>NC_139948.1:22671665-23064165 GCF_963454915.1 Gymnoscopelus microlampas
AGTAAAACCACAGGAAGGGGATGTTACAATGCTGTAAAATAAGTCAGGTGTACACAGTGTATAATGACTTTAATTTGTATTTTATTTTAAATTATTACTTTACTGCAGTGGTTCTCAAAGTGGGGTGCAGGGACCCTCAGATGGTTCTTGATTGGTGCTCCAAAGGGACCCTTACATGTCTGTAACTCTGTGGTTCCATTACTCTCTCAGAACTATGGGGGTCGTTGAAATTAAAAAGGTTTGAGAATCATACTGGTCTAGTGAGTACTGCACCCAGTGGTGGTCGTGGAAAGTACATGTACTTACTTACAGTACAGTGGTACGATACGATGCGCGTGGTCGTGGGTATACGCTCTCGCGTTTTCAATGGATGAAACAGTTTTTGAAGGTATAGGCCTACTATAGCGACGAAAAAACATCTCAAGGTATACGCCGTACACAGCATCTGACGGTAGAACACACCACTGTTACAGTACTGTACTTAAGTACAATTTTGGTATTAGTACTTTACTTGAGTATTTCCAATTTCCAATGCTTTTACTTTTACTCCACTACATCTCAGAGGCAAATATTGTACTTTTACTCCATTATTATTTAGCCACTTCAGTTATAGTTACTTTGTAGATTTAGCTTACAATACAACTTCAGCCTTCAAACTTTGGCTATTTTCAAAGGATTTTTGTACATTTTATATACTCTAGAATAGATCTAGAAAACTTGTCAAATGGGACATTCTGCACAATGAGTACTTTCTACTTTCAGTACATTTTAATACCAATACTTTTGTACTTTTACTCAAGTAAATTTTGAATTCTGGACTTTTACTAGTAACAGAGTATTTCTAAATTGCAGTATTAATACTTTTACTTAAGTAACACATGTGAGTACTTTTTCCACCACTGCAAATATCATACATGCTTCTTCTGAGGTTTCCCCATACATATATAACTCTATGGTTTCCCCCCGTGATGGGCGGGGTTCCTTTGAATGAGTGACGTACATGCGGCTCGACGCTATTGGCTGTGATTACGTTTTGTAGAGGCCCCGCCCACTCTGCCTGTGTAGTGCCCAGCGTTGCCAGGTTTGCTTATTATAAGCGATGTATTGGTAGTTGCGGGTTGCTTATTTAGGCTTGCTTCCAATTTTTTATTTTATTTAAACCATTGGTTCTCAAATATTTTCATTAAAAAGTTTTGTGCCAGGAAGCATTTGTGTTGTTAGGATGTTTCAGAAAAATGTTCCAAATATTCCACATTTCTTTTCAAGATTTTTTTTGAATAGCAGATCTACAAGCTCACAGCTTATTTTCAAATAGCCGATGGATATAGGTTCAAAAGTGCTCATGTGGCCTTAAGTTGCATCTTTTGGGCTTGTTTTCTCAGACACGGTTGCTTGTTTCTCTCTCAAAACCTGGCGACACTGGGCCCCGCCCAACATTTGACTCGCTGCCCAGAGACTGGAACAAGAATCCACACACAATTTACTGTAGAGAGAGACTTGATCTCATCCTCAACAACAAACAAACAGTGCTTTTGGCTGCAGAAGATTCAGGTAAATCTGATTCATTCCTATTCAATCCTATTTTGTAGTTTTATTTCAGAGACTCCCCCACAGTGTCTAAGGTGTGGTCTCTCTCTAGCAGTGCATCATCATGTAGGCTGTGTGTGTTGCTTGGTTTCCTCGTGCGTGGGGTTTGTTTGCTTGTTTGTATGTGTGTGTGGTGTCATGTGTGATGTGTAGCCCCCCCCTCCACAAACTATACGTGCTTTGTTGAAGAGCGGCTTTCGCACGACACCGTCGGACGGCAAAAGGCCGGGGGGCGGGGGGGGGGTCGCAGTCGCACGTTTCTGGAGAAACTTTGCCGCGTGCGCGTTTATGTTTTGTGTGTGGGTGTGTGTGTGTGGGGGGGAAGTGATGGAGAGAAATACGAGCTTATGGAGAACATAGTAGGGTTTGAATGGTATCGGGATAGGTGGGCACCACCAGGGACATCTGGGCCTCGATGTGAAATTGGCTATTTTGTTCAAAAATGTTAAATAGAATATTTGTAAAATGGTCTTAAGTACATGATGTGATGTGACCATGCTTACTTACACATTCGACAATTATGGTCTAATATTTCTACAATTGCTACGAAACCTCCTATATGCAGTCATTTTGGGGCAAAAACAAGAAGTTGGAGGATAAAAAAAAGTCTGATAATGATGTACCGTGCATGTTCACATCATGTATACTTTATACCTTTTTATACCATTTTCAAACATTATATATATATATATATATATATATATATATATATATTTTTTTTTTTTTTCTTTCTTTTTTTTCTTTTACATTTTGGACAAAATAGCCAATTTTACAAGGACGTGCCCACCTATCCTGTATGCAATAACGTTCAAAGTTGTCACCCGATCATGACTTGCTGAGCTCTGTGTCGCATTCAGAGGAAGTTGCATTGAACTGCGGTTATTAGTGTATTTCAGACAGTTAACTTGTCCTTCCGACGCTACGGCTTTGGTTTCCCGTTTTCTCAAAGTAAAACTTAACATAAATATCAATGTTTTAAAGCAGGAACGCGCCCATGTGTTGCCCTGTGGGCCTCATTCTGCACGCTGTGTGTGAATGGATGGATGTTTGTGTAACAACCTGTCTCTCTCGTCCAGTCCGACCTGCCGCGTCACATTGTCAAAGACGATGAACTAACTCGTCCGTCTGGTTTACTGGATTAAAAAATGAAAAGATCGGGTGCTCTAAAGGTGGACGCGGGGTTCTATACGTGTCTTTTGCATGCTATGAGTTTTCATCACATTTTTTACTTAAGTAAAAGTATCAATACTCTAATGAAGAAATACTCGTTTAAGTAAAAAGTCCGGAATTCAAAATGTACTTGAGTAAAAGTATTGGTATCAAAATGTACATTAAGTACCAAAAATAGAAAGTACTCATTATGCAGAATGTCCATTTCACAAGTTTTCAGTAGTACAGTACTTGAGTAAATGTACCTAGTTACTTTACACCTCTGGTTTCATGTTTAAGTTTCAAGTAAAGGCATACTAACTATTTATATTGCATTGTTATTCTACCAATTCTCTTGTACAGGGTGACTGATGAACAGGTTCAGTGAATTGCTCAAGGAGGCTGTTTTAAAAAAAAAAACATCTGTTTATTGCAGTTTTTTCCTCTCACACAGGTATTTTCAAATATCGCCAACAGGATTTGCACAGATAAAAGAAATATGAGACAAAATATAAATGAAATTAGAAATACAAAAACAACATGAAACAAAACGGAGGCATACAAAACAGAACAACAACATACACAACTTAACTAAACAAAATGACATACAAACAACATGAGGCTGATGATAGTACACATCCAGAGGGCAAAACGAACAGCATCACGATCTAGTATAATATAAAGGCATACAACAGATACTACCCCGGGGGCAACACGACACTATATTCACTCAAGTCATCTCATCGAGCAGCCCAATAATAGGTGCCCAGATTTTCTGAAATAGGGGCTCCCTATCAGAAAGAGTGAACCTTATCCTCTCCAGGTGCAACACTCCTCCCAGCTCCTTTAGCCACATATTGATTGTCGGGGGTTTCTCTGATTTCCAGGCCTGGAGAATTAACTTCCTGGCTAACAAGGTAGATTCAAGGAGGCTGTTTAACAGTGCATAGGTCTAGAGAGAACCTGTGACTGTTATTTATTTACAGCAGTGGTTCTCAAACTTTTATCATGTCTGCGGACCCCCATCATAAAATATTTTATGTCCACGACCTCCATACAACAAGTGTTTGTTAAATGCTTCAAAAGTATTCCAAATCTTTATTTTGGGAAATAGCTGATCTACTAGCTCACAGACATGTTGTGAGCTTATAGACTGACTATTTTCAAATGGCTAATGTGTATATTTAGGTTTAAAGTGATTACACTTGTTTTGATGCTTAACACATTTAGCTGGGGACGCCCTTGAACCCTCTTAAGGACCCTGGGGGTCCCCATTGAGAACCGCAGATTTACAGGGCCGAAATGTGAAATGAGCATTATTGGAATGAAACGGGACACATTCAAATAGGCTGGTCTGTCAGTGACTGCATTGTTGAATGCGTGTGGACAATAGCTAACTTTCTGCAGCCATTCGTAATGCCTGCTTGTGATACAGACAGCGAGACTTGGCCTCTGCGGAGAGATGGACCACAATAGTGTCTCTCTTCCTGCTCTCAATGCTGCGTTTGTTTTCTTTGTGTGTGTGTGTGTGTGTGTGTGTGTGTGTGTGTGTGTGTGTCTGTCTGTCATAGCCGAAGTTCCAGCAGCAAATAACAAACTGTTACCTACAAGCCCACCCACTTCCTCCTCACATTCTCTAGATCAGTCCATCTCTCACTCACTTCCATTTTTACACTGCTCACAGAGCTAGGCCTGTCACAATTATTACATAATCGTCTAATCGCAATTATTTGAGATAACCGCAATTATTTTTGTATAATCGTCATAATCGTTTCCATTTAGAAAAAATGTTCACACATTTCCAAATATGAAAAAAAAGCAGAAATAACTGATCTACAAGTTAGATGTAGATCAGTTACTTCTGCTATTTTTTTTACATTCAATTATTAAATATGTCAATAATTTCTTTGAATATTTAAGTTATTTGTCATATCTTCCCTGTGCATTTCTTTTTATTACGAAGCCTCAAAAAGAAACATACATTGAAATTTGTATTCAATATTCAATGCCAAAAACACAATTAAATCTTTAATCGCAATTATTTGTGTGACAATTAATCGTGAACTTAAATGTGTAATCATGACAGCCCTACTCACAGCTAAAATAACACTGGATTTTGTGTGAACACACACACACACACACACACACACACACACACACACACACACACACACACACACACACACACACACACACACACACACACACACGCACACGCTGTCCCCCTCTACCAGTCTCCCTTTGTCTCTCTCATTATTTTGCTGAAGTCTTAACTCTTAATTTATGCTTAGTCACAGGACGGTGTCGGTCAACAAATCTGTACATTTGCCTGGTTATTTTAGGCGAGTGACACCGCCGTGCCGTGGTACGAAGCATAAGTTAGTCAGTCTTACTCTTTACTGTCACTGTTTCTCACTATTCTCTATGTCACATTGCCTCTCCCTCTGTCTTGCAAACAGACACACCCACACACAGTGACAGGGAAGGGTGGCTGTAGGAAGTGAGAGAGATGATGGATAGCAGAGGGAGAAATCTGCAGCAATAAATCACTTGCGCGCACACACACACACACACACACACACACACACACACACACACACACACACACACACACACACACACACACACACACACACACACACACACACACACACACACACACACACACACACACACACACACACAGAAACATCTTTGGGATTATTTGTTGACCTACTTTTCATACTCTGTAACATAGCAATTGTGTGTCCTGTGTGTGACACCTCAGATGTCCATAGTTTGTTTAATATTTGGAATGCTGTGAATTGTCACACAACAATATTAAACTGTTTGTGTATGTACAATACATGCGTGTGTGTGTGTGTGTATCTATATTTTGAATGCTGGAGGACATTGAATGCCGCAGCAATTCCCTAGTATCTGTTCTGGGGGTGGTTTAATACTTGTCTTGAGTTGAATACATGTTTTATGTAAACTTACAGAAGCACACACACATTCCTTGAAGCAGTATTTCTGGCTTAAAAGTGTTCCAGAGTCCTCTGTCATCATTGTGGAATGTGTTTATGTGTGTATATATATTATGTATACTAGACCATACCCGGTCGGCGCAGCGCATCCGTGGGGGGATATGCGCACATGATCTGGCAACCCGGGAGGCAGTTCGTCCCATAGCTGGGCAGCCCCGTAACCATGGCGACAGTGTTTGACACAAAAACGCTAATAAGAAGCTGAGATTTGATGAAATTGAAAAACGGGCTTCACAGTTGCGTTCAGATGGTAATGGTCAATGGCTGTGTGCAAAATCAGAGCAATTGGTCCAGCCAGTGAGGAGAACCGGGTATCTTCACTCACGTACTCACCACCACTACAGAGGTTACTAGGATTATAGTAGGACTAGACCATACCCGTCGGCGCAGCGCATCCGTGGGGGGATATGCGCACATGATCTGGCAACCCGGGAGGCAGTTCGTCCCATAGCTGGGCAGGCCCGTAACCATGGCGACAGTGTTTGACAGAAAAACGCTAATAAGAAGCTGAGATTTGATTAAATTGAAAAACGGGCTTCACAGTTGCGTTCAGATGGTAATGGTCAATGGCTGTGTGCAAAATCAGAGCAATTGGTCCAGCCAGTGAGGAGAACCGGGTGTCTTCACTCACGTACTCACCACCACTACAGAGGTTACTAGAATTATAGTATGATATACTGTACTATATTGTGGTCTCACTGGACACGCGCACACACACTTAAGACATCACAGTTGCTGGAAAAGTGTAAGAAGATTTATACGCCCTCTACCAGTTGGTCATGAGCTAGCAACATTTTCTTTTATATACAGCATGGTCAACGGCTAAGCTGTGTATAACAGGGTTTGTCCATGCATAGCACGCACGCACACACACACACACACACACACACACACACACACACACACACACACACACACACACACACACACACACACACACACACACACACACACACACACACAGAATATGCATGCTGAGTGTCTGTCTGGTGTTTGGTTCTATAACTGCATTTGCACTGGAAGGAATTGTGTGTGGATAGTGATTGCAATCATAATAACCCTTTTACTCACCCAAGCACAGTTATTAAGTACTTTAAAAAGAGTCAACTCTGCTGTAAATTTACAGTAGTCTGAGGTTTTCCTGAGATTGGTATCTAAGTGGGCTGCTGCCTGTAACTGATTTGTATTTGTCGAATCACCGTGTCAATGTGTACCAGCATTTCTCATACAGCATAGTAACATGACATCCAAGACAGGGTGCCATGGAGACCTCAGAGCTAGCATGTGGAGAAGAGGAGTAGGACTGTCGCAATTATGACATAATTGTCTAATCGCAATTATTTTATATAATCGCAATTATCTTTGCATAATCGTCATAATCAATTCCTTGTTAAAAAATGTTATATCATTTAAAAAAATGTAAAAAATTGTGGAAATAGCAGATCTATAAGCTCACAGCTTATAGATCGGCTATTAACACTATTAATGTTTATTTCTAAGTATAAAGTAATTAAATATGCGTTATTTGTCATATCTGCCCTGTGCAACTTTTGTTTATGAAAGCTAAAAGCCAAACAGATATCTAATTTGTATCCATAATGTTCCATTAATTTTCAACGACAGAAACTCAATTAAATCGTAGATTTCAAATATTTGAGTGATAATTAATCATCAACTTAAATTTGGAATCGTGATAGCCCTATGTTGAGAATGGAAAAGTACAGATGGATATCCAGGCAACACCCCCGGTTGAATTGTTCCGGACAGAAATGGATGGTACTGTTTCCTGTGCTGAATATGATGGTACTGTTTCCTGTACAGTTCATTAGTATCATTTTATGTTATTTGGACATTGGCTAAAACAAGGAAACCTTATGGAAACCTGCACAGGCATGAAAAACAGTGACTCTCCCCACTACCAAAGATGATGGGGAAATGGAGACACAGAAAGGGATAAACTCTTAACTTACGAGAAATGTCACAACTGAATATGGTGGTAATTGAATCAAAATGACAACGGAACATTTCATGAAGGAAAGTAGTTGAACAACAACATGCGCTCACTTCCATTGGCAGTGCTGCTGATGAGGCCATTTAAGTATTTGTCAGCCTCGCTGCAAAAGCAAATGTCAACAAACTTATAAACCACTGATTTATATCATTTATCATCAATCAGTGATTGTCTATCTTTAAGTGGAAAACATGTCACTATATCACTTATCACCAGCGTTGCCGAACTTATTGTGCTTTGCCAACGCGTCAATCAGCGTGTTCATGTTTTGGTACCAAGTTCGCTCTCCCCCCTCTCTCCCTCCCCATCTCCCTCTCTACCTCTATATCCCTCTCACTGATCGAGCTCTGGTCCGACATCACACACACACACACACACACAGGTTGCAGCTGAGTGTGATATGATTATAGTACATGTTTGTGAAGCTATAGACCCCTTAACAGACGACGTCATACTGGCTGCGTGCAGCCAGTATGCGCGCAACGAAACCCATTATATCAGGTCTCGTTAGGACGCGTCTCACTAGCCAACACACACAAGAGGGGGTTGGGGTGTGCTGAAACCAGTGCACCCCGAAACAGGTTGGGAATTGATTGCGTGAAACAATCACCTGTGCGTCCAGGCTCAATGTTAGTAAACAAATAATTGGTCTATACTCATAAATCATCTCAACATGAATGGAGCGGACTTTCGCATAATCTGCCCACCTGCAGCATGTCCATATATGGGCATAATCTGGCCGCCCGCCCGCCAAAACTAGAATTTTAGATTGTGATATCGTGAACACAATTTTGTTTGTTTCTGTCCCCAAAAAAGACTACTTAAACAATCAGGACTGTTGAAAATAAGTTTACTTTGTTGTTACCATATCACACTTGAAACACCCCAAAACGAAAAAAAAAACAGAAAAAAAACACGTAAATCCAGTGTAGCTAAAAAACGTATTTGCTAAAAATATTGGTCTTTAGTCCTCTTTTATAAATCTCAACAAATTGGTGCTCTCAGCCCATTATTCTTTTATGAATTTATTATGGGTCTTTTGAAAATATGACCAAATCTGCTGGGTCAGAAATATACATGGTTACAGCAATCTTAATATTTGGTTACGTGTCCCTTGGTCATTTTCACCTCAATTATGCACTTTTGGTAGCCAAAAAAATCCCCTAATCCACAAGCTTCTGTTTGAATCTTTGACCACTCTTGACAGACGTGACAATTTTCTGGAGTGTGCAAAATGTTGGGTGGGGCACAAAAAGCTTTTTCAAATGCCAATGTCTATTGTTTATGATTCATTATACCAGAGGTACCTTTCTTTCACATTATGACGTCTCTCTTTATAGCATTTGAAATAATGGCTGTTTCAGACTCCGAGGTCCTGTTGTGGTTGTTTTCCTAAGTTTGTCTGTGTGTTTTCTATAGTGATGGCAGAGGCCCACCAGGCGGTGGCGTTCCAGTTCACCATAACCCCCGAAGGCATCGACCTACAGCTGTCCTACCAGGCCCTCAATCAGATCTGTCAGTCTGGTCTCCGCTCCTGGAAGAAACGTTGCAGCCGCATGAGGGTAAGGCTGAGAGTGGGTGATCACTTTAAGTGTGTGTACTTCTATCTCTGTGAGGACCAGAAAAGTCCAGAAAGGTGAAAGGACCAGAAAGGTGAAAGTAAAAATGTATTTATTGAGGACATATACTTTGTCATTTTCTAATTTTAAGCTGATGGTTTTATTTTTTTCTTTCCAAGAGACATTTAGAAGCAGGTAGGTATCAATATCTTGGACAGTTAGGGTTGAACCTGTGACCTCTTTGATCATGTACACAGTTTATTCCTCATGCCAGTGACTGAGGAACATAAGGAAGGGATGTCAAACTGCCAGGTCCGGCCTGTAAAGGGGTCATAATAAATCCTGTGGGATGATTTGGGTGGAAAAAATTATATTGTATTGTCCTATTCTTTGTGCAAAATAGTATTAGTGCCAAGTCTCATACTACCAAAAGGTTTCACTACATTTATAGACCATCAGGCTTTTGATTATAACCATAGTAAAGCCACCATGAAAAGCTGTGGACACTGCAGCTGGAAATGTCCTGTACACACTTAACAAGGCAAAGTGTTGAATGCAAATAAAATGTGTAGTATAAACATTCTCATTTAGGCCTAGCCCTGAAATCAGTAGCCTAAGAATGCTACTCATCAATGTTGTGTAATGTGATGAAATGTCTATCCCAGAGCAACCCAGCTCATTTGCTCTCTTTGTACTGTGCGTGTCACTCGCAGAAATAATGACAATATGGGCAGGTACAAGGAACAAAATATCAGGGCTGAAAAGGGAATTTTAGAAGATTTTAAACTTTCTCTCAGCTTCACAGCTTGAGAAGGAATTTGCTCACGGCTTACGTCGATGCAACATGACATAATGTAGGATTGAGGTTGATATTGTGAAAGTGAGAGTTTTATAAATGATTTGTTGGCCTAGCAATAACAGTTAGAGGCTAACTGTGTACATGTCAGAGTTTTTTTGTTGGAGGCAGACTTGGCTCATGAAAATTAGATGCACATGTGTAGCCTACATTTACAATTTGTTTCATAAGATCTCTCAATTGATGGAAAGGATGGGATTGTCAAAGCTATCTTAGGCTAAATAGTTTTTTTTTCCTCATCAACTTTCTTGTAGCCTACAACTGTTTGCAAGTGAACGCGATCATATAAATGATGCTTCCTCTTGAAATTTGTGAAATGGGACACTTTGTATTTATAGCAGAGAATGATAAGAGCAGTGTGAAAAAACAAGCTGACAGTGAGCAATGAAGGCCCTGGTCGCACACACTTCACATTATTTTTGTCACTTACCTAAAATAGATGTACTGTACACTGCTGTGATATTGTGTTATTCGGGTTAAGCTGTTGAACTTTCATATTCCAATCATGAATTCCCTTATACATGCAGCATGAATAGAATGTTATCAGAAATGCCTTGAGCCTTTGAGATGAAATGGATAAAAGTAATAAAAAAGCCACTTCTGTGCATGCCAAGAATTTATGTGTTGGCATACCTCAATATGCCCGTTAATAATGGCATATGCCTTCCATCGTTCTAGTATTTGTGCAATGAAATTATACTCGCTATTTGTGAATGGAATATCACTTGTGAGTTGTGACAGTGTTGTGTGAATCTCAGTAGGAAAAACGGTAATGTTTCTGTTTGTGTGAATAAATGAATTGTTGTGACATCTTATGAGTGTTTTGTGCATTGGGACGACGGCTCCTGCCAAAGACATAAATTACAAGGATAGAATTCCCTTCTGTGTACGTGAAGGCTAATGACGCTGCCCTAACCTGTACCAACATGTTTTCTTTCCCACTTCTACGTGTGAGTAGTAAGTACACGTGTCGACCAGAATATATGTGGGGAAAAAGGGCAGGGAGGTACCCTTTCTTTTTTCCCCACATTCCCCACACATATTCTTTTTATATTTAACTTTAATTTACAATGGAAGACGTGACGTGATGGTCACATCAGGCTTAGTCTCGGGAGCAGACTGTTGCCTCCCACAATTTTCAAATGCTTCCGTCATACAAAACAAATTCAAAAACATGTCAAAATAATTTCATAAATGTATTTAAAAATCAAAGAAATTCTATAAATTAGGGGGGAAAAAAACTTTCCAATCTACAAGCTTGTAGATTTGCTTGGGAAGAAAGCACAGTCATAGATGACTGATGTCACAGGCTGGCCACATGAAGCTAGCCTGGGATCCAGCCTGATTCGCTACGTTCGGCGGACTTTTTTCTCTCTCTCCGCTTATCAGTCTGGAATGCACCCCATTGACTCGTTTTGCAGAACTACACTGGAACTACATATGTTACGTTAGGCAACGTCGTTGCTGATTGGATGTTGTTCAAACGAATGACGAATCACAACGATCACACTGTTTTTTTTGTCCCGCCCCGCACCACAGACCAATCAGAAGACACGGCACGAATCGAAACGTTTGTCATGTCCCGCCTCCCTTGGAGATAGGAGGCATTCCAGACTGAGAAGCGAAGAGAGAAAAAAAGTCCGCCGAACGTAGTGAAGCAGGCTGGATCCCAGGCTAACATGAAGCCACACTGTCTTTGTTTTCTAACAGGATGCTGTCACTGCTAAAAGGGATAGATTTTGAGTTGAATTCCAAAATGAGATACTCTGATACTCACTCAAAATTATCGTTGACATGAAAGTAAAACTTAACCCTTTTCTTACAAAGGAAAAGCATTGTAGTTGAACTTTATGCAGTGTCTAGTTTTCATGATTTCCTGCTTTTTGCCTAGTATAAACAGGAAGTGTTTTCAACTTGACCAACGTTGTTTTTTGTTGTTTACAGAACAGGGTGATTAAGGGTGTGTACCCAGCTAGCCCCTCCTCCTGGCTCTTTGTCGTCATAGCGATCCTAGCAACCATGTACATGCGCTCAGACCCCAGCATGGGGCTCATCGAGAAGATACAGCAGCACCTGCCACTGAGGTATGGAGAGAGAGACACGCACACACACACACACACTGTTTCCTGGGGGGGCCAAAGGGTGTTCAATGTTACAGTCACTCAGCTTGAAGCCCAAAAGCCTAATATCTATCTCCCCTGACCAAGGGAATCAGAATCAAACCTTGTCACATCACATTACAAGTAACATGGGTGAAATTCTTAATTGTGCAGGCCCATCAATGCAGTGCGCGCCCTTTTTAACCCCCTTTTTCTCCCCAATTTAACCATTATGCCAATTAATTCCTCCCCACATACATTTCTCTGTGTTGTCACTGCTGTTTGCTTCTACTGGCTCACCTGCCAGTGAGGAGCGCCCGCCGGGAGGACGTAGAGCTTTCGTCCTACTCGTCCAACACTCCTTCTGACAGGTGCCACCCCCAGCCCGTACTTGGGAGTACGTGATATGACAAATATCACCCTCCCCAAACCGGCTTCCCTCCACCGAACACGGTGAACCAATTGTGTCCGGATGCACCCGGTGGATTTGAACCCCCACAGGCTCTTTACCACCGTGCCGTCCGAGGCGCCCACCTTGGCCTTTTGACAATGCAGTGGGAGGGTGAGCTGTTGCCACACTGGCGACTCCGGGAGGAACTTGTAAGGAAAGCATGTCGCTCATAGGCCTGTCACAATTATTACATAATCGTCTAATCACAATTATTTGAGATAATCGCAATTATTTTTGCATAATCGTCATAATCGTTTTCATGTTGATGTATTTTCACGCATTTCCGAATATAAAAAAAAAAGCAGAAATAACAGATCTACAAGCTTACAACGCGTCACTTCGTGACGCGTTGTAAGCTTGTAGATCAGCTATTTCTGCTTTTTTCATGTATAAAATGATTAAATATGTCAATAATTTATTTCATATTTAAGTTATTTGTCATGTCTGCCCTGTGGATTTTTTTTACTACAAAGCCTAAATGGCAAACAGAAATAAAAAACTGCATTCATATGTTCCAAAGGCACAATTAAATCGTTAATCGCAATTATTTGTGTGACAATTAATCGTCAACTTAAATTTGTAATCGTGACAGCCCTAGTTGCTCAGCAACTAGCCCCCCCCCCCCCTCACCCCTCACTGTCAAAAGAAGTGACTGGTGACTGTATGTGTATCAGAGTAGACGTCTACTACACCCTCCCCAAGATTAACATGTAGGGGGCTTGGCAGTGACAGGGACTATACACGTGGGGGGTGACTAAAGTTTTGGTAGAAAAACGTGGGGGGGGGAGAAGAAAAACAAAAACGGTTGCTCAAAAATGAATAAATTAGTGCACAACATTACAGTTCTTGATTTAACGGTAAACGTGCGTGTTATGTGCAGTCAGTGTAAAGCTGCGTGCAGACAAGCGAGGGTCTATCTAGAGCAGAACTCGAGGGAGGAGGGGAGAGCGGGTTCTATAGAGGAAGGAATTCCATATTGTAATGCTGATGAGTCAGCCCTGGTGCTGCACTTGACCTTTCCCCCACTTTCCATGGCATTTGATACTCTCTATACTGTACAACTGTAGCCCCCCTGTCATAGCTGACTCGGTCACCGTTTAATTATCCCATTTCCTTGCATGCACATGCATATATACCCCCCCCCACCCCCGCACACACACAGTGAGGAAGATGCCCTGGGCTGAAAGAGGCACTCCACATGTATAGGCCTATTATATTTGAATGTTTAATATTTATCTAAATGAGGGTGTTGTGTGTGTGCAACTGTGCATGCAGTTGTACACACACACACACACACACACACACACACACACACACACACACACACACACACACACACACACACACACACACACACACACACACACACACACCTTAATTACCCCACCCTGATAAGTGCTTACATTCTTGTGCACATACTGTGCATGGGTATGAGTATGTACTGTAGGTCTCTAATTTCATGTCATGCAATTTCCCATGTGGCCAACAGATGTCACTATGTCTCCATCTAAGTGATGACTATTGTCTCGTTTTTCTAGGGCCTTGTGTTTTAGATAATGGAGTTAAAATTCCAAGTACATGAATGATCTACTGGTGGGAAATAGTTGAGACAGCCGTTTTGGACACTGGGAAATGCTAATACCGTGTGTCTTTTGGGTTCCTGATAGATCCTGATAACAGTTGTTAAAGAATTCCTGTCATGTTTAAGGGGAAACTGCATTTGTTTTGCTCTGAGTAGTGTTTATTATGAAGCATTCATGATAGATGGTTAATGTTTTGTTTAACTTTGTCCATGTCTTCACACAGCGGCCAGCGGAATAAGTTCTTGCGTCATACCACTGAGTATAAATGAATTACAAAATGGCCGGTCATGGTCAATACCTTTTTTCATACCTCTTTTTATGTCTGCCTCTTAACTCTCCTCTGTCTCTCTCTCTCTCTCTCTCCCTGACTCCCCCCTCTCTTCCAGCCTCCATGCGACTCTGAGTTCCCAGGGTCAAACCATGCTGTCTGCGCTGGTCTTTAGCACCCTGCTGTGGCTCTCTCTCATCCTTACACTCCGCTTCTGCCTCAAGCTGCTCCTCTCCTACCATCGCTGGATGTTTGAGCTGCACGGCCGAGTGTCCAACACCACCAAAGTCTGGGTGGTAAGTCGTACGTGTGTGTGTGGAGGAGGGGGGGGGGGGGGGGTTAGAGATGTGTTGAATGAACTCGATCAGGGCCTTCCCAAACATGTTCAGCTCAAGGTCAAAAGACAAATTTGGTGTCTCCCCATGACCCTAACTTAAACATAATGAATTAACCACTTAAAGGACGACCATTTTCAACCTATCTTCATAATTGGCCCTCCCTAATGCTCATTATAATATGGTACCTTTTTTCCCCCCTACTTGGTCTGTGTCTCAGGGGAGGGCTGTAGACAGTTAAAAAAGAAATCCCCCCCCAAAAAATGTAAATCCTGCTTTATGATGATGTTGCTGTTAGGCGGGTTTCTAAATTGTCCACAGCCCTCCTCTGAGACACAAACCTTTTTTTTAACCTTTTATCTTGAACATTAGAGAGGACCAATTATTTGAAGATAGGTTGGAAATGGGTGAAGTCGTCCTTTAAGTTCTATTTCTAAAATATTGAAAATAGCAGATCTACATGTTGTGAGCTTGTTGATCTACTATGTTCACAATTTTCTTTTTCCAATTCCTGAATTTCCCAATTTCCCAATTTACTTGCGACCTTTAAAAACGGGTCTGTGACCCAAAAGGCTGGGGCCACGACCCTATGTTTGGGAAACATTGAACTAGATGATGAAGTTATTGAAGTTACTGTATCTGCTGTCGTGTCCAGCTTCGGCCATCAGAGACGCATTACTGGGCGTTTGAATAATACTACAGTAGTATCTCCCTTGGAACTGCCAGGTATACTTAAAGGGATAGTTCACCCCCAAAATGACTTTTTTTTTCTCTAGACAAAGTAGACTCTTCGAGTCTCCTACCGGAAATACACCCGTCATCAAATTATTGGCTCAGGAATGCGTCAAAAACAACACATTTCCATGAATTCGATGCTTCATGGGGTGTGTAATTGATAGAAAATAGCGAGACCTTGGGTGGGTGGGTGGGGGGGGGCTTCTCCTCATTGTAGCCACTGGGGGAAAGTCCGGGGGGGGGGGGGGGGGGGGATCTCCCATGGAACTTCCAGTGGCCTTCCAGTGGCCAAAGGCCAAAGGAAACACCATGTTCTTGAAAACAACACGGGTTTGCGTCTATCCCATGAGCTGTTCTCTACAACCACACCTCTCCTCTCTCTGTATCTATAGACAGTGATGTTTTGCCCCTCCTGATTGGCCGGCCCATCTGGTCTTTTGATTTATAGATTGTATTTTATTTTCTATTGATTCATTTATTATTATTATTAAGTATTACTTAATTCTCATATGGATTTGTTAGCATAGAAGTGGCATTAAATAGATTTATCTAGATGTCTACTTACTTACAAGCCTGCCAGGTATACTTAAAGGGATAGTTCACCCCCAAAATGCCTTTTTTTCTAGACAAAGTAGTCTCTTCGAGTATCCTACTGGAAATACACCCGTCATCAAATTATTGGCTCAGGAATGCGTCAAAAACAACACATTTCCATTAATTCAATGCTTCATGGGGTGTGTAATTGATAGAAAATAAGTTATTTAGGCTTTAATTTTTTAGGTGAACTATTCCTTTGATAAACTGGCATCATGCACAGAGTTCACTCTCTTTGATCTCCAGACACAACTCTGACCAACTTTATATAAATTAGTTATAAAACACACATTAACCACTTTAGACCTATTTTATACATAGGCTATTTGAAAATAGCCGATCTACAAGCTCACAATGTGTCGCATCGTGGCGCGTTGTGAGCTTGTAGATCTGCTATTTTCAAAAATGTTAGTACTTTTACTTTTGGTACTTTAAGTATATTTTGATGGCAATACTTTTGTACTTTTACTCAAGTAACATTTTCAACACAGGCCTTGTACTTGTAACGGAGTACTTCTACATTGTGGTATTGATACTTTTACTTAAGTAGAAAATACTTTTTCCACCACTGGATAAAAGTACAATAATAAGGACTACTGTAGTTGTCAATCACCCCTGATGTGTGAAGGACACATACTGTAAGCTGTGACACAGACAGTCACTTACATAGTCATTATGCTACATTGTTTGTTTAGCCTAATTATTGCCACTGGATGCTAGTTAATTGTTTTATTGGCTTAAGTACTTTGTAGACGGAGTCATCTTTTTTGCCATAGATATTTGATTTATGTTCAACCAATTTCATTTAGTGTTATTTCACACACTAACTTATGCCTGTTTTCACCTGTGCAATACCTGTATGCTCAACACAGTTCCTTTAAACGCGCCTATTGTTACCGTTATAGTGCTCAGTGTGAACGGCCCTTACTGTCATTGTACAGTACACTGTATAATGTGATTTAAAAAACAAGTTGGATAATGATCTCTCTCACTCTCTCTGTCTGTCTCTCTCTCTCTCTCTGTCTCTCTCCCTCTCTCTCTGTCTCTGTCTCAGACTTTGTTGAGGCTGCTGTCGGGCAGGAAACCACTGTTGTACAGTTACCAGACATCTCTACCTCACCTACCTGTCCCTGCCATCAAGGACACATTGACCAGGGTGAGCGTGGTGCAAAATGCATGGAGTGCCATGTAAACTCTCTCTCTAGCCACAGTAGTAAATCCTACTACTTTTAACTCATAATAATACACAACATAACATTTGAAACATTTTACAACATGCTTTTAACAATCAGCTTATATAATTGCCCCCCCCCCCCCTCTGTTTCTCTCAGTACCTGGAGTCTGTGCGCCCCCTGCTGACTGACCCAGGATATGAACGGATGGCTGCGCTGGCCAATCAATTTGAGGCAAACCTGGGAAACCGCCTCCAACGCTACCTCAAACTCAAAGCACTGTGGGCCACCAACTATGTGAGTTTATGTGTGTATATATACATATATATACACACACACACACACACACACACACACACACACACACACACACACACACACACACACACACACACACACACACACACACACACACCACATAAATACAAATAATACACCTATCTACACACAACTACACAAAACCACACAAATATACACACAACTAAAGACATCTACATGTGTGTTTGGTACAGGTAAGTGACTGGTGGGAGGAGTACATCTACCTGAGAGGCAGAGGTCCCATCATGGTCAACAGTAACTACTATGGCATGGTAACTACTATTATTACATCTATTACTACTACTATGGCATGGTAACTACTATTATTACATCTATTACTACTACTATGGCATGGTAACTACTATTATTACATCTATTTACCACTACTATGGCATGGTAACTACTATTATTACATCTATTACTACTACTATGGCATGGTAACTACTATTATTACACCTGTTACTACTACTATGGCATGGTAACTACTATTATTACATCTGTTACTACTACTATTATTACAACTATTGCTACTACTATGGCATGGTACTGTAACTACCAGCACTACTACTACTAGATTAGGAACATACTATACCCAGACTTTGTTTTTAAGCCTAACCCAACCCTTAACTCATTCAGTGCCAGGCTTTTTCAAGCTTGTTCATCCCTGTGCCAAGGAATAGGCTATTATTTTACCTTTTCAATTGGTCACAGAGTGTTTGTCTTCAGTGTGATTGATCCCCTGATGGTTGCTAATCACTGAGTCACTTCAGGTGTGGTTTCACAAATTTCAACGAGGTCATTGTGACCTCGTTGACATTTGTTTCTGATGTTTGAAAGTGCCATGCCTCACGTGGTGAGACCTGTGCTCCGCGGAGCACTTTTTCTAGTTTAGTCTTGTTTTCCTTGCCCACAATGTGAAAATGTAATTTAGATGGCATGTTATTTAAACATATGCTAGGTTCATTGCTTAACTGGTATCCTATAGTTTCATCGTACAGATGATTATTCTGATAGTACATTATGTTGTTTAGACTGATGCTAGGTTCCTGGCTCGCTTGCAATCCTAGTTTACTGAAGCACTACACGGTCGCTCTGCATTTGATGTATGTGATTACCCTGCTTATTGTAAGTCGCTCTGGATAAGAGCGTCTGCTGAATGCCTAAATTGTAGTGTTAATACTATTATTATTACAACTATGGCCATGTAACTACTTCTAATTACCATAACAACAACTTCTGCAGCTATGTCATGTTTACTATGACTATTAATACCACTGCTGTTACTGCCGTACCATGGCAATGCATTACTACAAACACTATTACTATTAAAACTACAATGGCATAACGTTGCCATTGCCGACAATATTACTGTTATTACTTGTACAATGACTACTGTATAACTATTAGTAACCACTACTTCAACAATGAATTGGAGGATGTAAACCGTTCTCTCTCTCACTGCCCTGTTCCCCATGTGTCTCTTTTCCTCCCTGTCCCCCTTGGCCCCCCCTCCCCCCTCTACATGTCAGGACTTCTTGTACGTGACCCCCACCTCCATTCAGGCTGCCAGGGCAGGTAACACCATCACAGCCCTGCTGCTCTACAGACGCAAGGTCAACCGAGAGGAACTGAAACCTGTAAGAACTCGTCTCTATGTATGTTTAGTTTAGTTTATTGCACATTTAAAAATGACTTATGATAAAAACAACAAAATGGAAAAAAAATATGATTTGTATATGAAAAGGAAAGAAAAAAAAATCAAAATCACACACAAATATATATGTTTGTGTGTGTGTGGTGCAACAGTTAATTGAACTAATTGATTTAATCGATTTATAAAAAAGAAATATTTATTTTATTTTCCTTTTTTCCCCCCTGTCATTACAGGCTCAAGAAATAACGAAAATAGCCGATCTACAAGCTCACAACACATTGCAATGCTTTGTGAGCTTGCAGATCGTCTATTTTTGTGTGCTGCTGTTGTATGTATAATGTATAAAATTGGGCTTAAGTGCTTAATCAGACTAATGGATTTAGTCGAATATAAAACATCTATTATAATTTCCTGGGTTGTGGCCCCCACAGTCGGGTATGGTCAGGAGGCTATCTCCTGTTTCCTTCCTGTGAGGCAGCTTGATCTATAAGTACACCCCCTGGACATGACACTAGTATGTCGCAGGGCCTCCTCACAAGGCCACTGAGCTGAAACACGCATCCAAGCACAGGTTTATTGATCGTATTCTTCTTCATCCCCCCCAACTCGCTCTCTCTCAGTCTCGTGTACCTGGTACCGTCATCCCTCTATGTGCTGCTCAGTGTGAGAGGATGTTCAACACAACACGCACGCCGGGAGATGAGACTGGTAATGCACACACACACACCTTTATATGTGCACATATACGTGTGTAAACATGCATACCTAACTCAACCATATACATGCACATGCAGCCACACCAAGCGCGCACATGCATACACACACAATTGTACAATGGCAGAGGAAGCCATCATTATGAGGCCAATGGTCACCATGGCAATTGAAATCCTTCAACAGAAGGATTTCAAAAGGCGCTATATACATTCAAGCTATTATTATTATGGAACAAACGTGTTGAAGCCCACAGACAACATCATCTGCCTCTCATCAGCTACTCTCTCTTCAGTGTAATTCAGGTTCAACTTAGTGCAGGCGTCCCCAAGCGTTTCCTTGCCAAGGACCTCCCAAATTAAATAGCCAAATTTGCTCTGGCGGTGGTCCCTCTATTGTGAAATGTCTGATCTAGAAGCTCACAACGCTTCACACTGTGACGGCTGTGAACTTGTAAATGGGCTGTTTTCCGTATTTCTGACAATGGCCACATTTTCTTTCTTTATTATTCCTCTCCTTTAACAAATCTGTGTCTTCGTACATGTAAAAATGTCGCTCTGAAAGTATGAAAATACACTCTTTTGTTATGTAGAAATAATTTCACCTGATTCACTTAAATACTTAAAGATTACTGAGGATCAAGACTGCAATGACTGTGACCGTAAACAGGGGTGCACATAACTTTTTAGGTCTAGTACTCAGAAGAGCACCTGGAGATGTGACTTGGTGCGCAACAAATAAATGGTCCCCCCCCGTTTTGTCAACAGGGGGGGGGGGGGGTGTCAGCACGGTGCCCACCGGACAGTTTATGAAGGGGGGGGGGGTGCAGCTGCGTGAGAAGAAAAAAGGACGCTCTCCGCCTCTCACACCGTTTGGTGAAGCCCCCAAGGTTGGTGCCCTGTGCTGCGCAGCCAGCAGATGCGAGGCGATGCGAGACACTCACACAATCACGTGCAGCATGCGTCCTCCTCTCCCCCTCCGCCTAATGGCTGTGTATGGGGCCGACGCATGCTTTAAAGTGATTGTGTGAGTGTGGCTTCAGGAAGTAAATTCCTAGCCTCGATCTCCAGGCTTTTATTTTTTATTTTTACTAAAAAATAAAAGCTTGGAAATTCCTGTCCCAGCTGTTGGTACGCAAAAGCGCCTCGCGTCGTCTGATATGGTGCGCATTTTTTATTGTGGGTGCGCATGCGCACCTGCGCACCAGTTATGTGCACCCCTGGCCATAAACCCTCCTCTCTCTCTGTCTCTCTGTCTCTCTCTCTCTCTCTCATATATCACCATCTCCCCGCCAGATGTACTACAGCACTGGCAGGACAGTGAGTTTTTAGCAGTGTATCACAAGGGTCGTTTCTTCCGTCTGTGGGTGTACCGCGCCGGCCGGCTGCTGTGTCCGCGGGAGATCGAGTACCAGATCCAGCGGATCCTGGATGACACCTCACCCGCGCAGCCTGGAGAGGACAAGCTGGGGGCCCTCACTGCTGGAGACAGGTACGGGATAGGACCAGTGGTGGAAAAAGTACTCAAATGTTTTGCTTAAGTAAAAGTATCACTACTGCAATTTAGAAGTACTCTGTACTTGAGTAATAGTACAAAAGTATTCATCAAAATGTACTTAAAGTACTAAAAGTAAAAGTACTAAAATATTTGAAAATAGCAGATCTACAAGCTCACGACGCGTAGCGATGCGACGCGTTGTGAGCTTGTAGATCGGCTATTTTCTATAGGTCTTCTTTCACATCAGGACGTTGTTATGATCTTTAGACTCGGAGCAATAACCCAATAACCCACCTATCTCCCATACTCCCTCCTCAGTCAGAGTTCAGAGTTTTAATAAATATAGAATTGTGTGCAGGATGTAATTTGCATACAGATGTGAGGGTAAAATATTTTATTTTAAAAGAAAAAATATTTTCTCTCTCATGCCAGTGTGCCAGTCGTCACCCTCTCCTGTACCAAGGTTACCTACCCCTGACTGTATTACTTGAATGTAGAGTGATTGATTGTTATAAGAGATTAGCTTAGTTTGTATTAGCTTTGTTTTGATGGTAATGATGTCATAGTTATACAAATAGTTTTCAGACTGCGATGGAAAAAGGAAAGTGAGTGTGCTTGGAGCGTTGTCATAGGGAAGGGACAGACAGCCTTCCTGTGTTAGATTAAAGTAAACGGGAAGCGTACACCGCTTCCTGTTCACTTACAGTATCAGCTAACTTTTATTTCATCATGTGATTGCATGCTGTTTGTGTATAAGGCAAGTTGTGAAAGTTCCTCAACTCAATTTCTCTTTTACAAACACCACATGCACTCTCAACACAGACTAAAGGGCCAATACCAGTTTTGTGGGTGACATTTTTGACCGATATTCTGTCTAAACGTTTTTCTAAATGATAAAAAAAAAACATATTTGCCTAAAGTTTCTGTTTCAGAACATTACATTTATAAGCAAACAAGAAATATATAATTCACAAAGTGAAGTAAAAATAGCCAATCTACAAGCTTGTTGATTGGCTATTTTTGAAATAGTTTTTTGAAACGTTTTTTATTCGTCAGGGACTACCTCATTTTCGACAAACTAAATTATATTTGTATGCAAGGCCGAGGCGCCTTTGCACAGAAGATACTGGAGGTATAAACAAACATAAGGACTATATAATTTTCAACACGGACTAAATAGTATTTTGCAAGCACGGCTGGATTAGCATCCCCAGGGGCACTTGATATGATGGCACTTATCTCTGGCATTGCATTCGTTTAAGTAATCTTTCGTTTATCTAAGGCATTACTGTTGTATTGAGCGGATGGTGTATCATTTAGGAATAACAATAGAAAAAAAATCAGAATAGATATTGGATTCGTTTTTTGTACATTGCAGTCCCCTTTGGCTCTCTGTCAAACATTATGCTTAATGTTTCTTATTAACAATGTTGCCCTTTTATTTGTTTGTGTTTGATTATAATATGTATGTGTGGTGAATATGTGGTTACTTACTGGTGTGTGTGTGTGTGTGTGTGTGTGTGTGTGTGTGTGTGTGTTCCTGGCAGGATGCCGTGGTCTCAGACTAGAAAGTGCTACTTCAACTCGGGGGTCAACAAGCGATCATTGGACGCAATTGAAAGGTCTGCTTTCTTTGTAACCCTGGACGATGAGGAGCAAGGCATGATGGGAGATGACCCAGCGGGGAACCTGGACCGCTATGCCAAGTCTCTCCTGCATGGGAGATGCTACGACAGGTGAGGGAGAGAGAGAGAGAGAGATGGATCGGCTCCAAGTTTTTAACTTTGCGCCATGTGACCTACGATACGTTCTGAAATGAGTCAAACTTACAGTATGATACACTTCCTCCTTCTCTCAATCTCTGGCTCTCTTCCTTCCTCTGTCCCTGCCCGAATCTCTCTGTCCTCTCTCTCTCTCTCTCTCCGTCATTCTCTGTTTCTCTCAGGTGGTTTGATAAGTCATTCTCCATCGTCATCTATAAAAACGGGAAGAATGGGCTGAATGCAGAGCACTCCTGGGCTGATGCACCGACAGTAGCACACCTCTGGGAGGTGTGTGTGTGTATTTCTGGATTGTTTGTACATTTATTTGTGGTTATCCGTGTGTGTGTGCATTTGTTTCATACTTTCTTGGAGTGATTCTGCATCCACAGGTTTGTGTGTGCGAGTACAGTATGTGTGCTTTTGCGTCTCTGTGTGTGCATGCACAGTATGCATTTGTGTGTACAGATGAGGTCACAGTCCCATAGTATGCCACTATTTAGTGAAGTGTTGGCGTGTTTTTGTAACAATAGTGTTTTTAAGTTTAGGATTTTACGAATTAATTCCTTTTTTACTTATGTTGCTATATTATCAATGGTTTTCAAAGTTTTTTTCATGTCAAGGACCCACAAAATGTATTTGTCCACGAACCCCCTCCCATCTAAAGATATTTTGTTCCAGGGACCCCCAGAAGCAAAGATTTGAGTTAAAAATTTATATAAAAGATTTGCACAAATGTTCACGATTTTTCTAAAAAATAGCAGATCTACAAGCTCATAGCGCGGCACTCGGTGCCGCGCTATGAGCTTGTAGATCTGCTATTTTTGAATAGCCCAATGAAATCTAAAAATGACACACAGATGAGTTCCCGGTCTTAAAGAGTTAAAGGCAGTAACATTGCTTCACCAGGCTTCTCAGACGGTCCATGCAGTTACTTTCGCTTTCATTGACAGACAACAGCATTGCAAAAGCTGTTGCAGGCTACAGAACAAACAGCCTATAAACATCCCTTTATTTTAGCCAGTTCCAAAAAGAAATCACGCCCCTGTCTGTCTTTGCATTGTTGTTGAAAAGACAGTACAACTTTGGGACTGTGTGTGTGTGTGTGTGTGTGTGTGTGTGTGTGTGTGTGTGTGTACACTTCTCCCATAGAGAGCTGCTCCCTTCTGCCTGCAGGGTTGCCTCTTGTTCCAAATTAATTACTAGGTGCCATCCGTCTAGGCGTCTTGTCGTCTATCCAGCTGTAGCCTATAAAAGTCTCGTCCGAAAGTTTAACAAAGTACACTGAGCAACAGAGAGTAGTGTAACATTTTAAGTCCCTATACAGAGGTTAAATTAAGCCAAAACTGAAGCAGTGACATAAGGTAATCACATTTGCCTTTGATATCATTGAAAGGCAAGAGACTAGACTAGAGTGACATACAGTACATTTCTCACCTTGAAACCTATTAAATGCAGACATGCATGTACTGCTACAGTATGTGTCTGAATTGGAACACCTTATTTTAGCTTTTAGTCAAAATAAGAAAACAAATTTTCATTAACACATTGACCGCCATAGGTTAATCTCATAATGTACTCACCAGTGCCAACGTTTTATTGTTGTTTTTTGTTTTTTTCACGTCGCCATAAATCTTGTTAAAATCCTTAAAATTGAGCCGTGCACTGTTTGTAAACATCGCAGACATCTGCCTGCTTCTACCACTGAAGAACGCGTGTCAAACGGTGCTTCCATGTTGTAGTTAGAACGGTTTATGTTAGACAGTGATCACCGAGGAGAAGAAAACAACAAGGAGAACATTTTGTTTCAGTTTCGTCATTAGAATGAGGGCTGACGGCTTCGGCAAAACCGGAATCCCAAATAAGGGCTTTCCGGTGGTGTTACAATGAAATGGTCCGTGTAGAAAATTGAAAAAAGTTTTTTTTTTTCGAAAAAAAGGAAAAAGCACCACGGCCCGTAGGCTACGGGATCGGCGCTTTACAGTTGGATTTATCGGCCCGTAGGCTACGGGCCCGGCGGGTAGAGTGTTAAGATAAGATTTTGTTTGTTAAAAAATATTAACATTTAAATAATAATAATAACTGATCTCAATATGGACCCATAATATGTTTTTCCATTATCATGCAGCTCTATAACAGTGACACAGCAATGGTACAAACAAAAAAATATATATAGGCTACAGTAGTATTCTTTATAAAATTCTTCTTTTTGTCATCCCTTTAGGTTGCATAGGCAGCGCATCAATATTATAGCCATATCATGATATTAGACTGGATTTCGCTTGTGATTTTGGATATTGTACTATTGTGATATGGCATAAGTGTTCTTGGTTCTTCCAGTGTCCTGGTTTAATCTTATTGGTACTCTGTATTTGCGAATACACAAAATGAAGTACTTGTACTCGGCCTGAAAAAAAGTGGCATTGGAGCAGCCCTACTGTCTAGTTCTTAGATAGAAAATCGGTATCAGCAGGTCAGACTTATAAAAAAAAACGGGAATCGGTATCGGACAATAATTTTGCAATCGGTGCATCTCTAGTAGATAAGCAGAATATAGGCCTACAGACTGTATGAAAGGCCTATATGATTGCGAACGCGGAAGGAGGCGCCTCCGCCCAAGTGGAGCTTACTATGCTCGGCTTGTGTGTGTGTCTGTCTGTTTGCAGTGCACTGCCTGGGTGCGGCCGACAGAGTGCGCCAGAGTGCAGCTACAGTCAAAACACAAACACACACACACACACACACACACAAAGTCCGTAAATACACAATATTTTTGAGCTGCGTTCGCTTCCAGTGTTCGCGCGTCTTACTTGTGGGTAATACACTTGAAAGTGAACTTGATATATCTCTGTCTGTGTGTTGCTCTACACTTGTTCCATGTCTCCAGTTCACTCTGGCCACAGATGCCTTCCAGCTGGGTTACACGGAGGACGGACACTGCAAAGGAGACATCGATCGCTCTCTGCCTCATCCACAGCGCCTCGCCTGGGACATCCCATCCGAGGTACTATACACGCCCTGGATGTGTGTGTGTTTGTGTGTAATGTGTATGTAATGTATGTGTGTGTCTTTTGCTGTGTAATGTGTATGTATGTGGGTACGTGCACATGTTCCTTTACGGTATTTTGTGTACGTATGTGTGTGTGCTTTGCATAACTGCATGTGTACGTGTGAGATACTAAGCACACTTGACGGTAGACGTGGCTGGGTATTATGCCTCGCTGAGTGGCATGATGGGAGGACTCGTCAGGTGTGGTTTGTTATCAGGCGTGGTCTTCCCTCCTGAACATCGGTTGTCTCAACTCCATTAGATTCGTTATTCTTATTGTTTCATCTTTTGCACGAGTACAATTCTTTTGGTTTTGGTTCCTCAACATTGTAGCAGCAATAATGGTAAAGCATGGCGACACTAGTAAGGAGGAAAAAGCGAAGTAATAGAACCCTTTGACGTGTGCATGGTTCCTACTTCTACATTATCCATGTGTATGTGCGCACATACACAGAGGGTATGTTTTATTTTTTGTTTTCAGACAGAACCAGGAGATAACGTGATCCAAAGATTTATTCCTCCATTCACTTCCCTGTTAAAGTATTTATTAAATATTCCGTATCTCGGCTCCTGTGTTTTACTATGTATTTTTGGCGAGACATGCTATTTTCAACAGCGTATGACAAGCAAACAGGAGGTCGCGATGACTTTTTTTTTTCTCGCGGAAGCACAGTGAAACCCTCCGTGATTAGCAACCATCCGATCATGCTGGAGATGAATATTCTGTGACTACTTGAAAAGGTCAGAAAATCGTAAAAAAATGCTGGCAGAGGCTGCAGCCTGTTTTAGAAAACCCCTGGCAGTGAATGTGTTAACACAGGATTTCAACATGTAGCAGTTATTGGGCACAGGTTGGCTGAGGAAAAAGGTTGAATTCTTGAACCTACAGCAAGCACATGCAGGACATTGACACCAGTAGTTTGTTTTTATATCCCTGTCAACAACGGGTCGTATTATTACTGTGTGCCCTTTGTCCGTCCGTCCATTAACATTTCCTTGACATCGCTCTATCGCTGTCATTTGCAGTCCAATTTGCCTTCAATGTCATACAGGAGTTTAATACCAAGATGGCTTGAACTAGTTCAGCAATCTGCCCACGGTCATTATACATGCAAATCGTATAGTAGTACCATCATGAACAGTCATAGATTTAACCATCTATTGCAACAAATGGAATACCATTATAATTGGCGCTGATGGCTCCGCTCTTAAGATGCTCAATGACTTACAGCAGCATGTTAAGCTACTGTAAATCAGTGAGCGCGATGCAGAAACCCTCCATGGGTAAAAAAGAGCAGGCCCAAAGCGAGACATTAATGTCTAACCTTTGAGTCATGCAGGCCCCCCAAAAAAAGCAGCTCTCGAGGACCCTGGTCAACTCTGTATTAGTCTATTAAGCATAGACTGTTTGGGATACTCAAATAGCTGAACCTGTGGGCCACATTACAGAAATGACAAGGGGCCAGGGGCCAGTTGATAAAATGACAACATTAATTGTGTACTTTGTTTAACGAGAGACATGGCAGATAGTCATTTTGGTGAGTCCAGTTTCCATTCCTTATTATAGCAGCTAAAATGGATGTGGATTGTGGCAATTGTGAAATGCTGTTCTTCGTTGCAGTGTAAGTTCTCAACACGTGCGTTTGTTTTTGTATATCCGTTGTCACGGCAACCTAGCTGCTGCGAAATGCTGTGCCCCAGAGCGTCTTTATTATTACATAATGCTCTAGGTAAACCTCGAACAGTGGGTCAAATTAGTCGACTAGTAAAAATGACTAGTCGTGAAAGCCCTAGCCCTGCAGTCCCTTATAGTTTGTTGGCAAGTGTTCTGCCCTCATGGCTGAGTTCCTTTTCATCAATCAGATGGTATTGCGTGTCAGCAGTGTTTGTAGTACTGTACATGTGAGAGTGAAATTGAAAGTAACAGGGAATTTCCCCATATCAGTCACTTCCAGTCCCTACATAGTTTTCCAGATGGTGTAGCATGCGCACATAAATATTGCTGCAAATGAGATGTTGAACCCCCCAGAGATGGTCTGGTTTGAAAGACTAGCCACGTTATGTCTCCACTATCCTCTGACCTCACATCCTCTGAGCCAGGTCAATGGCTATATGCAACCACTGATGCAACTACTTCACTCTTAAGTTAACTACTTCCTTCCACATACTTTGAGCTAGAAACTCGGTTCAAACTTTGACATGTTAGCTTTTAAGTGTTTAGTGTGGATGTATTCAGATGGATAGAATAGAAGATAATAATCTAAGTAATAAGAAGAGTGTTACAGACTGTTACTGCCTCATTGTGTGCAAATGTTAAGGGGTGTGTGTTTGTGAGAGTGAAAATAAATAATTATTTTGTCTGTGGCCAACCAAGAAAACTTTCCAAGAGAGTAAAATACCCTCACACTCCCGTTCATATCACAGAGACACACCCTAGAATAGTAAACACTGATAGAAACCATAGAAAGATAAAGATCACAGGGGGAGGTAGTCTAAATAATTAAACATGCACAAACTTGCTTTCGTCGGTCTGTCTGTCTGTCTGTCTGTCTGTCTGTCTGTCTGTCTGTCTGTCTGTCTGTCTCACCTAACACACATATCTATCTCACCTAACACACATATCTATCTATCTATCTATTTCGTAAGTGTTCAACATGTCTGAAAAAGAAGTGCGTGAAAGTGTCAAAAAGAAGTCATTGAGTTTGGCACGTGTACCATGGGGTCTTGCTAACGGAAGCTGCCAGAACCTCAAGAATAGGTCACAGCATGTCTCCATTCTTCTGTCTCCAGCATTTTCTGGGTCTGGGCTTAGATGCATGCATAGCGTGCCTGAGGCTCCATGCAGGCTCTGATAACATCACTACTGGAAATATAAACAATGAAAACTAGCTTTGGCTTTTTAGCGGTGCCAACCGCTCTATACGTGGCTTTTGACTTTTGTATGTCCGTCCGGCCGGCGGTTTCAGCACGGGATGAGCACGGCAAAGAAGCAAACAGCTATAACTTCAGTTTGCAGCATGCCACCAAGTCCAAATTTGGTATGTGGACTTAGACCACCAATAGGGACGAGCATGAATTGATGACGTTATCAAAAAGGGGTCCAGGGACCCCCAGCGCCCGTATGAGCACGGGATGAGCACGGGATTTTAAACAGCTATAACTCCAGTTTGCAGCATGCCACCAAATCCACATTTGGTATGTGGACTTAGACCACCAATAGGCACGAGCATGAATTGATGAAGTTATCAAAGAGGGGTCCAGGGACCCCCCGCGCCCGTATGAGCACGGGATGAGCACGGGATTTTAAACAGCTATAACTCCAGTTTGCAGCATGCCACCAAGTCCACATTTGGTATGTGGACTTAGACCACCAATAGGCACGAGCATGAATTGATGAAGTTATCAAAGAGGGGTCCAGGGACCCCCCGCGCCCGTATGAGCACGGGATGAGCACGGGATTTTAAACAGCTATAACTCCAGTTTGCAGCATGCCACCAAGTCCACATTTGGTATGTGGACTTAGACCACCAATAGGGCCCAGCATGAATTGCTGAAGCCCCGCCCCCTCTGTCTTCCCATTGGCTGGCCTTCAAACAGCCATAACTCAAGTTCGCAGCATGCTATGGAGTACAAATTTTGTACATGGACTAAAGCCAGCAATAGGGACTAACTGTCATTACTTAAGCCCCGCCCCCTCTGTCTGCCCATTGGCTGGGCTTTAAACAGCCATCATTCCAGTTTGCAGCATGCTCCCAAGTACAAATTTGGTAAGTGGACTCAGACCACCAATAGGGACGCATTGAAATGAGTTAAGGCCCGCCCCAAAGGCACCGCTTCCTTCACACAGGGTGTGATTTTAATGTATAATCCACGTTTTTTTTAAAGGACGACTTCACCCATTTTCAACCTATCTTCATATAATTGGTCCTCACTAATGCTCATGATAAAATGGTACCAATGTCTTCTACTCGGTCTTTGTCTCAGAGGAGGGCTGTGGACAGTTCACCAGTGACATCATCGATGAGGAATCCAAGCTAATAGAAACTGCAGGCTTTCTATTCCTGGAAAGTTGCAATGCAATAATAGAAGCCATTGTTCTCGCGTTAATAAAAATTAAACTTGAAATCTTGAAAAAAAAAAACCTGCCTAATGATGATGTCACTGGTAGACGGTTTATGGACTGTCCTCAGCCCTCCTACGAGACACAGACCAAAGAGAAAAAAATGGTACCATTTTATCATGAGTATTAGTGAGGACCAATTATATGAAGATAGGTTGAAAAGTGGTGAAGTCGTCCTTTAAATAAAAGCCAATTTGTCAATAAAAGTATTCTATTCTACTACTGGTCACCTAAGAGTCTTAACACGGTTTTCTCAGCCCTGAGGAAGTAGAGAGTTAAGACCTTTTATTGATCCCGCGGGGGAAATTCAGGCACCAAAGACATGTACAGCAGGTTAGACAGGTTACAGGCAAGGAGAAAAAAAGTACAGTAGATGCAGCATGATGGGGAGACATCATGTTCAAGGTAACAAAGAAATATTTACCATCAAGAAAAGGAAAAAGATATATATACATACACACACACACACACACGCACACGCACACACACATATTTATATATATTTGTATAGCAGCCAATCAGCCTTTTATCTGTCTGACCATTACAATCTGTTAATCCTGTCATCGATTTCACAACATTCTTGGTATGTTTCTACTCCTGAAGGTTTAATGAGATCAGACTCATTGCAATCCACTGGCAACTGCTCAAAATTAGCAACTGCACAGCCTGAACAAACTTAAAAAGTGACCGCACAGTGTCACTGCCATACTTCTGGAAGGGTTGTGTGGGTTCTTGCCAACTACTTAATCAACATTAAAAAGCCCAAATTAAACCACCAGTGGCCGCTTAAAAACAACTGATTCAGCCAAACCTTATCAAAAACAAACAGGAGATAAGTGATCACCCCATACTGTCACTGCTATACTTATTGTCTCCACCAGGCCAAAGGCATGGTGGCTGTAACAAAAAACGAGAGAGGGGCTTCACCAGCTGATGGCTGTTCAGATGGTTATTAAGCTCCAGTGACCTTATGATTACTAGACGAACTCTCTACCCACTCGGCTTCGGCCACCCCAGAGAGAGTGCAAGTGAAGCTCTAGTTGATTATCGCAGATTTGTGCAGGCAACAGTGTAGACAAAGGCAATTGGTTAAATATTCTTCTGACACAATTGGAAAAACATGTCATAAAATAGACCCAAAATAGAACCAAACAACAACACATACATTTCCATGACGGTGGCTACAAAAAGAACAAATCTTTCAACCACATGGCTGGTCTTCATCAGGGCAAGCGGTAACTCGTCATGAACGTTAGTTTCTGTGCAATGCGCATTTCCTGTGCTGAGCTGCAGCAGATTTGTGTTATGTAGGTGGCGTGACTGTTTCCATCAGAAACCTTGAGTGCACGTATTGTCCGTGTATGTCAACTGTCATGCTGGTGGGTGTTGTATGCACTGGTATGGTTTCCGTACAGCAGAGAGGAAACTGTCATGGCTATCTGCTCTTTCATGCCTTGACACTAATGCATTTTGTAATTCAGTTGTGTCTAACCCCACTCAATACCATTCTTTCCATTGCTGCCAAATTGATTCTATTATTCTTGCATCTGTGTCAATAAGTCTGAAAGATGTAGCTTTAACGCAGCAGTCGTTTGGCGTCTTGAGTATTTATGGCAGAAACCCAGTATCATGCAAGCATGTGTTCTAATGCTGACATATCTACCTGTATTTCTCATGCATTTTGAAAATATTGTAGATGTATAAAATGCATTTTGAGTTGCAAAAATATAATTAGAGGTATTATTATCTGTCTGTCTGGTTGTCTGATTGATCTCACACTTACATAGCATGCAGTGGTAATTTTCCATGACCGGACCGGTCAGACAATCATTCATTCTGCAGCTTGGGAGTCTTGGAATGCTGTTATTTCTGCAAGCATTTACCCTACATTAACAAGCTTAAAATAAATTGTATTGTCTGAAGAGTGTAATTTTCTGTTACAACTTCATTGTTACAACACAGGTTTACAGGTGTGTGTGTGTGTGTGTGTGTGTGTGTGTGTGTGTGTGTGTGTGTGTGTGTGTGTGTGTGTGTGTGTGTGTGTGTGTGTGTGTGTGTGTGTGTGTGTGTGTGTGTGTGTGTGTGTGTGTGTGTGTGTGTGTGTGTGTGTGTGTGCGCGCCATCATTTGTAGTTTTTGTGATAAGAGAGGATAGAGGTGGGGTAGAGCAGGGGTCACACAGATATGATCAGTTCACAGGTCAAGTCAAATAGGCCTTTGGTTTCCAAAGCAACTTGACTTTATCTTTTGATATTCTCTTTGCTTCCTTTTTTTCACTTTCTTCTCTACTGTGCTCTTCTCTCTCTCATCTCAGGTCCAGGTCCAGGTAGCCAGTTCTCTGGCTGTTGCCCAGTCGTTGGCAGATGATGTAGACTGTCATGTTTTCCCGTTCAGGGAGTTTGGCAAGGGACGCATCAAGAAGCTGCGTATCAGTCCTGATGCCTTTATACAACTCAGTCTGCAGCTGGCCTACTACAGAGTGAGACACACACACACACACACACACACACACACACACACACACACACACACACACACACACACACACACACACACACACACACACACACACACACACAGGTCCCAATGGTTATACACGCACAGGTCCCAATGGTTATACATGCACAGGTCCCAATGGTTATACACGCACAGGTCCCAATGGTTTTACACAGATAAACCTGCAGCTTTACAGTTTTTCTAAATCGCTTTGGTTCCATTTTTTTTAATGATGTTATATGCGTTACATGTAAACCATTTTTACATATTTCTACATGTACAGATATATGTCAACAAAATGAAATCCATGCACAAAAAAAACAACAACCCTGCAACAATTAAAAAACCTGCGGTAATTCTGTAAAAAAAATTGTACCTTGTCACAGTATATAGCACTACAAGTTACCATGTTCTTGTTGGACACCCTGTCCCTTGCATATTGGGCGTTTGATATTGGGCGTTTGATGGTAAACCTTGGCCTTGCGAGGCTTATTTCTTTAATAAACACATTAAGAACACCTATTAAAAATGAGTTTTATCTTCTCTCCCACATCCACTCCTCTCTCCTCCATCTTCTCTACCTTTTCCTCTATCTTCGCCTATTCCTACTCCTCTCTTCTTCGCCTCTCCTCATGTCTTTCTTTCCCTTATCTCCTTCTCTTTCCCTCTTCCTCCACTCTCCTCTTCTCCACCTCTTCCGCTGTTCTCTTCCTCTACTCATCCTCCTCTGCTCCTCTTCTCTCCTCTCTTCCAGGATCGTTGTGGTTTCTGTCTGACCTACGAGGCCTCTATGACCCGTCTGTTTAGAGAAGGTCGCACTGAGACTGTCCGCTCTTGTTCCAACGAGAGTTGTGCCTTCGTCAAGGCTATGGAGGCTGGAGAGGTAAATGACCAGAACTACTTGTTTCAACCTGGCCTCCCTATTTTTGCCATGTCATTTTAGGCAAAGATTATAGGCTATTTTTTGAATATTGCATCTAAGCTCACAACACGTCATAGTGCGACGCGTTGTGAGCTTGTAGATCGGCTATTTTCACTGTGCAACACCGGCGTGCAAAATAGAGCTTAACCCATTTAGACCTGTTGTAACCCATACATTGTTATACCTTTCAATCCGGGAGCCACCTCTGTGTCTCATTAGTTGTTGCTAGTTCTGTGTGTGTGCGTGTGCGTGTGCGTGTGTGTGTGTGTGTTCTTTTTTTCCCTCCTTTCTTTCACCTCATGTTTTCTTTTGGTCAGAATCTGTCTAGACAGATTGAAATCATATTTTTGGTCTAGACTCTAAACCAAAAATCTGATTTGGGCTGCCAGTCTCAACATAGCCTTAGCATTTCTGTGCATTGTAGAATACTGGTTCTCAAACCTTATCATGTCACCCCCAACTTGATTCTTATTTGCCCATGGACCCCCCATCTGAAAATATATGCCAGGGACCCCCATATAGGTTCTATAGCAGTGATTCCCAACCTTTTTAATTTCAAGGACCCTCAGATTGATTTGTATTAGACCACAGACCCCCATTTCATACCATTTAGATTCCTGGGACCCCACAATTCTCAGTGTTACTTTAACTCTTGAGAGAGTACAAATGGAACCCTAACGGGTCCATTTGGGAGTTACAGATGGGTCTATTTGGTTAACTTATCAATGATTTGGCTGGGGACCCCCTGTAACCCACTCAAGGACCCCTGGGGGTCCCCTGAACCCACTTTGAGGACCACTGATGTTCTTCATGTAGGTCCGATTAGACACAGATGAGATACATTCCATCCATATGAAAAAAAAAAAAAACGTGAAAATGTGTGCAAATCTTTGAATAAATATTGTTTTAAAGCGAACATTTTAACTCAAATCTTTGCTTCTGGGGGGTCCCTGGAACAACATATTTTGAGATGGGGTTCCGCGGCCAAATACATATCATTTTGGGTGTCCTTGACATGAAAAAGATTGAGCACCACTGATATAGAAACATACTTGATACTACTACATGAATCTAAGCTCATAAAAGTGTAAACCAGAACAAGCCACAAGGCCAATTAAGTAGATAAGCACAGCAACGGTAAGAAAGATGATCTGTATGATAATAATGGTTTGATCTTTACAGTCATTGTAGCTGTTTGTTGTGCAATGGCTTGTGACCACATCTGGATAGCATTAGGTGTGCCTGCGATCCTAGTATAATGCCTACCCATAATGTGTGTGTGTGCTCTGGCTGCACAGAGAGAGCATTCAGTTCTATCTTCTATGGTCTCATATGAATACATACTGGATATAAATATATAATAAAATTGATGTAAAGTATTACAAAATCATATTATCAGAGCTCATACTTAAAGGTAGGGTAAGTGATATTTTTTGGTTAAAACAAAAAGTATTTTGTTAAAAGGTTAAAGCACTATATTCTGATAGTAATCGTTGCTATAGAGTGTTTGTTCATTAACAGAAGTCTCCCCGTCTCTGCAGCTCTTTAATAAACAGAAAATACTTTTTACGGTAGGTGTCAAAATCTCAGCCAATCAGGAGAAAGTACACATTTTTAAGCTTCATTTTTATAGTGTTCCAGTTCAAATTTTGCCTGCTCATTTCTTAGTGTCATCACTTCCAATTTCACTTGTTTAATCTATATCCTGATTGAGTTCTCTATCCTGATTGGATAAAATTGGAAATGAAACTGAAACGAAAATGCATTTTCTGTTTTATAAAGAGCTGGAGAGACAAGGAGACTCCTTTTACTGAACAAACACCCTATAGCAATGAGTACTATCAGAATATAGAGCTATTTAACACTTATTTTAACCAAAGACAATCACTTACCCTACCTTTAACTTTCTTCAAGTGCGTGTGTGCGCTGATATTGCTAACACGTTCAAACGCAAATATACTCCTAGATTCTAGAACTGTAGGTTTTCGTTTGCATACATAAAAATGAGGCTCTCTGTGATGCACTCAAGACAGTTTGTTTTGGTGTAACAGGGGGCGGAGCGTTGCGGGGAGCTATTCCGACAAGCGGCAGAGAAACACCAGAACCTCTACCGATTGGCCATGACGGGAGACGGGATTGACAGACACCTGTTCTGTCTGTACGTGGTGTCAAAATACCTAGGGGTGGACTCGCCCTTCCTCAAGGAGGTGAGGTTGTGTGGCCATTGGTGGTCTTTACTTTGAGCATTTGGCACCCGATCATGTCCAGAGAGACAAAATGCATGGTCAGAAGAAGTGCCATGAACATTTCCCAAACAACAGGTTAAGTGGTAAATCGATTTCAGTGTTAACCCATTCAATCCGGGGACGCGTCTGTCATTTTGGATTTCTTTGGCTACTCAAAAATAGCAGATATACAAGCTCATAGCGCGGCACCGAGTGCCACGCCATGAGCTTGTAGATCTGCTATTTTTTTTAAATCGTGAAAATCTTTGAATATATGTTTTTTTAAGCAAGCATTTGTAACTCAAATCTTTGCTTCTGGGGGTCAACAAAATATTTTTTCAAATGTTCGCTTCGGAAAATATATATTTAAATGCACACATTTTCACAAGCTAAGAAAGCAAGGATATGCTACAAGTAAGCAGCCTCATACAGTACCTAGCATTTCATGCGATAACATACTGTGGCATCTATAGCAAACCTACTCAAAAAAAGAAAAAAGTCATGGACTGTCCCTAAATCTAATAAATATAGCTGTCAGTCTGGCCAATGAAAGCATTGTGGTAATACCTGAGTCAAAGTTCCAAGTGTCCAATGTTCCCCTGCTCAATACTGAACATAATGGGAGGGAACCTAACAAAGCTGTTCCCCAGGGATCTCATCAAAGGATGGTTCTTGGACTAACATTGAACCCTCCTGACATGATGCCTGGCTCTGTGCGTTTCTGGCGTCACTGAATGAGAGTGGAAGTATTGTTCTATTGTTGTCGAGACACTCCACTTTTGCTACTTGAAGGAACAAGCCAACAAGCTCATTCTGCAAGTAATAAAAATTGTGAATTTTGGCAACATGTACGGTATGTGATAGAAACTCAAAAAGCTCAGCTCAATCCACAAGGGCATAATCCATGTCTATAAAACACATCTGTGTTTTATAGACATTGATTACACTTAGGGTTGGGTACCGAAATTCTGTTCCAAGCAGGAACCGCATTCCTCCCCGCACACCCCCCCCCCCCTCTCCACTCCCCTCTCCCCTCTCCCCCCCAGTGACACCACCATGTCTGTCTCTCAACTGAAGTAGTGAGGAAGGAATTAGCCTGCCCTGCAAACTTTGTACCAAACGTTGCTGTTGTCACCTTGAAAACTAGAATCCATGTCAGAGGGTGCAACATTAATAGAATAACCAGCGCTAGTTAAGAGCCTCGGCCTGCGGAGCAAAACAATAACACCAGCTGTAAACGCTTCTCCTTGAGTGTGTGTGTGTCTGTATGTCTGTCTGTCTGTCTGTCTGTCTGTCTGTCTGTCTGTCTGTCTGTCTGTCTGAAATGAAACTTAAAGTGACTTCTCCATAAGGAAGGAATGGCCTAATATTATTAATGCATTTTGGCTGTGTGCAGTAATGCAACTGCAGACATTACAGTGTATTGCCTTTTGTTAGGCTATTCAATGTTTTGAGACATTGTATTTTATTACTACACAATAGTAGATAATTAATTCTACACAATAAATAAATATGTTTTAAATAACTGATCTCAACATGGACCCATTATAGTTATGATATGAGGGTTTTGCCAAAATATTTAAACAAATGTATATATATATATTTTTTTTAAATAATACTTTTCGGCCATTTGGTATTCGGCCGTCGGCCAAGTGTTTCCTATATTCGGTTTTGGGCAAGAATTGGCCATTCGGTGCATCCCTATTAAATAGACATTTGACCTCTTATTTTTTTTTACCATTTTGGAACCGAAATATGGAACCGTTAAGAACCGGAACCGATAAGCAGAACCGGAACCGGACTCGTAAAAATCCTAACAATACCCATCCCTACACTCTTCATGTAATTGACATGAAGAGTGTAAGTAAGTAAGTAAATTTGTATCGCGCTTTTCACAGAGAGGACTCACAAAGTGCTTTACATACAGCAGAAATAAAAACAGCAAAAAACATTCAATGATTAGAAACAGAAACAAAAACACAATGCATCTCAGAGAAAAACAATACAGCAGACATATATCACCATTGGAGGAAAAGCTCAATGACATTACCCAAAAGCATGTTGAAACAGTAGTGTTTTTAGCTGATTCTTAAAAATATCCACAGACGCTGTAGCTCTCAGGCCACGAGGAAGCGCATTCCAGAGTCTAGGCGCTACAGACTGAAAGGCTCTGTCACCTTTGGTGATTAACCTGGTACGAGGAATGACCGATAGACCCTGGTCCGCTGACCTCAGGGTCCTGCTGGGCACATATGGTTCCAGTAGGTCAGTTAAATATTCAGGTGCCTGGCTGTGCAGAGCTCTAAAAGTGAGCACCAGGACCTTAAACTGAACTCTAAAATGTATAGGAAGCCAGTGCGAAGATGCCAAAACTGGAGTAATGTGACACCTTCTGCTTGATCTCGTTAACAGTCGTGCAGCAGTGTTTTGAATGAATTGCAGGCGGTCGATGGATGTTTTATTGAGGCAGGTGAGAACCGAATTGCAGTAGTCAAGGCGAGAGGAAACGAAGGCATGTATGATCATTTCTAGGTCAGAATGTGAAACAATCGACCTAAGCTTCGCAATATTCCTGAAGTGGAAAAAACAGGTGCGGGTCACTGATTTAATGTGTGTGTCGAGGAGCATGCCCTGATCAAAAATGACCCCAAGATTCCTGAGGTTGGGGCTCACATTGCTTTTGAGGGACCCTAAACAATCAGCCACCTTGGATTTAACGCCATCAGAGGCCACAATGAGCACCTCGGTTTTGGCCTCATTTAACTGCAGAAAGTTGTTTGCTAACCAGGCCTTAATGGCAGACAGACACTCGTTTAAAATAGTAATATTAGAATTAAAATTATCAGGGCAGTCAGGGTTAAATGAGCAATACAGCTGGATATCATCCGCGTAAAGGTGATAGGAGATGCCTTTAAAAGAATTTATAATGTGTCCTAGTGGGAGCAAATACAGTGAAAATAAAATTGGACCAAGTACCGAGCCTTGGGGGACCCCACAGGAAAGGGGGACCGACTTCGACACATGAGGGCCTAATGCAACAGAGAAACATCTACCAGAGAGGTAGGACTTGAACCATTCCAGGGCACTCCCTGAGACTCCCACCCAATTTCTGAGCCTGTTGGTCAAAACATTGTGATCTACCGTGTCAAAAGCAACACTAAGGTCCAGTAGTACTAAAATGGAGCATTTACCAGAGTCTGCAGACATCAGTAAATCGTTAGATACTCTTAAAAGTGCAGGCTCCGTGGAGTGTTGTTGGCGAAAGCCTGACTGGAATTTGTCAAAAATATGGTGTTCATTTAAAATAGCTGGTTGGCAACATTTTTTTCTAAAATTTTGGACATAAAAGGTAACTTCGAGATAGGCCGATAGTTACTTGGTAACGAAGCATCCAGGCTTGGCTTTTTTTAAAGCGGCTGAACGATTGCCTGTTTGAAATAGGCAGGGACCTGGCCAGAGACCAACGAGAGGTTGATGATGGAAAGCAGACGTGGACCAATAGTGCTAAAAACGTCCTTTAACAGAGAGGTTGGAATGATGTCTAAGGGGCTAGAGGAGGTTTTTGTGCTACTCACCAGCTCTGTTAGGTCATGGAGGGAAATGGGTAAATAGGAATTCAGAGTAGACTGGCGGTTTGGAGATAAAGGTTGGATTGAGGTGGAGGGTGTAATACCTGCCCTGACACTGGCAACCTTATTGATAAAAAAATGTAGAAAATCTTGACAGTCTTCTGCAGAGAAAACAGGTGTGACAGGAGATTGTGGACTGACTATGGTGTTAATGGTGTCAAAGAGGACTTTGGGGTTTTGTTTGCTGGATGAAATAAGGTTTGTGAAGTAGGCAGCTCTCGCCTCCTTAACCATACTGTTAAAATCAATTAAAAGTTTCTTAAAATGAAGACGGTGTACCTCAAGCTCAGTGGATTTCCACTTTCGCTCAACACACCTACAGTTGCGTCTAAAACGACGAATATCCTCATTTAACCAGGGGGAGGAGTTTAAAGTGCAAACAGTGCGGGATTTGAAGGGGGCAACTACATCTGAAATGTCAGAACAGTGCAGGTTAAAAGCATTAACTAAGGTATCGATGTCACCATTAATAGATGGCACCACACTGCTATCATAAGCAGTGGAGAATCTTTCTGCCGACATGTCATTGATCATGCGCGAGCGCTTAACTTGCTTGGCCGTTATAGTGTCAGTTTTAAATATTAAGTTAAAAAGTATGCATTTATGATCGCTTATTGTCATTTCCTCAATAACAATATTATCTATGTCTAAGCCAAGAGTAAAAACAAGATCAAGTGTGTTACCTTTGTTGTGCGTGGGGCCTGAGACATGTTGGATAAAATTAAATTCGGTGATACAAATAAAATTGGTGGCAAAATTATCATTACAGTTATTAATATGAAAGTTAAAGTCACCTAAAAGTATGATCCTTTCCAGTTTGATGATGGAGGTTAAAAGTTCGCTAAAATCGGTCAGAAAAGAACTGTTAAAACCAGGGGGTCGATGAATTAAAATGGGTTTGTGTGCCCAACTTTGGTGATTAAGAGTTCAAAGGAGCTGTATGTACTACTGGAGCACACAATCCTGGAGGAGAAACAGTTCTTGTGCACCAGGGCTATGCCACCTCCTACACGACTGGTGGTGGCATTTGACCGGGAGGGTCTGGGGGCACAGGTAAAAGAAAAGTTTGGCGGGCACAGCTCGTTTAGAGAGACATATTCCTCTGTCCTTTGCCATGTTTCTGAAAGACAGAAAATGTCCAAGTCTTTGGCTGTGATAAAATCATTTAAGATAAAAGTTTTGTTGGCTATGGAACGGGCATTTAACAAGGCCATTTTGATAGCCTTAGGTCCTAGGTTACAGGGTGGCTGTGACTGGTTAACTGAGATAAGAGGTATAATGTTATGGAGATACACTCAATTGTGGTAACTAGCGTCACAATTACAGTCATTAATCCCAGTAAACACACTCGTCTCTGCCATGAGCATGTGGTGTTCTGTCAGGGAACACAATTATCAAATCAAAGGAGTTTTATTGGCTTGAGAAAACAGTTTGCATTGCCAAAGCAAGTGTGAAGAGAAAGTATCTACAGTTGGAGGGGATACAGCATTGTGTTAAACAGAGCTATGTCACATTGTAACGTTACATTATACACACCTCTTCCAAACACCCCCAGGGGTCCTTCAGGAGATTCTTAGAAAGGAATACCAGCACTCACTTTAATCCATTTAGGATCTTGTTTATTATAGTCGGAGCCCTTTTCCGCCGGTATCTTTTTCAGCAGGTCTGCCGAAAAAGATACCAGTCAACCCGGAGAGTGGGAACGAGACAACGTCCAACGTTCAAGGGCCCCCCCCCATTTTTGCGCACAAATGTGCCAAAAATGTAAGAGACTCCTAAGTGAGAGCAGACTGTTATGTTCCACTGCAACATTTTATGTCCGATTTGCCTACGGGCAACTTCCCGTGTTTTAATCGATGTGGCTAGACATTTTTATGGTCGGACATGAAGTATGCTCTTTAAGATTCCAGGGTATAGAGCATAGAGTTAAAAATAATAGAGAGGGCACCGGATATCGCCTCCCGTCCACTTGCATTGAGTTGCTCACCCAGCGCGTGAAGCGAATTCACCCCTTCTTCCGGGTTGTAAAGTGTGATGGGCGTAGCCTATTTGGGGCCACTGTGATCCGTTCTGCGTCACAGAAGTGACGCGTTTTACGTCACAGAGGTGCGCGTCCCTGTGCGCAAGCTTGTGCGCAAGCTCGTGAGTCAAGCCCATTGGTCGAAACCGTTTTCGCTCGTACACTGTGCAGTGGCCCCATCCGTTTAAGCTGCAGTACCTACGAATGGCCAGCATGTCCATTTCGCTTCAATGCACGCACTGGGTTCTGGGGGCTTGGTATAGAGGCAGTACAGCTGTTAAAAATATGTGGGGATCGAGATAGATTTCTGTTACAGAGAGAGGCTTGGTGGATGGGCTTAATGAAAAAGTATTGCTTCACCTGTTTTTTATGTAATTGGGCTTTTTTTAATCAGAAGAAGAGTGCTTCTATAAAGTTCAATGTGTTACACTTGCCAGTGCAATGAGTTGGTAGATGTATTAAAAAATGAAAATAAGGGTTTATGCCTCTCTATTTGTGTATACTTCGGTATTTAAAGGGTGCTATGAGTCTTTATGCAATTTTGGAATTAAAAAATGACCCTCTTGTGGAAAAGGTGTGTGCAGTATGTTGTAACGTTCAGATATGGTTCTCAGTCGGACCGCTTTGTGCGAGGCACCCTTTATAAGTGACACTTATGTCTGTATGAGCTGCTGCTGGGTTTGAGAATCACCGTTCTATTACTCTCCCAACACATATTTTAAAAGATTCTTTGCTCATTTACCAAACACCTAGATCTTTAGGAGGATACATGAATTGTAAAAAGTCGTCTACTCAGGGTTGTTATAGTCTATGATGAACTGCCTCTATGAACTAAATGATATAATCATACCCATTGGCATTGTTCAACAGTGTAGGGATGCAGCCTCAGGCAGGGTAACACAAGCGTGCCCTCGGTTGGATGAGCTTGTGTCGGGCTGCAGCAGTTATACAATTTAATGTAATTAATTTAATCGATAATAAAACATTACCGATTTCAATTAAAAACAAATCAGTTGTGGAAAACAAGAACAATAAACAAAGAAAATCATTGTTTAGTTTAACATTGACTGTCTTTCGAGGGCTTCTGGAGAAATTAAACTTTTTAGTTCCTCGTCACTTCAGCTTATTAAACATATGGAGGACGTTTGTGTTTCTCCGATTGTTAGTAATTATTTCTAGGCTTTAGTACTTGTTCAGATATTTTAAATACAGCATAAATTGTCCAATTCCAGTAGGGCCACAACAGTTAATCAGACTAATTGATTTATTCAATCATGTTTGCTTTGATTCGTTGATATACATTTTAAAAACAAATAGTAAAATTAACTGTGCCTCTCGATTATTCGATTAATCGAATGGGCATGCTGATATGCCCACATATGGATATCTCTGTATCTGTCAGTCCCCTTGTCCCTTTTATGCCCATATATGGAGATCTTTGATGTCATCAGTGTATGCCCATATATGGAGCTGACTGATTTTGTTTTTGCGCCTGATGCTAGGACGACACATTTGAGGTTAGACAACACACCCCATATTTGGCAGTTGCTACTTTGGAAACTCCTTATATGGTTATGGCTGAGTCATGGTGACATGAGCGTGGCGTCAGAGGTCCGAACACTGGCCGGCCGGCAGGTCCTCCATTAATCCAATTTCTATATAGGATCATATGTGTGTGTTCTCTCTCACTCTCTCTCTCTCAAACAGATGACTTGTTCAGGTAGAATATAATCTGAGTTCCCAGAAGTTTTCGCCAGCTCTGGCGAGGAACTTCTGGGCCAGAGCCCTGGTATTTGTGGGCGGGATGTACCTTACGCTCTGAATCTGAGCGGACACGCCTCTTACCGGTCTGAGAGCTGTGCAACTCGTCTAAAAAGTCCGACGAGAGGCAAACAGCAGTACACAACAATGGCGGCCGAAATTTCTCAAGGGGAAATTGCTTCCCGTCGATCCTATTTAGATGCAACACCCACTGCATGTGGATCCCGCCCCCTTTTCTTCATTGGCTGTTGATTTGAATCACAACGCAGTGGCCGCGCCCCTGCTGTCCAAGCTACGACGCTAACCCTCCCAGACTAGATAGAATATAACTCAGAATTGGTTCTCTGCGTCTCTCTCCCTCTCCCCCCAGGTCCTGTCAGAACCATGGCGACTCTCCACCAGTCAGACTCCCGTTCAGCAAATGGAACTCTTTGACCTGAAGAACAACCCAGAGTTCATTTCGCTGGGCGGCGGATTTGGACCTGTAAGCTGTGTTTTACATTTCGTTGTTCAAGATTTAACTGTTACCCAATTTGTCAGTAGTCCTGAAATACATGGATATTACAGTAATTAAAAACAATCAAATCATGACTACAGTGATGAATAAACTAAAAACACAAATAGATAAGACTAAATAGATTATTGCTAAGATTATGAATAAAATGGATGATAATTCGATTAATTAACTAGAGCCTAGGTATGGAATTGGTGTCCTGGTCAAATGTCACTCAGTATGATCTGTACTTAGATTTGTGAATCACAGTTCACTGAATGTTTTGTACAGCAGAAATTGAAATTCTAGACATCAACTTGATTTCCTTTAATCTGTATTTGAACACACATTTTCATATACAATGAGTATTGTTTTATATATTGATCCGTTTGTATTGTATTCTGTATTCCACTATAGTCTTCTGTGTCTTGTGTTCCTATCAGGTGGCTGACGATGGTTATGGAGTGTCCTACATTATTGTGGGAGAGGACATGATCAACTTCCATGTGTCATCAAAACACTCCTGCACTGAGACAGTAAGTATCAAAACTTTTCGAAAATGGTTTTCTCCTAGTTCCTTTGAGATTTAAAAAATAATAATAATAAAAAATAAAAAAAAATACAAGTTTTTTTTGAAAAAAAAATTGTTTTGGGGGTGACGTCAAAATACGTCATTGGCACTAATGGCACACTGAAAATGGCCGTCAAAAGACGTCATTGGCACTCAATGAGTTTTAACAAACTGGATGAAATCTATGTCCAGTCCCTGTGTAGGACAGTGGATATGATATGTTAATCCAGAGGACGGATTTTGCTTCAGTGATCATACAGATCTGAGGTATAATCTATCAGATAGTATTCCAGTGTGTCCTGGATTTCTTTTTCTTTTTCTTAACTCAGTAGAACAATGCAGTCTATATAAAGAATATATGCAGTCTTATATAATGTCGTGCCATGCTTTATTAGCATATTATTTGGTCCTGTGATGTAGCATTTTGTAACTTCCTTCTTCTCATTTCTACATGAGAGCAATATTTTGTATGCACAAGTTCAGCTGATCCATCGCACAAGGGACTAGCTTGTCAAATACAACAGATCTACATGCTGTCAAGGCGTTGAGATGCAAAGCATTGTAAGCTTGTAGATCTGTTCTTTTTTTTACAAGTGACATCATTGTACTAAGGAGTGCTTGACTCTTCGTGAAGCACATTGCCCCGCAGTGCATGCCCTTTTATGGTGTTAAACGGGTGTGGAACAATGCAAAACCATGGGATTCATCATCTGATTCGACTGTTATGTGCCCAAATTAAGTCTCTACAGTACACAGTACACCCTTTCATGAATCCCATGTTGGTGTTTACTTAGGAGTAGGGCTACACAAAAATATTGTAGAAAGTGTGCATATGCCCAGAGACAGTTTTTATTTCAATTTGTTTTATGTTTTACAAGACAATATGGGTGGAGATCCACAAGTGACGGCCATCACTACATCCATTTTATTTCTAATGCTATATTAAAAGTGGCTAGTCACTCTGACACAGCCATGTTCCCATTGTAGCTACGCCCAAATATGGAGTGTGTTGTCTAACCTCAATGTGGCGTCATGGCATCAGCCGCAAACAAATTATATATATATATGGGCAAAAAATGGGGCATGACATACATGGGCGATCTCTATATATGCGCATAAAAGGGACAAGGACTGCTATGCCCATATATGGTCATGTGCATATATGGGACGACTTCAAACTCGCCGTGTGCAGCGGCTAGGACGCAAGGGAGTGCGTTGCCTGCCGTCGAGTAGTTTGGATATCCACTTGTCCAGGACCGCCGATCCAACCAATATGCGCATGTATGGGCATTCCAATATATGGGCATATGCTGATGACATCAGGGATCTCCATATATGGGCATTAAATGGATACCGACTGACAGATACAGATATCTCCATAAATGGCACAAAAGCAGGGACACAGACAGATGGGTACAATGGGTACTTTGACAAAGCCCCCAACACTATGACTCAGACATATTTGTCGGATCGGCGGCATTTGAACCACGGTATTTTAGTATCAGTTTCCTGAACTTCTGCTCAGTTTCCTGAACTTCTGTCTAAAGTTGTGCCAACCACAAGAATGTGTCTGTTTCCTTGATTTCACTTCCCCTTTTGAATAATGCTACTGAACTGTACTTAATCCTATTGCATCATTTTTTCTGTTCTGATCTAATTTTTTCTCTCACTTTCATACTCTTTTAAATATCTCCCCTTTCATTGTCCCCCCCCTACTCTCCCCTCTTTTTCTCTCTCTCTCCCTGTCTTTCCGAGAAATAAAGGAGGTGGGGAGAAAGTGTGATAGGCACACTGCCCTTTCCTTCCTCCCCACCTCCTTTATTTCTCGATCACCCCTCCTCTTCTCATCCTCTTCTTTCCTCACCGTCTTCACTCCCTCACCCCCTTCTCTCCATCACCTCCTCTCCCTCAACTCCTCCATCTCTCCTTTTTTGCAATACAATAGAAATGGTGACAACTGCTGAAAAAGACACATTAAAAATAGAAAAATACATTAAATAAATGTCCTTTCACAGAAACATGAAAGGGAGCTAATAATTGAAAGTTGACAAAAATACTCCCTTTCCCTCAGGACTCTCACAGGTTTGGGGCCCAGGTCAGCCGTGCTCTCCAGGACATCCTGGCACTTCTTAACTCTGCAGCCAAAACCACCTCGTCCTCCAGAGGCCCAGGTCAGTCTAAGAAGATCCTCTGAACACGGATGGGACCTTCACACCTCCAGAGACAAAACCTTGATAACACCGGTTTGCCTCTAGAACAATAGAAATTGTTGGTATTTTTAGCGGTGCCAACCGCTCTATACGTGGCTTTTGACTTTTGTATGTCCGTCCGACCGGCGGTTTCAGCACGGGATGAGCACGGCAAAGAAGCAAACAGCTATAACTTCAGTTTGCAGCATGCCACCAAGTCCAAATTCGGTATGTGGACTTAGACCACCAATAGGGACGAGCATGAATTGATGACGTTATCAAAAAGGGGTCCAGGGACCCCCAGCGCCCGTATGAGCACGGGATGAGCACGGGATTTTAAACAGCTATAACTCCAGTTTGCAGCATGCCACCAAATCCACATTTGGTATGTGGACTTAGACCACCAATAGGCACGAGCATGAATTGATGAAGTTATCAAAGAGGGGTCCAGGGACCCCCCGCGCCCGTATGAGCACGGGATTTTAAACAGCTATAACTCCAGTTTGCAGCATGCCACCAAGTCCACATTTGGTATGTGGACTTAGACCACCAATAGGCACGAGCATGAATTGATGAAGTTCTCAAAGAGGGGTCCAGGGACCCCCCGTGCCCGTATGAGCACGGGATGAGCACGGGATTTTAAACAGCTATAACTCCAGTTTGCAGCATGCCACCAAGTCCACATTTGGTATGTGGACTTAGACCACCAATAGGGACCAGCATGAATTGCTGAAGCCCCGCCCCCTCTGTCCTCCCATTGGCTGGCCTTCAAACAGCCATAACTCAAGTTCGCAGCATGCTATGGAGTACAAATTTTGTACATGGACTAAAGCCAGCAATAGGGACTAACTGTCATTACTTAAGCCCCGCCCCCTCTGTCTGCCCATTGGCTGGGCTTTAAACAGCCATCATTCCAGTTTGCAGCATGCTCCCAAGTACAAATTTGGTAAGTGGACTCAGACCACCAATAGGGATGCATTGAAATGAGTTAAGGCCCGCCCCAAAGGCACCGCTTCCTTCACACAGGGTGTGATTTTTTATAAATAACTGGGCAGCCTCTCAGACCACAATCCCAGACCTCCAAGCAAGCAAGTATGTCTACAGAGGAGCGTTCAAAATATTCACAGCTGCTTCAGAAAGTTGAGTTTCAGATCCCTTTTTACACAACGGATGTCTTAATTGTGTAAAGGTTTTAAAAGTTCTCCTTTATTATTCCACACTACTCCCCCCACGCCATTGAGAACGTATTTATGTTCAGTCTACATTTGTTATATATATATATATGTATGATTTATTTTTATTTTTAAAGTAATCCCTCCAGAGGCTTTGAAGAGAGCCAAGGGAAGAGAGGGGGAGATAAATCTCAATGATGGTGAAAAGGGAAAGAGTTTAGAGCTGTTTTGTTTGTTGTTTGGGTTTACTGATGTTATCAGGACATTGGGTGAATTCCACCTCTTGGTGAGTTTATGTTTTTTCCCTTTTGGTGATGATTCAGTAATACTTTATTAAAAAGGCATATTTATTCTAGTTGATATACTGATCATTCACAAACTGTGTGTTATTGATTACTTGTTAAGTGTTTGTTAATGTGCCTTATACATATTAAAGCTATTTAGCAAGTCATTAATAACTCATTATTTAACAGTTTGTAAATTATATATTAAATATTTATAATTCCAAAGTATTACCGATGATTAATTTCAGGGGCAGGGAAACTAATTAGGGTACATGCTCAAAAGCAACCCAGAGTTCATTTAATTTTTTCACGTTTTGGGATTATTGTGGCATTTTTGCGAAACAAATCAATCCTAGTTCAAGACACAGTTTTCAAGTAATGAATTCACCTGGGTTTGGAGACTGACCACTTGCAGTATAACACTGGAGAGATTTATTCATGACACCCAAACGGAAGGATAGATGGAAGAACCGAAGGAGAAGTTCAATTATCTGTTTTACCTCTTTCTTTTTTTTTATCAGCTCAGATAATTGGCCTAATGAGATTTCAGATGTTTTAGATAATTTTGAGGTTGAGGTTGCACTTGATTCTTCTGGTATGTGGTTGTGTTTTATTTAACCTAAGAAGATGATGCATTGTTTCTAGAAGTCCTTATAAACCCAGAACATCTCAAGGATATGGTCAATTAAGCTACTGGACATGTATTGCCAGATATATATAGTCTGTAATGCTTTGTTAAAGTTTATTTTTACAAGTTGTGTCTGTGACTTTTCACAGTGGAGAGATTTGTCATTTTTCTTTGAGCTATTGTTGGCATAGGTTCGTGGCTGTGGGGAGATGGAATCTTCAAAATGATGAGAAACTTTATCACATCACTATTTTAAACCAAGTATAAAGGAGTGAGTGAAATATTTTCAAAAACTGCCAGTCTCTGCCTTTGTTGGTCTGAGACGGACAGTTTTGTTTTCCACTTGACACTGTATTTCTAAGAACCGATGTTTAAAAATGTCTAGTGTTCATTGCAGTATGATTTCCTTCAATGCAATTCCTTATGGAACCAAATTATTTTTTTCTTGCTCTTGAAGTGTTTTTTTTCCTTTGTTGTAAAAATAATGTGCTACTCTTGGTCTTTTATCTGCTGTTATTGGTGACATCAGACAATGTTCTTGTGAGCAGTGATGTAGTGGTGAAAAATACATGTTGAAGGGCCACACAGGATTTAAAAGTCACATCTGTGAATGAATATTCATCGTAATAACATTGTTATACTATCCCACTCCGTTGCCAAGAAATCAAGGTGGAATGTTGCGTAACCTTTGAAGTTACTTGCCTCATTTTCATGGCTCGCTCAGTTATACGCTTTGGCTACATGGGTAGCCGCAAATAAAAGCTTTTTGACAGCTGCTGCTAAATTGCTATTTCTGCTAATGCTTAATTAAATTCAGTTGGCTTTTACTCTCCACTACATCCCTGTTCACATGTGACCAAATTGTATTGTATCTCTATTTTTAGCGGTGCCAACCGCTCTATACGTGGCTTTTGACTTTTGTATGTCCGTCCGGCCGGCGGTTTCAGCACGGGATGAGCACGGCAAAGAAGCAAACAGCTATAACTTCAGTTTGCAGCATGCCACCAAGTCCAAATTTGGTATGTGGACTTAGACCACCAATAGGGACGAGCATGAATTGATGACGTTATCAAAAAGGGGTCCAGGGACCCCCAGCGCCCGTATGAGCACGGGATGAGCACGGGATTTTAAACAGCTATAACTCCAGTTTGCAGCATGCCACCAAATCCACATTTGGTATGTGGACTTAGACCACCAATAGGCACGAGCATGAATTGATGAAGTTATCAAAGAGGGGTCCAGGGACCCCCCGCGCCCGTATGAGCACGGGATGAGCACGGGATTTTAAACAGCTATAACTCCAGTTTGCAGCATGCCACCAAGTCCACATTTGGTATGTGGACTTAGACCACCAATAGGCACGAGCATGAATTGATGAAGTTATCAAAGAGGGGTCCAGGGACCCCCCGCGCCCGTATGAGCACGGGATGAGCACGGGATTTTAAACAGCTATAACTCCAGTTTGCAGCATGCCACCAAGTCCACATTTGGTATGTGGACTTAGACCACCAATAGGGCCCAGCATGAATTGCTGAAGCCCCGCCCCCTCTGTCTTCCCATTGGCTGGCCTTCAAACAGCCATAACTCAAGTTCGCAGCATGCTATGGAGTACAAATTTTGTACATGGACTAAAGCCAGCAATAGGGACTAACTGTCATTACTTAAGCCCCGCCCCCTCTGTCTGCCCATTGGCTGGGCTTTAAACAGCCATCATTCCAGTTTGCAGCATGCTCCCAAGTACAAATTTGGTAAGTGGACTCAGACCACCAATAGGGACGCATTGAAATGAGTTAAGGCCCGCCCCAAAGGCACCGCTTCCTTCACACAGGGTGTGATTTTTTTAGAGATTATTATAGGAGTTTAGAATCTTGATCACCTCAAATCTCATAGTGGCTACTATCTATAGCTCAGGTTTAACACAACACTTCAACAGCTTATTTCCTAAACTGTTGTCTGGTTAGATTTTTAGCGGTGCCAACCGCTCTATACGTGGCTTTGACTCGGTGTCTGTGTGTCTGTGTGTCCGTCTGTGTGTGTGTCCGTATGAGCCCGGGATGAGCACGGCAAAGAAGCAACACATACAAACACACACACACACGGACTTGGAGATTGCCTATGCCATCTCTCCTCTCATTTGCCACACGTGCCACCGGTTATCAAAGAGGGGTCCAGGGACCCCCAGGGACGTCCGCCCGTATGAGCACGGGATGAGCACGGGATTTTAAACAGCTATAACTCCAGTTTGCAGCATGCCACCAAGTCCAAATTTGGTATGTGGACTTAGACCACCAATACGGGCCGAGCATGAATTGCTCAAGCCCCGCCCCCTCTGTCTTCCCATTGGCTGGCCTTTAAACAGCCATAACTCAAGTTCGCAGCATGCTACGGAGTACAAATTTTGGACATGGACTAAAACCACCAATAGGGACAAACTGTAATTACTTAAGCCCCGCCCCCTCTGTCTGCCCATTGGCTGGGCTTTAAACAGCCATTATTCCAGTTTGCAGCATGCTACCAAGTACAAATTTGGTGAGTGGACTCAGACCACCAATAGGGCCGAACTGAAATGAGTTAAGCCCCGTCCCAAAGGCACCGCTTCCTTCACACAGGGTGTGATTTTTTGTTTACAACCTTAATTTTTATTTAAATACATTAGATTTGAATCACATTGTAACAGCATGTCAGATGTGAGGCCATTCAATATATCAGCAAGAGTACTAGCAGCACTACTCAAATAGAGAAAAAGATACTGCACACTCATTCCAGCTCCATTTGATTATTTAAATTGCCAATGTTTTAACAAGCTGTCTTCACCAGGTTATGTGCAAACATTTGCACTGTTTTTTTGAGTGGTGCCACTTTGTCTGTGTGTCCGGGTGTATGTCCAATAAACAAACATTGATGACAACATCAATACGGGGCTCATCAAAGGCACCACTCTCTTCACACAGGGGGGATTAAAGAGCTTTCTGGTCACATGTTCATATACTTTTTAAACTGGGAATAGATTAAACTTGACGCACACGTCATCTGAGCATGTGACTCGAATAGCCACACCACACCCATGTAGCACAATGCTCTTTAAAAACCAATGCAAATGTTTACACATTCCCTGATAAAGACCACTTGTCGAAACGTTGGTAATTAAATTAATCCAAATGGAGATACGTTGAGTGTACAGTACACCATTTGAGTTTATTGATGGAGCTGTTAGAAACTATAGTAAATTCAATTTGGAGATTGCCGTCTAGATTTCTGTACTTTTCTTTAATGTGGGTTCTTATTCCTCGCAAGCATACATACAAACCATCTGAATGTATTTAAGCATTCCTATTGTCCTACATCTGTATCTTTTTAATGTAAGAATACAAAAACTAAGGAGCTAATAACCGAATGTCAGCCAGATAAAACGGTCTCATGAATTCATCCTTTTGGGATTGGAGCCTTTGCAACTAACATTCATTAGCAGCTTCAGAATTTTGCCGTGTTTTTAGGGCTATAGGTTGAAATGAAGATGTTGACTTTTTTGTATGTTTTGGATATTTTTGTATTTCTTATTGAGCCTAAACTGGTACTATAGCTGTTTTCTTTTACATGTGATGCTAAATATTTTTGATGAATCTCTGGGTACTGTAGGTTAATGCCTGTTTAAGTCATCTAATATCTCTTGTTTACTGTTTTTACACTCCACAAGAAACCCCTTGTTATTACTGTCGCTGTCAATCGTTTGGATTTTAATGTTTATTTAAATATAAATTGTGGACTTTGTAGAATCTACCTTTTAGAAATGGTGATAATGGCCTGTATAAATTAAAGCTACTTATATCCTACAGTCTATGGATGTCATTATTTGATCATTGAGGTCGCCTAGAGATAGGAGAAGGGAGCCTCTGGCCAGAAGCAAGCTTGTAACAAGAAGCTTGTTTCTTTGCTCCCTACAATAACCAGAAATACCAACATAATGGCTCACTCAGTCCACAGTCCATTATATTTCATGACTGCATTAAGTCTCACTTGGTTCGGGGACCTCATGGGGTCCTTGAGGGGGTTCCAGCAGGTCCCCCAGCTAAATGAGTTAATAGCATCAAAACCACTAGATCCCTACTGTGTATGTACACAGGCTATTTGAAAATAGCCGATCTACAAGCGTATTGATGTGAAGCGTTGTGAGCTTGTAATCTACTATTTCACCTGGCACAAACCTGGCGTAAAATATTTTCAGATGAGAGTCCGCGGCCAAATACATATTTATGACCTTGACGTTAAAAAGTTAATAGTACAGTAGAGTGCATGTTAGAAAACAGAAACTATTAGAACGTATTCTGTCTGCATTGGACTTGATGTCTGTGTTTTCTTGAGAACACAGCGTCGAGCCAGCTGTTTGACTCAACTCCAGCCTGTGCAACTGGATCCTGGATTTCCTGCTTCCAACAATAGGCCCCTCTGGCCTACAAAACAGACGAGCCTAGAGAAGTCGATAACCTGACACAGTGGTGCCAGGTTAACTTGATTGACAAGTAGGCCTACATGTGGTTTCGGTTGATGTAAAAGCTGAGCTGCTACTGTACAGTACCTTTTGATTTATGGTCACGAGAGCCTCATGATGTCCGCCAAACCAATTCTCTCCCTACCAGTGATCAACAAATGAGAAATTAACTAGAAAAGTGCTCTCCTCTGAGCGCAGGTCAGGGCTCTACCCAGGGCCTGCAAATGTTGGACTTTGGAATTTTGGGGGTCAGTGTGTGATACATGTATTTAAAAAGCTGCATAATTGCTCATTCTCTGATTTAATGGAGCTATTGCCCACTTTATAATACGCATAGGCTACTATACAGGTGTTTTTATTATTGATTAATTGTCCCCTCTGTCAATTTTACTTATTGAAATACTATTAACAATTAAGTAGCCTAATTGTGTTGGGAAAATAAGGATACATATTGTTCTTGTGTTATTAATATATATTTTTATATGTAGGCCTACTTCTGTAGGTTAGACTGGGGGCTATGTGCCATGATGCCTTCACACCTTAGAGTTTGACGCAGTAGTATCATCAGCTTGAGTGACATTGACCTCCCTGAATTATATGGTCCACTTGTTAGACCACTTGTATGAGAGGCCCGACTTCCTTAAGTGTTCTGCCTCGAGCCATAAACTGCTATGATGTACAGGCTAGTGATGCACTTTCAATTTGTGTTTTTATGGTTGGAATTTTGTTAGGGATTTTAGGTGGTTTTCAGTGTTTTATATTTGGTTGTTCATGTGACGACGTGCTGCATGCTATGTAATTTATTGTTGCTATGACATTTTATTGGACTATTTTTATTGTGTGTTGCCGGATTATGTTGTGTTTACTCGTATTTATTTACCCAATTGAAATCAAAATTATTCATTGTTATGCTTGCCCTTCTGTGCGTCCCCTGGACGGGAAGGGTTGGGATGTCTTGTGTTTTGCTATTATACCATAAGATCGAAGCTTACACTCAGAATAGGCCTGCCCAGGCAGGGACTGAACCCTAGCTGACTGTTCTGTGAATACATAATGAAACATGTATGACATATTGCATAAGAACAAGATCTGTATTATGACTGTCTGGATCCCTTGAAGAGTCTATTAATCACTCTATTATGTACTGACCATAGTTCTGATGTTCTTATAAAAACTAGTGATGAATGAAACTGTGCACACACTCCCTGGATGCCAGAGCTGAACCTCTGCCCCAACTTTTTCACACGGGCCTGTTATAGCGCCACCAGGAGGCCGATTTTTGCAAAACACATTTTTTTACAATAGTCCTACAGATGTTGTCCAAACATCACGCACATCGGTACACAGTATCTCTATTGTCATTAAACGAAACGGGTCTTTCAGATTTTTGGTTGGCTAAGTTGTCTTCCAAAGTTTCCAAAAGGCTTTTCTTCCAAAGCAGAGGAAGAAAAGCCACTTGACATTTTTCAAATCAGCCTCATGGTGGTGCTATTACAGGCCAATTCGTGTTTTTACCTACAGTATAGCTGCACTGATCTGTGTAAAACTGTGTATGCACCAAGGGGCAAGGCTTGGATACTTACGATGAGACCAACACGGAAGCTTATGAATGGCCAGAGTGAGGCACTGTTTTACCCTGCGCCGACCTGCAGTGTCAGAAAGAATTAATTTTAACGCGTGAATGGGGTTTTGGCAAACTTTAGACTATATTTTCTTACCGTAATAAAAATTGTCATAAATTCTATATGCTTCCAGTCGCTAGTTTAAAGTCTCCTTTCAATCATCATGATATGCGTTTTGCTAAATTATGGTCCCATTTATTCTAAAATTGACGATAAAGTAGGCTATGCTCCAGGAGGGGCGGGATGATTTGATTGACAACCTACACAACCAATAGCATTCATTCCCCGCCCTACTCTTGATTGACAAGCTACCCAACCAATAGCATTTTTGGGGGTTGTTTTCCGGTTCGCTGGTCACGTGTCTGGTCTCAACCAATAGCGTTTGAGTTCCGGCGTGGCCAACTGTATATATTAACGATGGAGTAATGCACGTTTCTGAACTATCGGCTTCATTTCGTTCTGTAGAAAGCAGGGGAGTGGCTTTGTCCATTCTTTTTTACAGTCTATGGTATGCACACTCCCGAGAGGCCAAGGAAAAACCTTTGCCCTGCATTTTTCACATCTGCCTTTTATAGCGCCACCAGGAGGCCGACTTATGTAAAACACTTTTTTGATATTGACATTAAAGTTTGCAGGAGTGGCCCGTTTTGAACTAAATGTCGCAAATTATGAGCTGCAGTTTGCGGTGAAACTTTGAACGCACATTCGCACTACGTTGAGGAACAAATGCCACCCTTTTAACAATGCCCTATTATTGCGCCACCAGGAGGAGAACTTTTTTTAATATTACTACATCCAAACATTACGCAAATCGGTACACATTATCTCTATAGTCATTTTTCATATTCCATCCTAATTGGTGAATTGCTAACATTGCTGGCCCACAATAACCTACCTGACCTGGCGGAGACCTGTGCCCTGAGGAGCACTTTTTCTATAGTTTAGACCGAGACCGCTTCCTTCACTTGGAATGGAGCCTGCTATGGTAGTGCCCTGCAACCCTACTCCGTATATGCGGTTGAAAATGGATGGAATGGATGGATGATTGAAATATCCTCATGATTTAGGCCTATATTTAGAAACTACATGTGGACCTAATTTGCAGTAAACGCTAATTCTCTCCAAAACTGGATACTGACTTGAGTAAACTGCAGCTCTTTATTGGTAAACCCTATTTTTGGCAAGAGTCAAGACTGGACATGTGTGTTGCATATTCTCATACTCTACTACTTATTGCCTATACTTTCCTGCCTTAGCCTAATAGTTATATTATTATTAGTATTAGTATTATTATTAGGCTATTATTATTATCATTATTATTAAATAATAATAATTATAATACTGTATTATGAATATGAATTATATTATTATTATGTATTAATAATCGTAATGATAACAGGTTGTATAAAAAGACAACTGTGGCCGAAGTGTAGGCCTAACAGCGGTACCACTCGGTCTACTAAAAGCTAATGGATGAGATGGCGAGACTTTGGTGTGATGGACAATAATCCACCATTAGCACCACAAAATAAATAAAACAATAAATAACAGGTTTCCGTTTTCTTTCTTTTTTTCTTGTGGCCCCCCAACTTCAAGTAATTTCACAATTGTGGCCCCCTGCCCTGCCTAATCTAGTTGACTGGTCTACTTTACAGTATGTCTTCCAGTCCCAGGCCTCCCAGCTGTTCAGGCCCTCCAGCGTAATTTGTCTCTCATTGGTGCAATGAAGGGTGCCTCTAAAACAGAGGTCTTCAACAGGGGGTCTGGGACCCCTAGGGGGTCCTCAGAGTTACTACAGGGGGTCCGCCAAATCTTTGTGTGATTTTTACGTTAACCACTTCACCAAAGCATCCCTATTCTGAGGAGAACTTGAGTAAATGACAAAAATAGCAGATCTACAAGCACACAATGCCTCGCGCTGCGAGGCGTTGTGTGCTTGTAGATCTGCTATTTTCAGCAAAGTGGTTTGGTGTAGGGGGAAAAAAGAGCAGACTAAGTATACAGAGTGAAAAGTCAGGTTTACTAAGTAGCCTATTGTTTAAGTGCATGGTTAAATGTCTGGAAATACACATTAACATGAATCCAACATGATAGTGCTGTGAAACAAATCTAAAGTATTTTTAACGTATTGATTGTTAATTGTAAGAGGACCTCAACGGAAATAAGTCTCAGGACTTTCTTGTGTTATCCTCGAACTGCGGTGACCATGTGGTTTTGGCTTTTCAAATAAATCAAATCAAATCAAAAAAATGCAGCTGCCGATGAAATCTATGAAAAAATAAATATTTTTACACAATATATAATGGGGGTCCCTGCTTTATCTCGCTCTCAGCTAAGGGGTCCTTGGCCTGAAAACGTTGAAGACCCCTGCTCTAAAATTATTGTACGGGGGGAAAGTCCGAGATTCCGCCAGTTGCCGTCTGGTCTGTGCGTTCTGCAGGTGGATGGGTGGTGAGTCAGGGTGGGTGTGGGCGGTAGAGAGTAGGCTGTCCACAAGTTTCCTATGGCGTTGTGGGCATCACAAACACTTCCTGTCGATTTGATCCCTGATACCTATCAAATCGACAGGAACTGATGCCCACCACAACGCCAGAGGAAACTTGTGGATACCGGGGGGGGGTGAGAGGGGGCTTCCTCACACCATCTCATCTCGACTCCCACGGCGTCCGCTGGCCAGCTGCAGCACGATATGGTGGGATCATGTCCGGGGATGAGATATACACAGTCGAAACGAAGGGGGCGGATAGGATTATTGTTATATTTAATGCAACAGCAAACAAATCAAATCGAAAGTAACTGCATTCACCAGTCACACGCGGTCACAGTAAGCGGAGCTGGAGCATACCTCTTCCCCACCACCACACGGTAAGGTCCACATTCTTTTTTTCTGTAATTGCTGCATGATGTTGATGAGCAACAGGTAGATTAATAGTTTCGAGTCACTGCAGTTTATGCTCAAGTGACCCAAGAAGTGTGTAAGTGCTCTCCAGCCGCATGTCTGTCTGCCTGCCAGTCTGTCTGACGGTCAGCCTGTCTGACACTAAGTGCTTCTCTGTCTGTCACCATGGTTCATGGTGCACTCCCGTGCCAACACGGGAGTGCGTATAGCGGCTACACGCAGATTTGACAGCCTTTCCACGACGAGTCTGACTCTGAATAATTATAGGCAGACCTATTATTCGCAGTGGTGTAAAGTAACTCAATACATTTACTCAAGTACTGTACTTAAGTACAATTTTCATTTATTTTACTTCTACTCCACTACATCTCAGAGGCAAATATTGTACTATTACTCCACTGCAATTTTTTGAAAACTTTAGTTATTTACTTTGTAGATTTTAACATACATTAACCACCTATACTTTTTTGTAACATTTGTAAACCTACATTTTGATATAAATACTTCTGTAGGCTACTTTTACTCAAGTGCATTTTGAATTCCGGACTTTTACTTGTAACAGTATTTCTACAGGGAAATATTGATACTTTTTAGATTTTTCCACCACTGATTATTCGCGCCATGTGTTCGTCTAAGCTACACCAAAACTCACGTCTGCTACATGCATGTCTGGCAAAACATCACAATAGGCTGTTTGAAATCAGCACACATAGCCTACACATCTGTACACAACACGACAGTTTGTGAGAGAAAATGTAGCCTACTTTTGTTGTATAAAAAAAGAAGAAAGTTTACAAATGGCGTAATCGTGTTATTTGAGACCACGACCACCAATAACATACATTTTTATTTGCACACAACCAATGGTAGGGCTATTTGATAACGAAATTGCACATTCTAGAATCATTTATGAATTGAATTCATGGCGAGAATTTATAGGTCTACTTTTATTTCTTTATTTTATACAGCCATTTAGCTATTGTCTGTGGTCCCTGCAGGAAGATGATACAAATAATAAGATAGCCTATAGTAGGGGAGATTGGAGTCAAAAGAACAGGGGGCAAACGTAACTCAATAATTCTAATTAGAAATAAACTAGAGGGGTGAAACTTGGTGTGCACATGCTCAGTATAGGGTCCTCTCTCTGCCTATGGAAGGATAGAATGATCATTTCATCTCGGCAGAAGTTTTCAACAAAAACAGTTTTTGAGGTGTAAACGTAAAATATTTTCCTTCTGCTGTTTAAAGATAAGATGTCAGCTGATTTAAACTTAGATTAATTGTATCTCTATGTTATTGGTCACAAATTCATTTGTCAATTGTAACAAATGTGTTTTCAATGCAAGCAGATTTTTTTGTCTGGGATTACATACTTTTATGTTAGTTGATGAACATATTTCACTAAATGTCAATACATTTCAAAGTAAAAATACATTTAAATAAAAAATAGCTACATTTGAAAAAACGAAATTGAAAAATAAAATAATTAGAATAAAAATACAAAATAATTGTAATTATGTATGTAAAACATTCAAAAGTAAATACATATTGTGTTATCTCCGCTGTCATGCCGCAGTGCGTCTACGTAGGTGATGGTGGTGCGCCTCTTTCCTTTCATGGCTTTGGCCTGGGTTGGCTCCCACAGTGTCAGTTTGCTTGTCAATACACATTGAAGCTTGTGCACTCTCTGATGTGTATGGGATATTGGAGTTTGTTGCTGGTTGTTGCTGGTTTATGTGTATGGCATAGGCCTACTGGTAGGTAACATGCGTGTGTGCGTGCGTGCATGTGGCTCCAGGGAGAAGTTGTCTATACTTTAAGGTTGGTCAACCTGCCAGGCTGCGCAAGCACTGCCATCTACTGTATGTGCAAAACTGGGGATTTATAGATCCATACTGGGGACTGGGCCAACTCAGCGCCCCAACACACTACTCAAGTTGAAAGGCATGTGTGGGTCAAGAAAGTACATTTTATGGTACTTAGAAAAAAAACAAGAAAAAAAAAACAGACGTTAGTCCTTTTCAGGGCTTCATTGGAGGGGACCCACAAATGTGAGCGTTAACCTATATTTAAATATGAATTAAATGTATTTAATGTAAATAAATACATATTTATATATAGTTTCTGTCATGCATAAACCTTGTATCTCCATATTTCTCCATGTTCTTTTTTCGTAAATTAATGTCCTACTTCGTCATTCAAGAGTGTCACACAAACGTAGTGAACATAGCCGATCTACAAGCTCACAGCGCATTGTGATGTGACGCATTGTGAGCTTGTAAAATAGCTATTCTCACTATTTTAAAATGTTTTTAAAACTAGAAAAAGTGCTCCTCGGAGCACAAGTCTCCGCCAGGTCAGGTAGATTATTGTGGCCTCCTGGTGGCGCTATAATAGGCCAAAGTGAAAAGGGTGCCATTTCTTCTTAGGCCTTGCACGAGAATCGGACACTGCATTCATGATTTGGGGCATTTTGTTCCAAAAATGTGGTTTGCTAAATTAGGCCTGCTGGTGGTGCTATAACAGGGCAATGTGAAAAGGGTCGCATTTCTTCCTCGGCCTAGTGGGAATGTGCGTGCAAAATTTCACGGAAATCGTTCATGATTTGAGGAATTTTGTTCAAAAGAGACCTATCCTGCAAACTTTGGAAGCCAATGTTAGCCAAGTAGGATGGAATATGAAATATGGGACACATCCATCTTGATCACGTGACTAAAGAAATACTGTGGACCGATTTGCGTGATTTTACAAAAACTCAGCCTCCTGGTGGCGCTCTAGAAGGCATAATGTGAAAAATGCAGGGCAAAGGTTTTTCCTTGGCCTCTAGGGAGTGTGCGTGCAAAGTTTCACGCAGATCAGATCAGTTATAGCTAAAAACGTGAATCGCCTGTTATAGCGCCACCATGAGGCTGATGTGAACGTTTCAAGTGGCATTTCTTCCTGGGCCAAGTGGGAATCTCTGTGGAAAATTTCACGGAAATCGCATGCTGCGTTCGTGATTTCAGGCATTTTGTTCAAAATGAACCAATCCTGCAAACTTTGGAAGCCAATTTTAGCCAATCAGGACGGAAAATGGAAAATCAGACAGATCCGTGTTGATCACATGGCTATAGAGATACTGTGTACCGATTTGCGTGTTTTATGGACAAAATCTGTAGGAGTAATAGCAAAAAAATTGTTTTGCAAAAGTCGGCCTCATGGTGGCGCTATGACAGGCTGATCTGAAAAATGTGGGGCAGAGGTTCTGCTGTGGTATCCAGGGAGTGTGTGTGCGCAGTTTCACAGCGACAGGGCCAACGGTGGCGGATATTAGCTGGTCGCAGACAGAAGGACGGACACACACACACACACACACACACACACACACACACACACACACACACACACACGGACGGACGGACGGACAGGGGGCAAAACATACTCTCTCGCCATGCCTTTCAGCCAGGCGGAGACAATAATCTTATATATTAAAATATGCCCATATACAGGCATGTCACTGTGACTCAGACATAACCATATACAAACCCGATACACACATATATAGGCATATATGATGATCCAGTTGTCCAGAGCCACAGATACGACGGCTATGCCCGTATATGGTCATGTGTATATATGGGACCACTAGGAATAAAAAAGGAACGTTTTTGACTACAAGGTTTCTACATGACAGCAACAATATTTACATTGAAGCAAATTGTTGATTGGTATCAGTGCCCAGGGTCCCACTGGCCCTGTGTGTGTGTGTGTGTGTGTGTGTGTGTGTGTGTGTGTGTGTGTGTGTGTGTGTGTGTGTGTGTGTGTGTGTGTGTGTGTGTGTGTGTGTGTGTGTGTGTGTGTGTGGGTGGGTGGGTGGGTGGGTGGGTGTGTGTGTGTGTTTAAGTAGAGTGTGTCATAAAACGCCCTAGGACATTCATTGTAAAATCGTACCACTGTATTATTGGCAAACTGTTAATAAAGTACTCAATGAAAAAAAATGGGCTAGTAGTCGAGTTGAGCCCCCAGTGCCCCCACTAGCGCGCACATAAATCGGCGCCTATGATCTGGCCTAATACACAACCCTACATTATAGGTCGTTGACCTTATATGATATGGAGGGTGTTAGCCCAGCTCTCTTCTCTTTAAGTAGGCGATGGGGCGGCAGAGCGGTTGCTTGGGAAAGGGAAGGTTACCGGTTTGATCCCCAGCTTCTCCTGGGTTAGTGTCAAAGTGTCTTTGAGCAAGAATCCCTAACTTTCCCTGATGAGCAGCTTGGTGCCTTGCATTGTTTCCTCTGACGTCTGTGGATGTGTGTGTGAATGGGTGAATCTGTAATGAACATTGTAAAGCGCTGTGTATAATGGCGTTTCATAAATACACCATACCAATTAGGAGCCATCACGTTCACCTTTTTGCTGAAAGTTAGTAATTTATCATTACCTTACTAACAACTATGTTAAACACAAATGCTGTAATTTCCCAATACACCCTTCCTCCGGGCAACACTTTTATAGTTCTAGGCATTTAGTGGTGGCCGTGTCCGGTCATAATTAGTGACAGTGTTGCCAGATGATAATTCTACCCTCTGTACGATGGACAAAACCGAAGGGCAAAACCATTGCCACTGCCGATGGGACGGTGCTCGAGGTAGTCGAGGACTTCAAATATCTCAAGGCCTGGACTGCTTCAATGGAACAGGATGTGAAGGTCCAGAGGGCACTTGGCTGGGATGCCCTACATGGGTTGAGAAGAGTGTGGAAATCTGACATCATGGGAGAATACCTCAAGAGGCGGATGTTCGTAGCTACAGTGGAGTCTGCTGTATGGGGCTGAGACATGGACACTCACAGCACAGCAGGTTTTGAATTGTGTATGTGTCTTGATGAATTGAATACATAGGACCACAATGGAAACACAATGGAAACTTTTTGTGTTATCCTTTTAGCATTATTGTATAACTGTACCACTGTACTTTTTGCAAGCTGTTAATAAACTATTCAATCAATCAGTCAAAAGGGCCCTGGATGGCGTCTACACAACAATGCTACGAATGGCACTAGGTGTCACATGGGAGGACCACATCAGAAACGTGGACCTCTATGGGGTCCTACTGTACCACAGACCAGGTCCAGACAAGGTCAGAGAGAGAAGGATGAGGCTGGCAGGGCACTGTGTCAGGCACCCAAAACTGGTGACAAGCAAACTGACACTGTGGGAGCCAACCCAGGCCAAAGCCATGAAAGGGAAGAGGCGCACCACCACCTACGTAGATGCACATGACAGCGGAGACATGACAAGACATGACAGCGGAGATAACACTGCAGAGCTCAAGACCCTGATGTTAGACAGATAGGAGGGTGTGGAGGGCAGCGATTCAGGAGTCCTGAGTTGGTGTTGGCTAGACCGTACTTTCGCATCGATAATTTCAATTGTTTGGATGCTTTGAAGGGTACAACATCCTTGATTGTTGTTACACAAAGTAGTCACGTACACATAGACTGCTGATTTTCACAGTTACACCGTGTGTGGAGCATGGAAACACACTGAATGTCAACTCCATGCATACAACATGAAATATGTATATATAAATATATATCTCTCATTCCCTCTTCCTCCTTCTCATCCCTAATATTCTCTCCATCTTTCTCATTCTCCCTCTCTTGTTGCTCCACATCTTCTCATTATCTCACTTTTTATCTCGCTCTGTAGCTCTTTCATTTCAATTCCTTCCCCCGCCCTTCCACTCTCTCTTATCTGTCTGTCTGTCTCTCTGTCTCTCTTATCTCAGTTCAAGTCCCGATGAAGACCGTGACAGCATGTCCACATGGAGAGTCCTAAAGTTCTTGTTTCTTTACGTAAGTCACACACTGATGCAGGCAGCACTAAAAGCTAATTCATACTGCAAGACAACGTTGAGAGATGACAATGTTGGAGAGAGCAAGGGATGGAGATAGAGATGAGAAAAACTAAATTATAGATAAAGAACAAGTAAGAGGGTTGGCCCTAGTTTCAGACAAAACAGCGTGAACTGTGTGAAAAAGCAGACGGTTAGATGTGCACCTTTAAAATGTCTTGCTGTGTGTTGTTTCGCCAGGTGTTTCTTATGACGATTAACTCCTCAGAGGCAGGCTGTGGTGAATACTTGGACTCAACCATTGAAGAGTGGGTATGTCTTCTTTGCCTTGCTTCCTGCCTCTGTCTTTAAGCCTTAATTTGTTATTACTTTCTCCTGCAGTAGTAGTTTGTCTGTAGTGATATTCTTGAGTTCAAAACCATAATGTATTTTGAACTTCTGTTAATTCATGCAATTTTGCTCAAATCTTATTCCTCTTTCTTACTACATGTCAGAGCAATTTATCTGTCACTTATCACCTATCAGAAGTAAGACCCACAGGTTGAGAACCACTGACTTACAGTACGTCTTTAAAAAATGTAAATTATAATCTAGTCAAGTAGAATATAAATGGTAAGGAAACAAAATGGTATGATAGGATAATGTGTGGGTGGACGAAATATGAGTTGAGTAGATTCTAGATGCATTTGTACTGTACAATGGATTGTTATTAATAATCAGCCTCCCTTTATCTCTGTTCTTATTCTTTAGTCAGTGTATGTACTTGTGCTGCAAAAGCACTCCATATGGAATGTGCCATTTATAGTTCTCCATTTATTACAATATTGCATAGCATGGAGATGCAATGTTTATATCCACGATCACTGTAATTGGGACAATATTTAATGTATTCTTCTTTTCACTTTTTCTTTTTAAAGAAGCTATCAGGCCTATCTGAGGTATCTATGTATCCAGTTAAGATAGGGAGCAGTGGAAAGGTATCCGTCTGTCTGTCTGTCTGTCTGTCTGTCTGTCTGTCTGTCTGTCTGTCTGTCTGTCTGTCTGTCTGTCTGTCTGAATTAATTAATTAATTAATTAATTAATTAATATTGATGTATCAATGATGAATTCTGTTACTGTATACAGGTCGATGTAATCCATGTCCTGAATAGGTTATGCTGTGCAAAGCAAGAGAAAGAAAGAGGAAATGATTTAATGTGTAATTTACTTCGACACTGCGGGGACGGGGACAAGGTGAGACAGGTATGTCTGTCTATCTGTCTGTCTGTCTGTCTGTCTGTCTGTCTGAGGGAGGAGCTCTTGCTTTGTTTCACTCTCAGCTGAATAAATAATGGTTTTACATGCAGTGCTTTTGACATCACTATTAAAGCAAGGCCATTAGGTTTGTGAGGTGCATTAGTATTCAAATCTGTTAATTAAAACGCAGAAGCTCTTCTTTATAGCTTATCGAGCTGAGATGTCCACATTCCGCAACAACATCACTGAAATCCAGTGAGTCAGATGACTCATGCTGTATTGTCACATGGTCAATGTCATTCTGTTTTTGATTCATGATTTATTCGCAAGGCTATATCAACATTCGGAAAAGCATGTGTGATGGTCCTTTTTCAACCAACTGAAAAAGAATTCCTTTGGAGATTGTTTTCGCTTGGTTTTAATAAATCTTTTGAAATCGAAAATTACACGATATTGGCCTCACGATATCGATACTATATATGGCACTTTTTTATTATGAAAATATATGGGGGGGGGGGGAAGCAAATGCAAACAAACACTTATGTTTTTGCATTATTATCATTGCCAAAAAAAAATAAGTTAAAAAGAAAATAAACAGCAAAATGTTTTATTACTTAATTCCCAGCTGAAACTTCCCTCTTTGTTTTCTGCTTTCTAACACAGGAAAACTGTGTTAGTTCCAACTCTGCTTTGGATGATGCTGACATGAATACAACTAGATTTGTGATTCTCTCTGCCCTCCGCTGTATTATTGCTGAAGAGGTTGAGATTGTTATTGAAGGTAAAGAAGATGTAATCATATTCAGTGATTGATATACAGTAGTTAAGAACATAACACTTTCTACTTACAACCCATCCTGATTGCCAGCGAACGATCTGGTGACAAAATCACACAACAAACTGTCCTGATATGTACCGTCGACCATGGTGTGACGACATAGCCAGAATCAATGAAATTAACTAATGAATAACTAATGAGAGGAAAGGAATAGAATAGGATGAACACTCTCTCAGCCCAACCCGCCTGGCTTCCCTCCCCCGAACACAGGCCAATAAATTGCATTCGTATAGACACTCATCAAAGCCGTATGCACCACACTGAAATCTTTTACATGCATCCAACGTTTTCTCTTTCTATTTACCAGGTATTTCCTGGTGCACACTGTATAATGACACTTAAAAAAAGAAATATGGAACCAAAGGAAGATGATTACTGTTTATATTGTTCCATTTTACTGGTGGTTTTGCACATCACAATGTTTTAAAAAAGATTGATGGTATCGTCAAAATATGGCAACATAAAACATTGAGCTGATCTGAAAGGAATTTATAGTATATGTTTTACTTTCACTGACTATATCTCATTTTACTTTTGTTCCTGCATTGGCTTAGGTTGTGCTAACCATAACAGTGAGTAATGTATCTCTCTCTCTCTTCTTCATTTGTGTGTCTCTTTTCCTGTCTGTGTGTGTGTGTGTGTGTGTGTGTGTGTGTGTGTGTGTGTGTGTGTGTGTGTGTGTGTGTGTGTGTGTGTGTGTGTGTGTGTGTGTGTGTGTGTGTGTGTGTGTGTGTGTGTGTGTGTGTGTGTGTGTGTGCGTGCGACCCATTATACTTACAGTATAATGGGTCATTCCTGCAATATCATTCAACATTTAGTAAATTCAGCAAACCACACTTAAGTCATTCATATTTAACATACTGTAACTTGGACCTCATCTTTTGCAGATAACCTTTTTCAGTGCACAGCAGTAACATCTATGACCAGTGAGTACCCTACACATTATCTCTTTAATACAGCTTTCTGAACTAGAAGAAAAAGTGTATATATGTATTACGTATCTCTGCAGGGCTAACTGCTACAGAAGCAATGATCCTACTAAAATATTTAACTTATACCATTTTTACTAGCATTAAAGGGATACTATCCCGATTTTCAACATAATAATAATAATAATAATACCTGGAATTTATATAGCGCTTTTCTGGGTACTCAAAGTTGCTTTACAAAGCTAAACTAAGTAGAACACAATGAAAACAAAACAACTTTAATAAGAAAATACAGAGAATAAAAAGTTAAAAAGGCTACAGAAGGCCAGGGAATAAAACAAAAGTTGAGACTAGGGTGGTAGGAGATCAGCTAGGTGGGGAAAGCAGTTGTGAAGAGGTGGGTTTTGAGGGAGGTTTTGAACACGGCAAGGGTGGGGGTGGTTTTGATGTGAGGTGGGAGTGGGTTCCAGAGGGTGGGTGCTGCAACGGAGAATGCCCTATCACCCCAGGTGCGCTTTCGTTTTTTTGGTGGGGAATTTGACGAGGTTGGCATCGCTGGATCTGAGGGAACGGGTGGGGACGTGGTTGTGAAGGAGGTCGGAAATGTATTGGGGTGCCTGGTGGTTGAGGGCTTTGTAGGTGGTGATGAGGATTTTGAAGTTGATTCTGTGTTTGACCGGGAGCCGGTCAAACACATGAGATAACAACATCTATAATTGTTGTAGGTTTATTCAATGTAAAATTCAGATACTGTATTATGTTTTCTACTAGGTACTGCTTGCCCGTGAAGTTCATCATAGGAAATGTAGGAATACAGAAACGGGCTTAAAAAAGGGGATTTTTCTCTGTCAATATGGATTGTACTGTAAATAATGAGCACCTTAAAGAATGACCACCTTTATCCCCTGGACCAGCCACAAGGCTAGCGGAGTTCTGTCTCTAAATATGACCACTTCACATGGCAGAGAGCAGTGTGACGTGTGACTGGGCAGGTTAATCAACAATTAACTGAAATGCACAACAAAAGTGTGATTGTGTCCCATTAAAGAATGTGGTCACTCTAAACGTTGTTCTTAAACTTTAACCTTGGCATCCCTATTTTGGGCATGTGATTATAGCTGAAACGTTTTCAAAACTATAGTCATTTTCCAAAATAGCACATATACAAGCTTGTGTTGCGATGTGTTGTGTTGTGAGCTTATATATTGGCTTTTGTTTTTAGTTGTAAATAGGGCTTAAGTGGTTAGTCTCCTCTATCATCATGATAACTGTTATTTTATTTAAGTATTGGGTGTGTTGGCATACAGTATAATTTCTCCCTACGTACTCCCTTCCCTCAAAAAGTTTTGCCTTTTTGCCAGGCCGCCATTTAAATAAGAATTTGTTCAAGGTTAAATCATATAAAAATGATAAATCTGTTATTTTAGGTCCATCTACACCTGCATCAACTGTGCCTCAAACCACACCCTCACTGACCACAGCAACAGCAACACAAGTGGCAAAACATACGACATCAACACAACCAATTACAACAAGACCAACATCAACAACAACAGAGACAGTCACATCGATTTCAACATCAACAGACATACAGACCGGTGACACCGGTGAGCTATTACATTTATATAATAATATAATATAGATTAAATATACAGTATAGATATAGATGTATATATATTTACACACAGTATGTTCTGTCTGTAGATAGCACTTGCACACAGTCTTTGTGTTCGGGGTCTATTTTTCTCCATAGTTTTACTGTACTGTATACTGTACATTACATGACTCAGAGAGAGCTGTTGCTCCTTAGAACATTTTCATTTTTCTCTCCCACCCTTTCTTATCATTCAATGGTATATTACTGAGATCTCAATACATACAGTATTCAGCTTCTGAAGTTTTTTGTGGTTGCTTAAGTTGTAACTCACATTCTACAAAATTCTGCGTAATGTGGTTCTACTGTAAGTTTGTAACTCTAATAATATCAGTTTTATTTTTTATTTTCCTCTAGATAAACAGAAAGATTCGCAAACATGTAAGTACTTTATATCATAAAAAGCAGATACTTTAAGTTCCTTTCCTGCGTTGTAAATCAGATGTATTGATTATAGACCAAATCAGCACAACCAAAAATGTATATCCGGGTAGATAACCCATTGGATCAGTATTATTCATACATTTTACTGCTGGAAGAAATTGGACACTTTTAGAAATATATTATTTTGTTCTAAATATCCACAGTTTGACAAACTAGACATAGCTCAGGTAGAATCCCTGCAGACTAGTACATGAACTAACATGTACAGTATTGTAATAGTAAAGTTGCAATGAGATATTCAATAATACATAGTAACTATTGTATTCGTAGTGCTAGGGTGGGTTGTGTTTATTTTGAAAACTAAAGCAACAGATGCACAAACTGTTGCTAATTCTGCAGATGGTGTGTGCAAAGATGTGATGCTGTTCGACGTTGCTCAGTAATTCACCCTTACTTTCTGTTTGATTCATTGTTATTGTCATCAAAGCACAGCTCAAGAATCCCATTCTCCCACAAATATACAGTACCCCTTCCTCAGGGGCAGAAATTAAACGCAAATCCATAGGCCCTCCCTGCAAGTCGCTATGAATATAGGCCGCTCCCTCTCCCTAACCTCAATATAGGCTGGAAATAAAGAATAGGTACATGTTACAAATTGGTCAAAATGTCAGTTTGCTTTTAGAAGAAACACATGATTGGTTGGTTTTGCTTTCTGCCCACCCCGAGACCAGCACTGTTGTGAACAGGTGTGAGTGTGAGCAGGTGAACTAACACACAGCGTTATCAATGGACCCCATTCTAAATAAGAAAAGGATATTAATGCTACTGTGCAGCAATGGTCAGGGCCAGGAAATGGAAGTGGAAAAACAAAGAAATATAGAAAGGAGGAAAATAGGAGGGCACATCAGCAGAACTGTCTGGATCAAAATGTTCTTTAACCATTCAAGTTATTTGTCTCTAATTCCACCATATGATTTGGTTAGTTACCCAGAACCTTGTGACTCAAAGTGGAGCACTCTACTGACCAAGCTACCCAGGCACACACCTGGTTAGAAATATAACCAAGCAAAAGTGTATTGTGTATAAATGTTGTTTATTGAATATTTAGCAGAGTTGTACTTTAATTTTTGCTTATAGTCTTTTGCATTACTCAAGCCATTAGAGCTCCCAGCATGCATAAATATTAGTTAAAAACCTTCATGCTAACCTATGTTGTCTAGAAGCCACATTTTAACACATAGCTTTGAGCAAAACTGGGCAACCCAGTTAACTTAATTCAGCTGAATCAATTTCTTGATGTATTTTTTATATGTTGAAGCCTAATATAAATCCACACAGAGGCTGTCCAAATATCAAGTAGTCTTTTAGGCATGTTCCCTTGGGTTACAAACCCCAAGTATGGCCCTACTACTGTGAATGAACGTTTGAGATGGTTAACTTATTTGTGCAACAAAGGGGAGAGAATAATTAATAATTAATAATGTAATTTGTTGCTGTAATGTTGAATGCAGTGAATGCAAAATGTTTTCCTCTTTTCCTAATGTTATATGTATTTTCCTATGTTTCCTACAGTACACAACGTTGAAGATAATACCAGTACAAGACCAGTGTTGGGCAAGTTACTTTATATTTTTAATAGATTAATTTAATTACATATTACTTATTACCTTCATTTTAAAGTAATATATTTTGTTACATATTACTGTCTGAGCAAGAGTAATACATTAAATGACTTATTACTTTTAAATGGTGCATTTATATAGCGCTTTTATCCAAAGCGCTTTACAATGATTGTGCCATTCACCCATTCACACACACATTCATACACCGATGGCGGAGGAAACCATGCAAGGCACCAACCTGCTCATCGGGAGCAAAAGGGGTTCAGCGTCTTGCTCAAGGACACTTCGACATTAACTCTAGGGGAGTGCCCCAGCCCGGGATCGAACTGGGAACCTTCCGGTTTCCAGTTCACTCTACCCGGCCACTTTACCCCTGAGCCACTGCCGCCCCCACTTTTAAATTACTTTTTACCAAAATGGCCATTTAAAAAAAAAACAAATCAATAATAAAATAATAATCAATCAATAAATAATGTAATTATATTGTATGCTCATAGTTGTTCTTCATATAGGCACTACTGTATATAAGCCAATTGATTCATTTATTAAATGCATGTTTATTTATTCGACTTAAAACAGAGTAGACAAATCCCATCATAATTTATTTATATTTTGGACAAAATAGCCAATTTTACATCGAGTTGCCCAGATGTGCCTATTGTGCTCACCTATCCTGTATTCCTAGTAAGCATTGACACCTATTTGCTATTAAATACGCAACGAAAATGATCAGATTGATCAGATTTAGAACAAGATGTTCTGATCAGGAGATGCTTGGTATAGCCACCTGTGTGACACTGCTGTTGGGGTGTTCTGTTTTTCTGACGGGACGGGACGGGACGGGACGGGACTGTTTGCCTTGTTTTGGGCATGCTGTTTGATCAGACAGACCACCATGTGTGGAATGCGTTAACGCACTCACTTTAGCGTGCGTTTTCTCTTCAGTTGTGGAGATGTGGTGGAGTTAGGCTTACTAAGCTATCATCGTTCCAAATACCCAGGCGCATATATATATACCAAAGCACTCGCCCCTAAACACAGTCGCCCCGGGGCAAATCCGGCGGTATTCACCTGGTATTCCTAATCCTAACCTCAGTAAACTATGCCTAAACTAAACCTAACCTTATTCCTAAACGTTACCTCAGTAAAACGGTGCCAAAACCTGACCTTATTCCTAAACTTAACCTCAGTAAAACTATATTTCTAACCTTATCCTCAGTAAAACAAATACAAGAATACAAGAACCGCTTGTCTGCGAAAGAAATGGGGGTGACATGTTTAGGGGCGAGTCTTCCGTTTACCGTTTCCACCTGACAGTGCGGGCAGCAGCATAGAGCGCAGACTGAACATAATGGCACCGGAGGTCCAACCTGGGTCCTACGACAAACTTACTGGCCTTCTCCTTGTGTTTTATTTTGTTCATTACTGTTAAATTCAGTGCTGATGGACAGGGGGGGATGTTTATGAAAGAAATACGGAACAAATTGTGTCCCATATTGGTTCAAAACGGGACGATGGGACCCTGGTCGGTAACGCGGCAAGTAACTTGGCTAATTATAATAGTAATTCTAATGTATTACTGTTTGGCGTTTCGGTAACGCGTTATATTACCCGTTACCGCAATTTGGTAATATATTACAGTAACGACTCGTTACTGTAATGAGTTACCCCCAACACTGTACAAGGCACAAAGATGATGAAAGATTAATTGGATCAGATGCAACATCCAAACATCTGACTGGTACAATAACTGATATTGATGTGGTTAGGATTATTTTGGGGTTTGGGTTACTCTATTATTTGGTGGGGAAGGGATGTGGAATGCCTTAATAGGATATTACAGTAGTGATGGCAACAGGCTTCTGGTTTCTTTGTTTTTTGGCAGTCTTGTCCATCTGTCTGTGCCTCTCTCTGATCCTCAACGCTGTCCTGGTGCTTCGTCCGACGATACAGTCCTACGCTTGCAGGGTGAGTGTGTGTGTGTGTGTGTGTGTGTGTGTGTGTGTGTGTGTGTGTGTGTGTGTGTGTGTGTGTGTGTGTGTGTGTGTGTGTGTGTGTGTGTGTGTGTGTGTGTGTGTGTGTGTGTGTGTGTGTGTGTGTGTGTAAAAATGGTAAATACTGCTTTCATATAGTGCTGTTATCCAAAGCGCTTTACAATGTGCATTACATTCACCCATCCACACACCCATTCACACACCGACAGCAGATGAAACCATGGAATGCATCAACCTGCTTATCTCAAAGGCTCTTTGACACTAACCCAGGGGTGGCCGGGGATCGAACCGGGAACCTTCCGATTACCAAGCGCCACTCTACCTCCTGAACTACTAATATGAGCAAGGCACTTCAGGTTGCCTTCAGCTACAGTGGAGCCCTAACATACATTTTCTATTATAGTTTTAAAAACAGTCAACTTTGCCTGTTTCATGCTTGTAATTTCTTTTTCAGAGGGCTCCAGTTGAGGAGGATGGAACAATGACACAGAATACAGCGATGATACAGGTGTGCAGGTTTAACTATTTATTTACAAAAGCACTTTACAGCCATTCTTACAGCACAAGCTCTTAATCTAAGGCTGCTACCTGCTAGCTCCTTCTTTTTCTTTTGACAAGCATATGTTTAGATGAAGGCAGACACATCTGTATATATTCTTGACCTACCAATAACAGTGTCCACGTAGTGTTCATGTTGTGCACACCTCTAATATCACATGTTGGTCAGCAGCTACTGTTGACCACTGATGACGCACCATCTGTAAAATCATGTTTCATAAGTCTTAATATAACACCCCCAAAGGTCAAAATACTAAAGTGTGCACTGTGACTTTACAACTTTATGGTATAAAATATAGAATATTACACATTATGTTCGGTAATTAATTCCTTAATAATGGTAATGGTAAAACTGATCAGTTTCAGTGTGTGTGTGTGTGTGTGTGTGTGTGTGTGTGTGTGTGTGTGTGTGTGTGTGTGTGTGTGTGTGTGTGTGTGTGTGTGTCTGTGTCTGTGTACAGCTGTGTGCGATTTAGTGCATAACATTGCCATTCACCTGCTTCAGTAATTAGTGGTTTTCAGTTTGAGAGAAGCCCTCCTGTTTGCCATTAACCACAAAAAGACTTCCAGATACCCCACCCACATACCCTTCACATGCCATGCCCAAAATTGGGACGTCTGGGTTAAAGTGGTTAATACTGAATTTGTGGAAGACGAGTTTCTTTCTCACAACAGTCTCAGATGTATTCTCACAAATGCCTATCTTACATTTGTCTAAAATACTCACAAATACTTTTAAAATGTCTATTCAGTGTTGGAAATGAGCTTCCATAAGAATGCCAAGAATTCAGTTTCACAGGACACAAGATATTTGTTTGCACTGCCACACATTCATGGTGGCAGAATAGCACCATGTGTCTACTGTAGAACAACAACAGGAAGAAGAATAGCTAGCTAAGAGATGAGATTGTTTTAAGATGTATTTTTTGGCATTTTCTTATGCTTTACTTCAGTTAGATCGTTCGAGCAACGAAGCAGGGTGGAATCAAAGGAAGGGAAGGCTGCGCCTCCGATCAGAATCGAGTCGGGTCTTCATTGAAAGTGACAGCCCCACCCAAGAATAAGAAGATGGGCCATCGTGTGGGTTTTTCGTGGGTATCTTGATATATATAAATTGCAAGTGTGGTTTCCCCAAAACAAGTCGTGGGTTACAGCTATCGGTGCACAGCTACCGCTGTGAGAAATAACGTTGGAGGCCATGCAACATGCAATTCAAATGTGGTGTTGATCTGGTCTTGCGTTCATATGGTGTTTAGTTTTTAAGACATAGGCCCCTCCCACAAAATTTGCCCACCAATTATATCACTCCCGAGATCATGTGTAATTAATTTGGAAGGGATTGATCCCCAAATATTTTTTTTGCAACAAACGGTAAACTTCGCATTTGTGGCGGTCCCTATGGGTCAAAGTGGAATAGCTTTTGGTGCTGCATTGACTACACAACCCTCAACATGTGATTCTAATTTGGACGTTTTGTTCATGATTTTTGGCATTTTTTGTCAAATGCGCCCCTCCCTCTAACTTTGGAAGCCAAGTACGGCCGAACGCATCAATAAAGGCAGAAAAAGCCCAACAAATAACAAAAAGGAAAAAAAAGGCCATTAGGTGTAATTATTAATGTCCAGTCCACACAGAGGCTGTCCAAATATCATATTAAGTATATACTTTGCAGGCCTCTAAAGTGATGCCAGTGAAAAACTGAAGCAGGGAAAACACACAAAGATTTAAACCCTGATTTGGCTATGACAACTGACATTCAAGATCTGAGCTGGTCTGCACAAATTAGGACAGGTCACCATGGACAGTATAGGCACACATTATCTTGTATTGTGCCTTGCACCAGTCCCAATTATAGCAAACTTATTAGATTTTTACAATTGGAATCTGGAAGAATCTGACCATGTTCTTGTAGTTTGTGATGCCCAATCCTTTGCCCAACGGCAAGTGTGTGCACCTCTATTAGAGTGCTTGTTAAATATGTGATTCAATGTGTTCAACGCTTTAACGACTTATCCCTACAGAATTGACCAGGGACCCTAGGGTTACTAGGCCCCTGCTAGGCCGCCTCCTTTTTCCCTCTACACCAAATCTCTTTTGCCGATCTACAAGCTCACAGCGTGTCGCAACACAACATGTTGAGAGCTTGCAGATCTGCTAATTTCACTGAATGTTCATCACCAGAATAGGAACACTCAGTTTTATGTGGTTAAGATGTGAAAAGGCGTACCAGTATGTCTATAGGACTGGCCCAAATGACTTTAGGCTTCAGATAAATCATTAGCTTTGGGAACTGTGTGTGTGTGTGTGTGTGTGTGTGTGTGTGTGTGTGTGTGTGTGTGTGTGTGTGTGTGTGTGTGTGTGTGTGTGTGTGTGTGTGTGTGTGTGTGTGTGTGTGTGTGTGTGTGCGCGCGCGTGCGCGTGTGTGTGTGTGTGTGTGTGTGTGTGTGTGTGTGTGCGCGTGCGTGTGTGTGCGTGCGGTTACTTCTTGCTTTACATATTGTTTTAAATTTTAATCTCCTTCACTCTTTCGGTTTTTTTCCTATCTGTCTCTTCCTTTAATTCCATTCAGATTGACGGCGATGATCAGAATGACACTGATGATGACGACAACATCAGTGTCTGACTGACCTGTTGACCATTCTCCTCTTCCTGACCAACAATCTCCACATCTGGTTACATAAACCGTCATCCGTTACGTCCAGCGGCCTCCTGGATGATACCAAAACATGACTGATTGATATGTTACGTTATTGGAGTATCAATCATGTGACTGCAAATGCCTTGGGTTGACTGAGCGGAGACTTTTTTGTTCAGACGTGGAACTTACGGAACAAGACATGGCATGTCATGGGTTCTTGGCTGCAGTACAGGAGATGTAATTTAGCTTTCTACAGTTCAACAACAGTGCTACACAACAAGTTCAAACAAGTTGAAATTGAGTCTCTTTTTTTATTCAATCAACAAGTTGTAAAAGCACGAGAGTCTGACCATGGAGGTAAGGTTCACACTCTGTTCCAAAGCCAGGGAGGTACAAGGTGCATATCCCTACGGTGGGTCTTTTGTTAAGGAATGCACTAAACATTTTCCGTTTTCTTAAATTTAAGGAGCACAGCTGGTCCCAGTTAAGCGATTGGTTTAGGCCTGGAATGACCTCCCAAATCAGTCAAAAACTATTTGCCAGTTACAAAAAACCTTGAATAAATTCCATACCAAGAAATGTCTGTTGTAAAGGTGTCTAGTAACACAATCCAAAACATTTAAATTCCCTAGGGGAACCTATGACAGCTGCTGAAAATTGGGATACCTGCAATCATATGAGGGAATTCTTTTTAGCATATGGCTAAAGTAGCATATGAGGGGTCAAACTAGTGGTTTTTCATGATTTTGAATCAATTGCAAGAATTTGTTTTGCACCAAAGACCCTTCTTGACGGAAAAACAGCCACGCTCACTTTTGCAGCTTGTCGCAATTTTGGTGAAAATATATACTGTATTGCTGGGTGCATTTTGGAGGACTGGAAGCCCATGGAGCCCTGTGTTATTCCCCTCTTTCCTCTATGGATTTGAAAATCTCCAGACTTAGGGACTGAGTTAGACCAACAGGTGTTTAGTATGGTGCAAGGGGCGTTCCCCTGCAAAAGTTGCAATCTTCAGACACCAGCCTTATCCCTAAAACACTTGCGCTACCCGTTACATTATGCATACTGTAGGTGTGGTTTGGGCGTTACATTAATAAAACCAATCACCATGCCAGATGCCATTGCCTTTAACACATTGCCTGCCAGAGTTTTTTCAGATTTTTAGCTGTTGCCTGCCAGGGTTTTGCCATGTTTTTGGTACCTGTTCGCGTAGCCACAGATTTTTTTCCTCCAGTATGATTGATCCCCAGATGGTTTCTAATCACAGATGAGATTCAGGTGTGGTTTCACAAATGTCAACGAGGTCATTTTGACCTCGTTGACATGTTTGGTTGATGTTTCAATATAGCTCAAAAGCAGTAGTTTTAAACCAAAAAACAAAGTGAATTGTTTGTCCGTTTGAATTTTAACATTGAAGTGAATGGAGCAGCAAATCTTCGAACATTTTTAGCTCCTAATCTGTTCATAATTCGACAAGGGTTGAAATTATAAAAAAATGCAAAAAAAAAAAAAAAATTTTTTTTTTGAAAAAAAAAATTTTTTTTTTCCTTTTTTCCAAAGACGTATATATACGTCATTGGCACGCAACAGCTGATTTCTAAATGACGTATATATACGTCTTAGGCAGGCAATGTGTTAAGAGAAGACTGCGCAAGCCATTATCTCCAGTGCAATCTTACGCTCTCTCCCTCTCTGCCCATGGAAGAGAGACGTTGCCTTGGAATATAATTATATTTGATTGATACACAGAATTATCACTCACACATTGCTAGTTAAAAAGAACTTTAAATTACAGCAATCTGCTTGTGTTCTGGATTAATTAAACAAAATGGTCTGGTGTGGCTATAGCAAACGCAAATCAAATGACATTATATTTGTCTATGATAAGCTTAACTGCTGATTAAAATCAATTTATTGACACAAGGAATTAACAGTCACACTTTTAAGGATTACAGTAAAATTGTAATGACCATGAATTGAATCACATTCACAATCACTTAATTCAGAAGTGCCGGTGCGTCCCTGTCCACTCACTCTGACTCTGCGGCCGCACTGAGGCGCCAATAACGTTGGACACTATACACCCGATGTTTGCTTCAATATTACTGCATTTTATCCCAGGAATATTACCAGGGATCTCCAGTGACCTGAGCTGTACCCCTCTCTCATCTCCATAGTTAAAAAGCTTCAGAACAAAAACACAGAGTCTGAGCATCAGGTACACTGTATGCGAAAAGCAATGCTTGTCTGACAGATAGGAGTAGGATCCTATAGGAAGACCGGAGCCCAGGGCGTCATGGGCTGTTCACCTTTCCCCTTGTGCTGTGGCAGTGGGCGCTACTCTCCCTCTACCAGCCTGGGGAGAGTCCTGAACTGAGCTCATGCTTCCTTCAATGCATGAGGAGTGAGCAGGCCGCTTCTTATCACCCGACAGGGGGAGTTTCCCTGGTAGGACGTAGCGCATGGAAGGAACACGTTATTCCAACCAGTTCCTTTCCCCTCCATCAGGCGTCCCGGCTGACCAGGGGAGGCAGTATAGAGTATACGAGGAGAACATGCAAACTCCACACAGAAAGGCCGTTTCGCCAACCCCATTTAGGGGCATGGGCGCTGATGATGCGGAGGAGAGGACACGCCCCCCAGCGCCCCCTCTTACTTCCACACCATCACCCTCCTCTAATGCTCCCTTACTTATACCCACACAAGGTACACCCTAGTCCTACTACACTCCTCCACTCCACCCAGGGGGACCCTCTGGAGGAACCGGGACCTCTAGATGACATTGACTTCTAAGGCATTTGACATTGAGGAGCAGTATCTCTTAGTATTTGAGAAACTGAAATAAACTAATAAAGCTACTTTTTAATTTACATCCACCCAGCAATACATATTTTCAGACAAAAAATGGTTTGTGACGAGCGAGAAAAGTGGGTGTGGCTGTCCTTCTGTCAAGGAGTAGTTTTGGTGCAAAACAAATGCTTGCCATTGATCCAGAGTCATGAAAACTCTAGTTCTCACAAGCTACTTAAGGGTAAGGCAGGATTAACCATTTAACATTTTCATTGATAAGGTTTTGGGTACCCCAACTTTCAGCAGTTGTCACAGGTTCCCCTAGGGGAGTTGAATTTAAATTTTTGGAAATGTGTTACGAGATACCTTTAATGTCTTGGTAAGGAAGTTTCCAGATTTTTTAAATATTCCTAGACTATTGTGTCTGTCTATGATTCACACAGGAGAGGGTTGCAAATGACTTTTATAGCACCTGACACTTCAAACTCACTCAGTCTCATCCTGTTAACAATCCTGTATAATTCGAAAAAAATGCCTATATACAGCATACCCAAAGTAAATTGATTGTTGTTCTTGAACCATTTGGAATAAATGCATGGGCATGGTCTCATTTTGAAGGTAACACTTCAAGTTTCTCCCCAGAATCAACTCTATACGCAACTGACATTGAGTTATACAAGTTTGAACTTACTGGAATAGAAGGTTTTGAATTCTCGCCTAAATATTTTCTATAAATAGATGCCTTTATAACACTGCTATTATCATATATGAGCTGGAAAACACAATGTGGTATGAAGCCTTACCTAGCCCATGACCATAAAACATTTGATTCTGTGGAAAATGAAGGGAATAAAATGGTCATGATTCACCTGTAGCCTGGATGGCTTGATTCTAGGCTTAAAATAATTGATATAAATATTTTTTGGAAATCTCTATGGGAAGAATTAATGGCCTTTTTTTTTTGTGGAACCACAAAATGGCCAAAATACTGCTATGCCCTATGGGGGTTTCTGTGGGGTTCTTGATGGGAAAAAGTGGTTTGGACTATATATCACGTATCACTTTTCCCTGAAGTAAGAACATAATTTTTGTGGAAATGTTTCATACTGGTGCAGTAGAATTCAACTTTTAACAAGTCGCTGCAGCTTTGTGAATGTTTTTTGTTTGTGTCGGACTTCGGCGTTGATTGTAGCGTCGGTTTTGATACTACTTTGGAATAGTTCATTTTAATCACAAGACTTGTACCTTTAAAATGATATTTAGACAGAGGTCCTGCTGGCGGGACCGTGGATTGTTACTACGATTTGAGAAATTGAAATAAACTAATAAAGCTACTTTTTAATTTACATGCACCCAGAAATATTTATTTCACGATAAGAAAAAAAGTATAATGCAAAAAAAAAAAAAACGTTTTGCAACAAGCTGGAAAAAGAGTGTCAGTTTTTGTGCAAAACAAATGCTCGCATTGGTTTCAAAATCATGAAAAACCCCTAGTTTGACCCCTCACACGCTACTTAAGGCAGAATAATCTTTCTTCCCGAATATGGTTGCAGGCACCCCAGCTTTCACGGACTCTCCTAGAGGAGTTTAATTTCAATGTTTTGGAATGTATTACTAGACACCTTTACAAACACATTTTGTGAAGAAATATCTTGGTATGGAATTTATTCCATGGTTATTTTTCCCTGACTATTAGAACAGTGGGGTTGCTAATGTGGATCCACATACTGTATAGGTCAGTGGTTTGTATTCAAAAGCTGAAATCTCTTACTCTGACCTTCTAACTAAATACTAAATAATAATGATAATACATTAATAATAATATAAATGGATGCAATTATCCAATATATCCGTTCTAGGTCATCTTTATTTCCTCAAGTAAAAACATTATGAAGTGAATTCTTTGTTATCACTGCATACATATTCTTTCTTAACTCTTGCAGCTCTTTTAAAGTTCAGTTCCTTCAGCTAGCCTGGGCCTATGTCGTGTGTGTGTGTGTGTGTGTGTGTGTGTGTGTGTGTGTGTGTGTGTGTGTGTGTGTGTGCGCGTGCACACCAAGGGGCAAGGCTTGGATATTTACGATGAGGCCAACACGGAAGCTTATGAATGGCCAGAGTGGCGCTGTTTTACCCTGCGCCGACCTGAAGTGTCAGAAAGAATTTATTTTAGCGCAAGTGAATGGGTTTTTGACAAACTTTAGACTAGATTTTCTTACCGTAATAAAAATTGTCATAAATTCTATATGCTTCCAGTTGCTAGTTTAAAGTCTCCTTTCAATCATCATGATATGCGTTTTGCTAAATTATGGTCCCATTTATTCTAAAATTGACGATAAAGTAGGCTATGCTCCAGGAGGGGCGGGATGATTTGATTGACAACCTACACAACCAATAGCATTCATTCCCCGGCCCCGCTCTTGATTGACAAGCTACCCAACCAATAGCATTTTTGGGGGTGTTTTCCGGTTCGCTGGTCACGTGTCTGGTCTCAACCAATAGCGTTTGAGTTCCGGCGTGGCCAACTGTATATATTACCGATGGAGGAATGCATGTTCCTGAACTATCGGCTTCATTTTCGTTCTGTAGAAAGCAGGGGAGTGGCTTTGTCCATTCTTTTTTACAGTCTATGGTGCACACGTGCGTGCGCCCGTGCATTGTGTGTACATTTGTGTGTACATTTAGGCAGCTACTCTGTACCAAACTATTGTAATGGCATTCTGTACTGTATATGGAACAATAATATGAGAAATCAATTGCAGGTCATCATTTTTGACAGTGTACCCTGAGATTTTTTATACTGTGATGTGTGATGTTAATTGAATATGCATGTGAATTAATCAAGTTAACCATCGCATACTTTTCAGGACGCAACCATTAGACTGAGAAATTAATTTTCTTTCCAAAATGTGACCAGACTAGTGACAGCATAACAGTTACTGTACGCCATTTTCAATCAAATAAAATAGAAATTCAGAATGACAAGCATTTTAGAAGGACTAAGATTTTATCTGTGACAAGGTCACGGTCAGGGTTTTATTTATTTGTCATTTATTTTAGAGTAAAGGACTAAAGCTGCAATACAAAACACATAAGCAATACATTACAAAAGGACAGTGTATATAGTGAAAAAGAAGAAGGAAGCAAGCACTCATGAGACGAGTTTTCGATGTTTCAAAGTACAGGGTGCTTTTCGGCCCAGAGGCCTTCCTCAGCGTATAGTCACTGACTATACGCTGAGGAAGGCCTCTGGGCTGAAACGTCCGGTTTGACGCTGCTTGCTGGGGAGCTATGACCTAAATAAATAAGAGCCTAAAAGGACTTAAGTGAGTGCTGGTATTCCTTTCTATGAACAGTGTATATAGTGACACATGTGCAAACATTTGACAAGTTAGCTGAGGTACACATTCACATTCATTAATCACAGTCATTTATACTAATTTATACAGGCCTACCTATTTTGCCTGGTGTCATATTTTGGTAATTTTGTGATGGAGACTGACGCGGGTCCACCAAGTAAACATGCAGAAAGCTTTGTTGAGCTTTTCCAAAGTCAGACAAATATAATTTCAGTGTTTCAGATCAAGTACTTCATTTTATTACAGTAATATATATTTGTATTTTTGTATTTTTACTTAGGAACATGATATGGAACATGGGGAAAATATATATGCTATATATGATTATGATAATGATATGTGTTTTGTGTTCTGCCATTGTGTGAGTGTGAAAATAAATGGTGGAAAGTCATATAAGTCATATAACAACAGTTTACAAATACGTTCATATATTTAAGTGGAGACAGTAAATACATACCTGCATATATAAATACACATACATACATACATACATACATACATACATACATACATACATACATACATACATACTCACACAAAGACCACTTATGTACAGTCGACTGGCGTTTTTTTGGGCTTGTTTCTAAAGTGCAGTTGCTTATTTTGGGCTTGTTAACTAATGTTGTTTAAACCAGTGGTTCTCAAATATTGTTAAGGACCCCCAAATGAATATACATTTGTAGACCCAACCCAACCATTTTGTGGTTTTGAAAATATCCCTAAATTCCCAAGATTCTTTGAAAACGAACAGCTCTATAGCTCACAACGCGTTGCATCGTGATGCGTTGTGAGCTTGTAGATCGGCTACTATTTCTTTTTTTTTAAAGCTAAATGTATTAGGTTAGAGCGGTCGCTTCTTTTGGGCTTGTTTTCATAGACCTAGTTGCTTATTTCTCTCGCACAATCTGGCAACACTAGCTCAGCCTCTGACGTCAGAGTAATCAGGAAATACAACAGTATCCATGGTGTGTGAGGATTGGGGAACAGCTTTCTACAGAGACTTGTTTTTGAGTGGAAGGTAAAACCAATGTTTAAAAGCTAGCCTGTTAGCATGCACTAACTATCTATAATCTAAAACTAGACTGGCTATATGGCTATTAGCCAGTATTAGCGTTAGAAGAACGCTCTGGACCAGGGCTATTTCATGGCTATAAAGCCTTAGATCAAGACTATCGTAGATGCATTTGATCGATTTTTATATTTTAACCAGTAAACTTTCACCAGTAAAGCCCGTACTTCTCCGTACATGTACAAAACAAATATATAAGGTGTTTACCCGATTGTCCTAAACATTGACTAGCTGTCCGGAGTGTTTGTGCAATGTATTAGTCCGTATTTTTCAATAGATATGTGTTTTAATCCCGTCTGTGTCGGATTCTGTCGGAAATTGGGCGGTAGTGAGGGAGCGCATCTGGTGAAAGCCGGTATTACACTCAATGTAAACAAGAAAGTAAACGAGGGGAAATGGCGTTCGACCACAGACGGGATTAAAACACATATCTATTGAAAAATATGGACTAATACATTGCACAAAGACTCCGGACCTCTAGCTAACACTTGGGGCAACCAGGTAAACACTTAAAATGTACTCAAAGTACCAAAACATGGTACTCATTATTATACAGAATCAATGTCCCATTTCACAAGTATAAAAATAAAATGTATACAAATCTTTTGAAATTGGCAGATCTTCAGTGAGCTGTGAGAGGATGCATGATAATAACCCCGTAGAGCTAATATAACAGGGATTACACAGCAGCGCCTCTATGTAAACTTGCAAGTATTTAGTGATGTAATGATTACACGGTTGGTTGGATTGAGTGACAGATTAATTGATCGTCTGGACCTGTTTTTGTCAGTAGCCATGGCGACAGATTCCTCCCTCCTCGGTTCTGAGTTGGAGTATGAGCAACAAGAGGAGCTCTACCAGCAGTTGCTTTTACAGGTAGGTAGTGTTACATCATTCGTTGGTTGCAGGTTAGAGCAGTGGTTCTCAAGGGTCCGGGGACCCGTAGGGGTCCCTGAAGGGATTCCAGGGGCCCCCAGCTAAATTTGTAAATATAGCATCATAATCAGTTAGATCACTTTAACTCTATTTTATACTTAGTTTATGAAAAAATAGCCAATCTACAGTACACAGGTTGCGAGCTAGTAGATCTGCAATTTTCTTCTTTTTTTTTTAAAAGAAAGAAATGTGGAATAGTTTGCCTGCATCACCAATGATAAGCTAAGAAGCTATACATGGACAAGGCGTAGTGTCATCAGCGTGTCATAGCTGGGGGCGGAGTCAGCGTTGGGGGAAAACATTGATTCACTCTCGTTAGTGACAATGGAAGTTAAGTGATTTTCAACACATATTTTTTCAAAGAATAGCCATTTTTAAATTAATTGCAATGTCTTACATTGATTCCTTGTTGCCAATGGGCAAAGAACGATACATTCGAAAATTAAACGGCATCGGAATGTATTGTCCTTATATTACCAGAAAGACTCCCTAATCGGGAGATAAGCGACCGTAGGTCACATGTATACAGAAGAGGGCTGTAACGGCGATTGTTACGGCATTTTATGTGAGCTGCAGTGGCAGGGGGTCCTCCACTGGGGGCGCCACCACTTTTGCATCCGTTCTGGAGCACCAGGAGTGGGTGGTCCCCGGGAATGCCCCGTGAGCAGCCCCGTTGGGGTGGTCATTTGGTAATTTGTCCACATGTGCTCATTTTTTACACTTGGGGGTCCCCGAGGCAGCTGGGGGTCCTTGGAGGGTGTAGTTTCGCAGGTAAGGAGTGTGTGTGCAAAATGTGGCATGGATCGGGGCAATGGGTGCGGAGATATGAGCAGGGCAAAAGTGTGACGTGTGTGACGGAGTGACGGAGTGACGGACGGACACCTGGAGCAGCTTTCTGTAGTAAGTGCGACCTACGGTCGCAATTAAGGACTGGACAGATAATCCAACACAACGGCCGCCGGTTGCGTACCAAGACATCTACAGCTATCTGAGTCGCTTGGTAAGAAGTTAGCACCGCAGCGCTTCGACATTGTAGCTCGTTGGTTTCTATGAGACAAACTCAATATTTTCCTCCATGCTAAAACTGGATGGGACGTTTGTGGGCGTTCCTGTCTATCTCTGTGTGTATGTATGACTGAGATGATGAGCTGTGATTGGTGTAGCTAAGTAGCATCAGCTTAGCTGTGCAGTTCGCTGTGATTGGTCTACTTTTGTGGGGACTGTGATTGGTGTAGCAGTGTCAGCTGCTGTGGGTAGTTCGCTATGATTTGTCTATCATTGTTGTGACACAGTCTACTCTACTTGGTCTCTCCTTTCTGTTTTAGACAATGGGAAAGATACAAAGTGAGAATCCAGACTCCACAGTGATCCGACCACATCCTGGTGAGTGTTTCCCACGGCCACTCTTAATATGTGTTTAAGCACGTTGGTCTGCTTTCTTGAACATAACCTGCTCCGATTATGTGGTTAGGTGGACAGCATAGAGTAAGTCACCATGGCATTGTACTCCGGTAAAATAACCCCGAAAACCCAGAATTAAAAACCTGAACCCCAAATCCTGCTTTGTAGTACAGGCCTCTAGTCTCACTCACAGTCTTCTGAAAGATCTCTGTGTCTTTACCTTCTCTCCATCTCATTGTCTCTGTCTCACCCCTCCCCGCTCATTCTTTTTCTCTTTCGCTTTCTCTGTCTTTCTCAGGTATATGTGTCAAGACCCTGTCCCAGGCAGATCAGCAGAAGATCTTCGTCAACATCTGTCAATCAGCCTCAGTCCCTCCCCCTCCGGAACTCTCAAGGGAAGAGCTTATGGAACTCCTCCAATCAGAAGACCCCGCCAGCTACCGAGTTCCCATGAGCCTTGGCGAGCCGCACACAGAGATCGACAACTGTGAGTTGTTGTGGTGGGTTCCAGGGGATCCCCCAGCAAAATGAGTTAATATTGCATCAAAATCAGTTTAACCACTTTAGCCGATGTGTATATATACGTATTATACATGTGTGTATATATACAAAAATTACATATCAATTGGGGTCCTTGACATGAAAAGGTTTTAGAACCACTGCTCAACTTGCACAATGGATGCATTAATTTTGGAACAGGTGCAATTGTTGTCACAGATTTTGGATTTAAATGCAAAGCTTACATGCAAAGCTCACAATGCGTCGCCTTGCGAGTTGCGACTAGGGATGGAGCTCGAAAAAAACGAGTCCAGCCCGGTTCTGAATTTATCGAGACCCGGGTATCAATAAGCTTTGGGCTTGGCGAGCCTGATATCGAGTATTATAGCGGCCCGTGACGTCTGAACAATCAAAACCACAGGCGATCAAGAAATAAATCTAATCACCCACGCTGGCACAAACATGTGGGTCTAAAAGTGTATTGATCCCTGCTAACCAGCACTGTCCGGGGAAACACATACATCGCTTCTTTAAGGGGAGCGTAAGGTTCCATTTTGTTCCATTTGTACGGGTGGTTGCGTTGTTGGGTTTACATGTGCGGTGGAACAACGGCCGTTACGAGTGAAACGCTCAAAAGTTTCACTCGTTCTCTGTCTCCGTTGACAATTTTACTAATCCAAATGATAATAATCCGTTTAGGAAACTCTAAAATCTCCCTGCGAATGAATGACTAGTGTCACCTAGCGTGACATATTCAATGTGCGCTGTCTTCTCAGTCTATCGTTGCCGAAAATGGCAGCTCTACAAGCTCACAACGTGGTGCGAACAGACGCGTTGTGAGCTTGGAGATCGGCTATGTTTGGTGCGTGACACCGTTGTACGATGAAGCATAAATTACGCTTTTAAAGTGACAGTACACACATTAACCAGTTTCTTCAATATTATTTTCCAAAAGTAAAATGGTCACTTGCCTTCTGTCTGTTCGAAAAGTACTGTATTTGAAGGCCCTAGTAAAATGTAGTGCAAGTGATATATTTTGTCTAAAACAAAGACAAAAGAATAGAAAAAATAAATATGCAATTGTTTATAAAGAGCTGAATGGAGACTTTATAGTAATTATTACAGTAGGCATACTATTCATAATATAAAGCCATTTAACACTTATTTCACATTAATGAATGGTTGTTTTAATGATAGGCAAACATATTTCTTACTTTAGTCATCCTCATTTAATGTTAGATGGTGGTCAGCCACAAACAGTCACAACTAGGGATGGCCAAATGGAGACATTTTATTAACCGATTACCGTTAGGCCTTAACGATTAATTAATCGATAACCGTTAAGAAACATTTTAGCATATTTAAATATACAATTTCAGAAAACTTGTAATACGATAAATCATTGTCTTCATGTAAGTAATCAACTGGGGAAGTTTCATTATGATAACCATTTTTGAAATTTCGATTTTTTTTCCCACCTGTCCTGTACATATGGGGAAAATAACAAAATGTGTGATAAATATGAAAAGGCTGCTCCTGTGGAAAGGTTATCATATATTTATTTACTTATATTGACCCTATAAACAATTTAATATAGGTATGGTTTTGCCCACTCTTTCGATAATCATTGCTCAATTTTGGGGCTCTGGCTCATGGACTATATAGTGGACGTTTAAGCTCTACTCACTCTCAAAGGGAAGGTCTCAAATCGAAATGACATTAATTTGGATTTCAACATTAAGGTCATTTGGGGTTAGGGTATCCAAAAGGCTTCTCTCTTAAGCAATGTATTGTCCAGATCACCTCTTCTGGGGACAGGCACTTTTTCAATACCTATATAGTGGAGAGCAGAAATAGAATGATCTGCCTCAAGAAAGTGCTATGCAACAGGGTATAGCTACCACTATCTAACATAACGTACCGTCAACTAGGCCTAACCTTAAAAAGCAACATAATTGCTGATGTTTTGTGCTCTATAGGCACAATTGTGCAATTAATTGTGTACTTTTGTGACATATGTTTACACTAACTGCAGCTTCCCCCTTAGATCCCTATGGCACAGTGGTGAGCTGTGGATTTTTGAACTATGGGTGCTCTATTTTATGACGTCACGTGCGCGCGCGGGCACGTGCGTGCGCAGGCATGTGCACATGGCCACTCAGCTCAGTGCTAGTTGAAATACTGTATTCAACATGTGATTATTAATGTATTTATATTTCTTATTATTTTGTTGCTTTGTTAATTTGTTGTTTTTATTTTTGTTTCAATTAATTAATTATTTTATTTTCCTTTTAGTTTTATATAAAAGCCCTTTACATAGATTCACCCACATAAAATAATCAGTCAACTTGTCTTTACTTGAATTACTTTTTTTTTAAGACTTACATTGCTTTCAAAACAGTGGTTTTTAAGGTTGAGGCCATTGTTTAAGGTGCTAAAAACGGCTCGCCCCTGAAGGTGCGTTGTTGTGTTAATTATTGACGGCTTGCGGGCGGCTGACGTGTGTGCTCGCGAGTGCATGTGGAGCACGCACGAGCCCCCAGCCCCAACAGTGTCAGAACTAAGGGTGCGCCGCACCCCCTACAGCTCAGCCCTGCTATGGCATGTAATTAAGTATAGCTTATAGGCTTGCCTAGTCTTGCTGCATGGGTTACAGTAAGTGTGCTGTGGCTTTCATTTGGGAAAGGAATACATTAATCATCCCCGCAGGGTATGGGAATGATAATGCATGAGATAGATAAACAGAGAAAACTCTGCAGAGTTGTGCCAGAAAACTTTAGAGGCTGGTTAATCGAGACAGTATTGTTAAAAGTTTAATTGTGATTCTCAGCTGTATCAGTACTTTTGCACAGACTTGGTGAGTTACCAAAGATAATGTATTGTAAGCCTGTAAAGTCCAATTAGAATAGAAGTACCGTAAACTTAAAACTTTTAAAGCGGCTCAGGGTCGTCTGAGTTGAAATGCAGATGTTACATAACATGTTGACAAGGGGAGTGCGAGGAGAGGAAACATGATAACAGTCCCAGACCCATGATTTAAGGGTAGGGAAGTGTGTAGTTGACATAAAGGTTAGGGGCAGAATCACAGGTTTAAATGTACAAGGAAACACAATCACTTCTACACAATCTCTCTGTTCAAGTGTCAGATTATAATCTCCAAATAGACTATATGGAGATGTTGCGTTACATGTTGACAGTACTAATTGCCCCCAAGAGAAGAGAGAGAAGAGGAAACATGAGATGAATTTACTATATCTCGTCAATCACAGCATAAGAATGGTCTGGCATTAATATGTGGCAACTGAAAACAATCATTTAAATTGTGTCATGTGCATTCCATGACAGTTGACACCCTTAAATATTCTTGGTTTAGAGACCTCACCCCTAAAGTTAATGACATGGATAAGTGGAATACAGCCAAGAAGAGAAACCTCTCAGACGTTGAGAGATTGGTACTCTTAATGTCCACTCGAACCAACTTGTTATATTTAGCAACCTAAAAAGTGGCATTAACACTCGTGTGTGTCTAAGCTGTCAGCCTGAACGATATTGAGATTTTGAAGTCGATTATCTTTGCTCATGAAGCTCTCAGAAGGTTCCCCTTCCATGACCTTTCCTAAATATTCAAGCCAAATGGTCTCGTTTTTTTAATCAATTTGAAACGTTTTCTACATATGAAATTAGGCATATCATACCATCCCGGACGTTAATTTGCGGCTAAATCGACCGCTCTCACCCTTTCTCCCACATGCAGAAGGTCTTCACACCTCCAGACCACCTGGAGATGCGAGATGTTTAAAATAACTCTAACCCGTCCCGAACTCATAAACCTAACCTCTAAATGTTCATTTGTCTGAGCAATGTGCGCTGCTGTGTAACTGTGATCTGTATACTACTCTCAAGCCAGACTATACAAAGAAGATCATGGGTGACAAATATGGGGTCATCCCTATGTTCCCCGGGTTCTATGTTCCCCCACTAAGGTTAGGGTTAGGGTTAGATTAGGTCCTATATTCCCCGTTCTCCCTAGGAAAGCGGGGAACATAGGACCCGGGGAACATAGGTACGGTCCCACAAATATGTTAGATAGGTGTACATAGACACATCTCTGACACTCTCTCTCTCTCTTTCGTAATCTTTTTCTCGTAATCTTTCTCTCGCTCAGGTTCCCAGGGTTGTACAGCCTATGATGTCGTCATCAACCAAGAGTTCTTCCAGAAGTGCCAGGTGCATATTTGTGTCTTGATATTTGTACAAGTATCTAGGCTAATATATACAACTTGCTAAATATTGCTCTGTTTCAGCTCGCTGTTTGTGTTAGGGCCCTACACACTGCCCGACATTTGAAATGGAGTAAACAGATAGTTAAGCATTGCACGAGTTTCTCTCTTGAAGTCGGGCTATCTATATCGGTGTGGTTCTCGCACGATTGATTGGTCGGCGACAGGGGCTCACTCATTACAAGATATTTCACCACGATGTGATCCCGACCCAATACATACATTTGTTTTTATTCCAAACGTCTCACGAAAACGTGAAAGGCTCCCGTGATATATGCGCGAGACCGAGACAGGACGCTAATGATTGACATTAAATCATTCTCTATGTCTCTCTCTCTCTCTCTCTCTCTCTCTCTCTCTCTCTCTCTCTCTCTCTCTCTCTCTCTCTCTCTCTCTCTCTCTCTCTCTCTCTCTCTCTCTCTCTCTCTCTCTCTCTCTCTCTCTCTCTCTCTGAAACAAACGTTTCTAAAAGTCAACCACGGTACAATTCAGAAGCAGTGTTGCTGTGTCCGCTTATTATAAGCAAGTTGCTTGTAAAAAATATGGGTGGTTGCGTTTTTTTTATAGCGTATTTCCAAAGCGTAGTTGCTTATTAGTGTGGTTGCCCAACAGGGCAACCAGACTATAGTACTCTATACTCTTTATTTCTTTATTTATTTATAGATAAACTTTTTTTCAGACGCATCTCCTCCCACAGTTTTTATCCCCCAATGTTGTGCCATATATCAAAATGACCGTCTAAATCGGGAATCGTGCGCTTGTATAGGGCTTAGAGATTGGTTGAATAGTTTAATTGATATTAATTTATTAGTGCCATTAAATGTCCCCATTCACTTTAATGGAAAAGTGAAAAAACTCAAATTCAAGTATTTTTTTCTCAGAAACCGTAAGAGCTAGAGTTATCAGATTTGGAGGGATAATTCATAATATTGTCCGAAATTATTGAAAAAAATATCACACCATTCGGCCTCATGGTGGCGCTATAACAGCCCCCTTTACGTTTTGGCCTGTAACTCTTGAACCGTAGGTCCGAAAATCAAAATTTCTTTTCACCTGGATTCCTTGGGTCACTACGCATCTCCCCATATAGGCCACGCCCATTTGCGTCAGGATAGATTTTTTGATATTGATTTATTTCTGCATTAAATTTCCCCATCCACTTTAATGGGAATTGCAAAAACTCCCATTCAAGTATTTTTTTCTCAAAAACTGTAAAAGCTATAGTTACCACATTTGGAGGGGAGGTTCATAATTTTCTCCGAAATTATTAAAAAAATTATCACACCATACGGCCTCATGGTGGCACTATAACAGCCCCCTTTACCTTTTGGCCTATAACTCTTGAACCGTAGGTCGTAAAATCAAAATTTCTTTTTCCCTGGATTCCTTGGGTCACGACGCATCTTCCCATATAGGCCACGCCCATTTGCGTCAGGATAGATTTTCCGCCATTTTGAATTTTCTTCAAAACACACTTTTTGCTCCTTTTCCTTCAATTTTTTTCCAAATCTCACACAAATCGGTACACGTGATCTATGGACCCATGCGATAAACCTATCCAAGCGGAATTTTGATAGTCCGTACCGTCCGTCCGTAAATGGCTTCCAAAGTTAGCGGGAGGGGCCCGTTTTACCAAAAATGCCAGAAATCACGAACGAAACGTCCGGTCAATCCCTAATTCTAATCACATGTCGAGGGTGGTTTACTCAACAAATTCCCAAAAGCATTTCCACTTTGACCCATAGGGGGCGCCACAAATGCGCAAAATGTAACCGTTTGATGCAAAAACATTATTTCGGGGTGGATCGATCCTTTCAAAATGAAACGCAAGCGATCTCATGAGAGACGTGACAATGTAATTGGCGCAGCCTCCGACGTTATTCCTCCCGGCCTATTCCTCGAGTCCCGGCGGCCGCGACCCGCGACCGGCGTCGGCGCAACCACACTCTGCAATTTCCCCGGAATTGCGACGCGTCTAGTTTATTTATTTATTTATAGATAAACTTTTTTTCAGACGCATCTCCTCCCACAGTTTTTATCCCCTAATGTTGTGCCATATATCAAAATGACCGTCTTGAACGGGAATCGTGCGCTTGTATAGGGCTAAGAGATTGGTTGAATAGTTTAATTGATATTAATTTATTAGCGCCATTAAATGTCCCCATCCACTTTAATGGAAAAGTGAAAAAACTCAAATTCAAGTATTTTTTTCTCAGAAACCGTAAGAGCTAGAGTTATCAGATTTGGAGGGATAATTCATAATATTGTCCGAAATTATTGAAAAGAATATCACACCATTCGGCCTCATGGTGGCGCTATAACAGCCCCCTTTACGTTTTGGCCTGTAACTCTTGAACCGTAGGTCCTACAATCAAAAATTCTTTTCACCTGGATTCCTTGGGTCACTACGCATCTCCCCATATAGGCCACGCCCATTTGCGTCAGGATAGATTTTTTGATATTGATTTATTTCTGCATTAAATTTCCCCATTCACTTTAATGGGAATTGCAAAAACTCCCATTCAAGTATTTTTTTCTCGGAAACCGTAAGGGCTACAGTTACAAGATTTGGAGGGGAGGTTAATAGTTTTTTGCGAAATTATTATGAAAATAATCACACCAGTCGGCCACATGGTGGCGCTATAACAGCCCACTTTACCTTTTGGCCTATAACTCTTGAACCGTAGGTCGTAAAATCAAAATTTCTTTTTCCCTGGATTCCTTGGGTCACTACGCATCTCCCCATATAGGCCACGCCCATTTGCGTCAGGATAGATTTTCCGCCATTTTGAATTCTCTTCAAAACACACTTTTTGCTCCTTTTCCTAAATTTTTTTTCCAAATCTCACACAAATCGGTACACATGATCTCTGAGCCCATGCGGTAAACATATCCAAACGGCATTTTCATAGACCTTACCGTTCGTCCGTAAATGGCTTCCAAAGTTAGCGGGAGGGGCCCGTTTTACCAAAAATGCCAGAAATCACGAACGAAACGTCCGGTCAATCCCAAATTCAAATCACATGTCGAGGGTGGTTTACTCAACAAATTCCCAAAAGCATTTCCACTTTGACCCATAGGGGGCGCCACAAATGCGCAAAATGTAACCGTTTGATGCAAAAACATTATTTCGGGGTGGATTGATCCTTTCAAAATGAAACGCAAGCGATCTCATGAGAGACGTGACAATGTAATTGGCGCAGCCTCCGACGTTATTCCTCCCGGCCTATTCCTCGAGTCCCGGCGGCCGCGACCCGCGACCGGCGTCGGCGCAACCACACTCTGCAATTTCCCCGGAATTGCGACGCGTCTAGTTTGGCCTTGTTTCTTAATGTTGTTTTTTTTCTTTTGAAATAGCTGCGACGCGTTGTGAGCTTGTAGATCGGCTATTCTATTTGTATATAGGTTTAAAGTGCTCATGCGGCCTAGTCGCTTTTGTTGGGCTTGTTTTCATAGACCTGGCAATACTGTTCAGAGATACGTACGTGCGACACACACACACACACACACACACACACACACACACACACACACACACACACACACACACACACACACACACACACACACACACACACACACACACACACACACACACACACACAGCTCTCTCTCTCTCTGTCTGCAAGCCCTATTCCTCTCAAATAATAAACAGCCCCATCGCCAAGCAGGCTTGCTCACTCTCTCAATCTGTTTTATAATGTTTAACTTAATACAGGACTGTCTGGACGGTAATATTGCGGTTCTATCCGGGAGGACTGTAATGTGCTCTCATTGGCTGTAGCGTGGCTCTAGATCGGGTCCGACAGCCCCAAATATCCAACATGCTAGAACTTTAAAACTCGTCGGGAACCCCTCGCCGACCGCACTTTATCGGGGTGGATCTTCTCGGAGTACCTTACACAATGCGCGATCAACACCTCGCCGAGGAACGCCCGATCTTGACTGAGATCGTGGTTTTGTCGGCGATCACCAAAAAATATCCCGACAGTGAAATCGGGTCAAATATCATACAGTGTGTAGGGGTCTTTAGGCAGTTTGTCTGTGTGGAGGAGAAGGTGCCATGTGTATCCTTAGGTGCCATGAACTATCAATCCATTTACATTTGTTTCCCTGTAAATTAATTGTAATTTGTGGATTAAGTGTGTGTGTGTGTGTGTGTGTGTGTGTGTGTGTGTGTGTGTGTGTGTGTGTGTGTGTGTGTGTGTGTGTGTGTGTGTGTGTGTGTGTGTGTGTGTGTGTGTGTGTGTGTGTGTGTGTGTGTGTGTGTGTGTGTGTGTGTGTGTTCGTTCCAGAAAGATACTCTGTTTCAGCAGTTCCTCATTCTAGTCTCCTTAGAGGGATTAGAGAATAAATACAACCTGGAGCTCAGCAGAGGTAGGACTCGTGTGCATGTGCTTGAGACAGTTTGTTTAAACCTAATGGGGGGATCACAGCTGAGACGCTTCACTACAGGCGCAGAATAGATGATTACAGAACGCCTTGGCAAGAGCAGCACCTCTGGCTAAACAGTGTGGTGTACTTGTGGAGTGGACGCGCGACTGTAACAGGGTAATCAAATGATGAATCACTGGAAAAGATTCAAGCAGAGTCTTGAGTATAACCTCAAACTTTCATTTGCATTTGACATTGTCCCACCGTTCCTACCATATCTACCGCCATCAAAACAGGACGTTTGAGAATATTTAGACTTTTATGTGTGCGACAGTTTGGGTAGGGGTACTGTACATACAATAAGGTAGTGCAGTGCAAACACTGACAGTTTACTGAAGGACCAGCAGAGTCATAATACAACAACAATCACAAGCACCTGGACACCCAGATGATTAGATAAAGACACACATGTAACCATGACAACGACATGCCCAATCACATTCCTGGCGGTGTCTAAACACCACTTGAAAAACACGACACGCTGTGCAATTGAAGAATGCACAGCGATGCATTTCTAGCGACGGATCTCAGTCTGATGCTTACTGTAAATCGCTCTGGATTAAGAGCGTCTGCTAAATGCCTAAATTGTAAATTGTGATCGTCCCCTGAGGTATGACTCTGATACAGTACGATTAATAAAACTAATAATGATAAACTTTATTTGTATAGTACTTTTCAAAACAGTGTTACAAACTGCTTCATACATAAAATACACAACACAACATTGAGATGGATTAAAAAAACATGGTACATTTTGTAAATTAAAATGAGGAGGAATAAGCATTAAAAGCGACTTTATTAAAGTGTGTTTTAAGAAGAAATGTAAAACAAGGCATGGACTCAACGGGTATCAAGAAGACTCACCTCAAAACCAACTCACCTCAGAGGTAGGAATACTCACCCCGGAAGACTCACCTCAGAGGTAGGAATACTCACCCCCAAGATTTTCGGGGGGTAGGAACACTCACCCCACGACCTGAGAAAACTCACCTCGGAAGACTCACCTCAGAGGTAATACTCACCCCAATGTTTAAAAAAAGGTAAAAAGGTAGATCTACCGGCTTGTGAGCTTTCCATTTTCACAGAATGCTTTCATAATGTGAGCTTTCCATTTTCACAGAATGCTTTCATAATGATGTTTAATCCATATCTGGATTAATCCATATCTGGATTAAATTCTTTCTTTGAAGGTATAGAATTAATAAAGTGCTTTAAATAGTGCTTTAAATACAAGGTAGATTTCATCAGAAAAGGTAAAAAGGTAGATCTACCGGCTTGTGAGCTTTCCATTTTCACAGAATGCTTTCATAATGTGAGCTTTCCATTTTCACAGAATGAATGAAAGGTAGATTTCACCAGAAAAGTGAACAAGGAATGCAAATAGCATGGTCATTTGCTATGTGTCTCCAGCTCCACACCTTGCCCCATCCACCTATTAGATATCAAACAATGAATGATTAAGTGGAATGGGATATTAGTGTTAAGTGGTCAACCCCCCTCCTCCCCTTCACTCCTGTGCCCCCATCAAACAAACAAACAAACAAAGGTAGGAACCCAGAGAAATGAACATTCCAATGTCAATTTATGTTGTTAAATTACATTTAGCTAATTAAAGTGCTTTAAATACAAGGTAGATTTCATCAGAAAAGTGAACATTCCAATGTGTATAATGCAAACAAATACTTACTTAACAAAGAAAAATGAAGAAAAACTCCAGTGAAGGTAAAACACAGGTATAATGTTTTGTTTTCTGTGTGAACACATTTGTGAGAAAAGCTTTTGGTAAGCATTATTGAACTTTAGTTACTTTAGTTACTATTAGATATACATTTCACTATTGTAAGCATTATTGAACTTTAGTTACTATTAGATATACATATATATATATATATATATATGTGAGCCTTTTTTAACACATCGACTGCCTAGATCGAGTTAACTCGATAATAGTAATCCAGCGCTCGACTGCCTAGATCGAGTTATCTCGATATTAGGTATTTTCATTGGTTTCATCTGTGATCGCGCGGGTCTGTTTACTTTTCATCATCACTTTCGTTTTCCGCCTACGTCACACTCACCCGAAGCCGGATGTAAAAAAAAAATTTCGTTTCCGGGTCACATCGTTTTTCTCCGGTCATTTTCGTCCAGAATAGAGAAAACCCCTTTTTTGGACACGCTATAAAATACAAAGGGAAAGCTCCCCTTTTATTTTCTTTGGTCCGGGTGACGATCAGGCATCGTCGTCGTGTATCACATCGTATCACAAGCCGATCAGAGATTGTCGAGGACTATCACATCCGGTTCATGTTGTTTTGACTGTTTGAGCCTGGAGGGAGGGGGGGGGCGAGTCAGCGAGTCATCGAGGGTGTCATTTTGCTGCGCTCTGCTGGTCGATCGTCGTATGTGTTCAAAACCATGGCCTGAGAAACTTAAATGCATTTAAATGCAGAAAATAGAGAAAACAAAAAAACACGCAAATCGCTGGCAGCCAAGGGGGTAAATTTGGAATAAACTCTGGCAGTCAATGTGTTAAACATACAGACTTGGTGTAGAGGGGAAAGGTTAAACCCACCCACAAAACAAAAACTCACTGTACATTACACCATTGAGTTTTTCTGGGTGAGTTTTCCTACCCCCGGGGTGAGTGTTCCGAGGTGAGTTTTCTCAGGTCCTGAGGTGAGTTTACCCACCCCCCGGGGTGACTGTTCCTACCCCCAAGGTGAGTATTCCTTTTTCAGTTGAGGTGAGTTTGTCTTGAGGTGAGTCTTCTTGTATTCACTCAACGAGACTGATAGGGTAGGGTTATGTCTTGATTAAAGCCAGTTGTGTGCGCGTGCGTGTTTGTGCGTGTCTGCCTATGTTCTGTGCAGATTGGAAGATTCTGAAGAACAGGAAGTTCCTTGGTTCCGTGAACGAGCAGAACATCCGCACCAAGAGCCGACCTGTTATACAAGAACTACCTGCACAGTAGGTCCTTCTCTCTGTTTTTTTAGCCTAGCTAGTGGCAGGGCTCAAGGCTGGGTATGTCTGTCGCTTGGTGTGTCCATCTTCAAAACTACTGGATTGCCATGGAACAGAGACCACCCTTGTTTCTTTTTTTGATAAAAAAGTTTGATCATGCAGTAGTACAGTATATCGGTGTGCTTCACAGTGTTTTCCATTAATCAACTACACCAGTGTTTTCCAAACAGTGGGTCGGGTCCCGACCTATAAATATCCCTTTTCTTACGTTTCTCTTCAAAATAATTGTAATAATTGTAATAGTCTGAATGGTGATGATATATATTAGATGTGGTGGGACACACAAAGTGTCCTGGAAATGTCTTTGAATATTATTAAGAAATGGTGTGATCCCTGTTCATGTATTTTCAACATTATTTTGTGTCCTTAAGTCCTCTTATATTGGAAAGACAGTTGGAGAGTGGAATGACCCAACAGGACCTGAGCGCATTCAGTTGTGCGCTCTCCCCTTGTTCCATTTGGCTTGCAGTCATTGTGCAAGCGTAAACACAGAGGCCCTCATTTATCAAACTTGCTCAGACTGAAAAACGAGCATACGCCGAGATCTCTTTTCAGGATTTATCATTCCATCGTCATTTTGATTTGAGCGTACGGCCCGCTCAAATCTCACCTCAGGTCTCCAGGACGTGTACGTGGATATCATGTATCCACTCCAAAATGTATATCTAACACACAAAGAAATGATCCCTGTGAAAATATAACATTTTGTAACGCCTAAATATTTCCAAGTGACATAATGACAAGTATTTCAAATCAAGCTATTAAAACAATCTATATTTGCAATGTTATACGTTAGGTGCTTAATCATTCACCCATTTAAAAGTGCTTTAACAGTCATTCAGATCTATACAATTGCAGATCTGGCTCAGTTAAGACCTAGGCCGAGCGCTTACATGCGAGAGGATTTTTGGGAGTCGGGACCGGCGCCGCTGTAATCTTTTCATGGAAAGTGAGGTCTCCATTAATGTTTACGCATTCATCAATCACTCCATAAACGTTAACATAAACGCAGATTATGACCGCCTTGCCAGGCTATCTCTCGTAAACATGGTCCACTCAAGCAGACATTGCACACTGCTTGGTAATGGGTTAAATGAATATACAAAACGTATTCCATTAATGACGATGTGATTGGTGTCATTCATGTACTATTTGACAAAGATTTTACCATCACAGAATGCATGATAATCCCATTGGCAAACGCTGTAGGACTGCAGTGTCCACAGTGTGCCAAAATGCAAGTGTGTGTGTGTGAGGACACAGAGATGATAGGCAGTGAGGCGGGGAAGTTGCTTTTTTTTAATTGGCTTTCCATGGTTTTTTTTGGTCGCATTCCAGTTGTCGTAAAATCGGGGCGTTATTATATGGTGATCGGTTGCAGCCGCCAGATTAATCGGCACACCGTCCATTCTTATGCTCTGATTGGCAGGATACGACCCTTTGATAAATCACTGGTGAGCCCCGTCGTAAAATGATTCCTGGGCTCGAATTTAAGCTGGTTTCTACGTTCCATTGATAAATGAGGGCCAGGGTGCTGTATAATCTCAGAGCGCATGATGAATAGGTCAAAGCCAATTCAAATCCAATAAATCCAATAAAAATCAAGTACCATAAGATCTTATCATAAGATATTTAATTAAAGTCAGACACACGCACGCACGCACGCACGCACGCACGCACGCACGCACGCACGCACGCACGCACGCACGCACGCACACACACACACACACACACACACACACACACACACACACACACACACACACACACACACACACACACACACACACACACACACACACACACACACACACACAGACTATTCTCACTGATTATCTGTTTGTGATGCTGCTGAGGTCTCAGTGTATCTGTATGAATGACCCAAAGACAAAGTGTGTGTGTGTGTGTGTGTGTGAATGGAAAGCTACTCTATTCATTATTACTCAAACACAAACATCAATCCTATGTTCCAGGAATTAAGCATAAGATAAGATTTATTGCACACCATTCCGATGTGCAATTATCTACAACCTCACAAGTCATACTCACACATTCCTTGTGTGCTGCTAGAGTGTGTGAGTAAAAACAGTGGTATTTGAAAATTGCGAGTCAGGGTAAACAGGATGTTGTGTAACAGTGTCTCACACTGTAGATGCAGATCTCCACCAAGAAAGACCTACTGTAGAAATATTTCCAGGACTCATTGGAAAGTTAGAACCTTTGGTGGTGCTAGAGGCCATGGTCAATACAAATCAATACATTGCTTCCTGTTAGGAGTATAATTGTGTACAGCAAATGTCATGGCAATCCAACCATTACTTTCTGAGATGCCTCCAAAAATGCACGTTTGGCATTGTCTGGTGTTGCCTTTCACACATTTGGCACGCGACAGAAGAAGGGCTGGTTTTAGATGAAGATGATAAAGGGGAAGGCCGGAAAGTTTTTGCTACTACTTTCTAGGAACTTCTACATTCCTACTCCTTTTTAGAACATGGAAATATAATTACTGATGGTGTTATGATATATTTGCCGCCAATCTTATTTATTGTCTCCGCCAGGCTGAAAGGCCTGGCGAGAGAGTATGTTTTACCCCCTGTCCGTCCGTCCGTGTGTCCGTCCGTCCGTCCGTCCGTGTGTCCTGTCCTGTCCTGTCCGTGTGTTAGCAGCTAATCTCCGGCACCGTTGGCCCGGTCGCTGCGAAACTGTGCACACACACTCCCTGGATGCCAATTCAGAACCTCTGCCCCACATTTTTCACATGGGCCTGTTATAGCGCCACCAGGAGGCCGATTTGTGCGAAACCCATTTACTCCTACAGATTTTATCCAAACATCATGCAACTCGGTACACAGTATCTCTATAGTCATGTGATCAAGACGGATCTGTCCGATATTTCATATTCCATCCAGATTGGCTAAGGTTGGCTTCCAAAGTTTGCAGGATTGGTCCGTTTTGAACAAAATGTCTCAAATCATGAACACAGTGTGCAATTTCCGTGAAAACTTGCACGCACATTCCCACTAGGCCGAGGAAGAAATGACACCCTTTTCACATTGGCCTGTTATAGCGCCACCAGCAGGTCTAATGTACCGAAACACATTTTTGCAACGAAATGCCTCAAATCATGAATGCACACACATTCCAACTAGCCCGAGAAAGAAATGGCACCCTTTTCACATTGGCTTATTATAGCGCCACCAGGTGGCCACAACAACATAACCTGTGCTCCGAGGAGCACTTTTTCTAGTTCTATTTCCTTTTGTCTTATTTAAAAAAAGAAAGAAAAATTAAATAAGGAAATGAATGAAATGAATTAACTGCATTCTCACATAACTGTAAATAGTCTGTTTGATTATGTGAGGGGCAGTGTCTGGGTAGTGGCACGTGTTAGCTACTCCCACTTAGCAGCATGCAAGGATCAAATGCGATCTTTTTCTATTAATTTACTTCCACAGAGCATGACCGATGAATTTAGCTGACATGTAGTCTCACATTGATGCACTGATGCAAAAACACAAACAACACACACCGTTCCTGCCATAGCAGGCCTAAATTGCCACTCTCCATTCCCTGCGATTCAATACATTTAATAGAGCATTTTAACCATTAAGACCGGGAACGCATCTGTGTAATTTTCAGATTTCTTTGGCTATTCAAAAAAGGCAGATCTACAAGCTTATAGCGCCGAGCTATATGCTTGTAGATCTACTCTTTTGTTTTTAAATCGTGGAAAATGTGTGCAAATCTTTTGAATCTTTAAATATATATCTGTGATTCTGTGCTACATATCGTTTTGGGTGGTCCTTGACATCGACAAGTTGGAGTACCACTGATATAGCAACATACTGTTAGGATTTAGAAAACATTTTTAGATGTATTTGGCAGCGGACCCCCATATCAAAATTTTTTTGTAGGGACCCCCCAGAAGCAAAGATTTCAGTTACAAATCTACAAGCTCATAGCGCTATTTTTGAATAGCCTAAGTATAAAATAATGGTCCAAGTGGCTACACAGATGCGTTCCCGGTTTTAACGGGTTAACCGAGCAGTCCCTGATTAGGCGAGTTTAATTGTTGTTAGAATACAGCCATGTCAAGTAACACTGTGATCGTTGTGATAAGTACTGAATGACCTTTGACAAATATAGTTTGTTCATATGTCTTATTGTCTCCACTTCCCAGGGTCACTTCTCCTGCCCTGGCAAAAAGGTAACCTCTCCTCGATCCAAATATCAAAGCCCCATTTTCAACCTGCTCCCTTGTCTTCCCTTTATTTCTCTGTCTTGTCCTCTCTCTACCCCCACTCATCATTATGTTCTTGCTCTTCTCCCTGTTTGTCACTCCACCCAGACCTGAATTCACTTTGTTAGTAGAGCCCCCTGTTGGTGAACCAGAGTACCTCATTGCTGAGATACAACTGCCAGGGGTGGTAAGAGACACACGCACGCACGCACACACGCACACACGTGCTACATACACAAGCAATCGATACACACACACACACACACACACACACACACATGCAATCGAGACAAAAAAGTGTTTGTTTCTTCCCGAGGCCCCACTCTACAGGAGTGGATAGTGAATGACATTTCAGTATGTCACTATGCAGGAGTGGATACATATAGAAAATCACATTACAGTATATCACTCTACAGGAGTGGATACATATAGAAAATCACATTACAGTATGTCACTATACAGAAGTGGATACATATAGAAAATCACATTACAGTATGTCACTATACAGAAGTGGATACATATAGTAAATCATATTACAGTATGTCACTATACAGGAGTGGATACATAGTAAATCACATTACAGCATGTCACTATACAAGAGTGGATACATAGTAAATCACATTCAGCATGTCACTATACAGGAGTGGATACATAGTAAATCACATTCAGCATGTCACTATACAGGAGTGGATACATAGTAAATCACATTCAGCATGTCACTATACAGGAGTGGATACATAGTAAATCACATTCAGCATGTCACTATACAGGAGTGGATACATAGTAAATCATATTACAGTATGTCACTATACAGGAGTGGATACATAGTAAATCACAATCAGCATGTCACTATACAGGAGTGGATACATAGTAAATCACATTCAGCATGTCACTATACAGGAGTGGATACATAGTAAATCACATTCAGCATGTCACTATACAGGAGTGGATACATAGTAAATCACAATCAGCATGTCACTATACAGGAGTGGATACATAGTAAATCACATTACAGCATGTCGTGGAAATGAAAATGTTTTCTCTCAGTCGTCAAAAAGATGGGTTCTAGCCTTCTAGAGGTGCAACAGTTAATCAAACTAATTGATTTATTAGATTATAAAAAAGAATATACAATAATATAAAATAATACAAAGTATGTTTGAATTAAAGTGTTCAAATGTAATACCCCCCCCAATAAAGAAATATTAATCTCACACACATTCACTAATGCACGCACTCTCACACACCCAATGTACATGCATACACACACGTTACGAATTATTTCCATGGATGTCGTCTAAATTATTTTGCCTCTCTTCTTGTCCTCCCCTTCCTCACCTTTCTTCTCTTCCATTATTTCACCTTTCCTGCACCACTCCTTTTTTTCCATCTCTTTCTGATCAATTTTCTCTCCTCTCCAGTCTTCATGTAGTTCTCTGGTCCTGGATGTAGGTGAGGATCGTCTTGTTCTATCAGCTCGTCCATCTCTCTTCCACCTGGACATCTTCCACCCTCTCCTCATTGACCAGGAGAACAGCCTGGCCCAGTACAACACACACACACAGGTTAGCACGCACCCACATACACACACAAACAAACAAACATGTCACAAAGTCACCAATACACACATACTGTACAACAGCATTCGCAACTCTAAGAACGAACTATACCCCCTTCCTCAAGTACAATAGAAGGAAGACTGATCCGGTAAATCACCCAACCTTACAGGGGGGAAAAGGGCTGTGTATTGTTTTGGGTGTCATTTTTAGATATGTATTTGGCTGCGGACCCCCATCTCCAAATCAAAAAAGGAAAGATTTGAGTTACAAATGTTCGCTTTAAAAAAACATATTTTCAAAAATAGCAGATCTACAATCAGGAAAGAGTACCAATTTATCCACTTGAATTTTATGGTGTTCCAGTTAAATTTTGTCATTTATTTATTTGTGTCATGACTTCCATTTTCACTTATTTAATCTGTATCCAGTGTGAGCTCTCTTTACTGATTGGATACAATTGGTATCCCGACCTGAAAATAAATGTGATGTTTAATAAAGAGCTGGAGAGACATGGAGAACAAACACACTATAGCTGTAGGTGCTATCAGAATATAGAGCTATTTAACACTTATTTTAACCAAAGAATATCACTTATCCTACCTTTTATTAAACTTTGTTTATATAAACTTTATGTTTGTCACATCATGTTACATAAAAAGGCAAATCTAATTTAAGAACAGAATAAATAGACAATAAACATGACACGTGCAAAAAGTGCAGTGTAAAATAAATAAAAACATTGAGAATCAACAATAACTTCAACATCAAAATTATGGAAAGGCCTTTTGACAAAAGCAAGCAATAACATGAAGTTGAACATCAACATACATGAAACAGTAGGTGTCTTATCTAAGTGTAGTTACACCACCTCCAACCACTGCAGATGTACTATTTATATTGTTTTAACATACTCTACCATACCGATGGGTAAAAAAAAAACATCATCTCATTCATTAAAATAAATCCTGGGTTGTAAAACTGTACAATGTTGGGCAAACTGTTCAGACATCATCTGATATCTTCTTTCTATCAATCACTTCTCTCTTTGTCTTTCAGATTCTGACAGTTACCATGCCGGTTGTGTCTTCATGAGGTCTGGTTATTTATTAGTATTAGGTTGTTAACTTGTCATGGAAATAAAAGTGATTTCTTTTGTATGAAAGAAAAGCCTCTGTGTATGTTTGTTTAAAGTTTGCATTTAATAACGGTATAATATTAGCATCAGCGGTCCTGTTATCCACTGTGAAGCCTGACTTATACTTCTAGCAATGTGTTATGAGCTTGAAGATCTTCTACAAGTGGAGTATACATTTACAAGTGGTGTAAGCATAACCTATCCACAATCCAAATGTCTCTGTATGTTGAGGGAATGGAAAGATAAACACAGTGTATGGGGTAGTGATTCTGTGCATGTGTTAAACATGTTTAATAACGTGTTCCTTCCACGCGATACGTCTTAACCAGGGAACCTCCTCCCTGTCGGGTGATAAGAAGCAGCTTGCTAGCTCTCATGCATTGAAGGAGGCATGAGCTCGGCTCTAGGCTCTCCCTAGGCTGGCAGAGGGAGTGTAGCGCCCAGGATTACATAGGGAATTGGCACTGGGTGAAAAAAATGTGTTACAAAATTGTAGGATAAAAAATATAGTGGAAAAAAAAGCCCAAAAATAAATCTTAAAAAAAGAAATAAAAAGATTGCTATGCATCCCATGTCTTTACATCCCACTGTTACTCAAGCAATGGTCCATGTGGTATAATTAGGCCTGCAGGTGGTCCATGGGAAAATATTTTAAAATGTAAATGGATGAATTAAATACCTTTTGTTAAATGTATTAAAATATATTTAAATAAAATGTCATAAGTCCATCAAATGTAAGATTTTTTTTTTTGTATAGGCGTGGTGTGGGAGAAAAAGCTTGAAATGATTACATAATGACTGTTAAGGGCTTGATTTCATTCGTTTAACGATACTACGGCAACAAATGATATCAAGTGAAGGCATTATTTAACTGAAATGGTTAAAGTGGTCCAGAGCTATTAAAAAAAAGTTGAGAACCACTGATCTCTTCCTATCCCACGGTTACCCTTATTCCATTCTTTTACTTTATCAGCAGTAATTTTGGTAAATTATGGTCCCATTTATTTTAAAATTTACGATAAAATAGGTTATGCTCTAGGAGGGGTCGGATGATTTGATTGACAAGCTACACAACCAATAACATTCATTCCCCGCCCCTGCTCTTGACTGACAAGCTACCCAACCAATAATGGTCTGGATTGCACAGGATATGACGCGATATTGAAAGATGGCGATTTTGAAATTCCTGAACAATCGGCTTCATTTACGGTCTGTAGAAACCAATGGCCTCGCTTTGTCCATTCTTTGTTACAGTCTATGGATTATATGGGCACATTTCCTAATAATGACTAGGTTTTGCCATGATGGTGTCCAGCTTCCTCACTGTACGCACCTTACTTAGCCACCTCCTCCACCCCCTCCCTACGGAGCCCCGGCTTGCCTTCCTCACCAGCCTGTCTAGGTTGTTGGTGTCATCCACTCTGTTGTGACCCCCCAGCATGCTAAGTTTTACAGCCCTAAACACTATTTTTTAGCTAGTGATTATCACATTTGCAGCTGAGAGACTTAACTCCTCCTCCTTGCGATGGCAAAGGTTCAAATCCTGTTTGTGATATGTCTTTATGTCTCTGTCTGTCCACTCCAGGAATGTCTTTAAGTAATCTAAATCTGATCATATTAGTATCATCTATCTCAGGGGTTTTCAACTGATTATGAAACAGGGACCACCACCCTGACTGAGAATCAACCTGGGGACCACTGTTGTGTTGGGAGGGGGGATATGGGCGTGGTGTATAGGGAAAAAGCTTTAAATGAAATATTAACTGTTAAGGGCTTAATTTAATTTGTTAATTCGAGGTGAATTAAATCAAGTCCTTAACAGTCATTATTTAACTGAGATATGCTAGTGGTCCAGAGCTCCAAAAAGATTGAGAACCACTGATCTATTCCTTTCCCATGGTTGCTTAAACTCATGTTAACTGATTCATGTTGATTCATGTTAACTGATTCATATGTATGAGCAAGCAAACACATGCGATTGATTATGGGAACATTTCCTAATAATGGTGACTCAACCATGCAAGTAAAGCAACGGTTAAAGCCTGAATCTGTGAATTTGTGTTTTTGAACCCTTTGGCAGTATGTAGAACAGCAGGACCAACATTACTAAAGCATCCTAATTTTACATAGTGTTCATCGTTTAGGAATCGGCGCTAGTGTGTGTGTGTGGGGGGGGGGATCCTTTTACACTGTTTCACATACATTTCAGTCGTGAGATAAAATGTTGCTTTAATCCATGTTGACACATCATCATACGTCACCAGGTAATTTACTGCACTGTTTCTCAACTAGTGGACGATAAAATAAAATACAAATCTTGTTAATCTTCACTTTCCTACATTAGTAAATGCATGGTCAGGGACCACATGCAATACCTTCACGGACCACCAGTGGTCCACGGGCCACCAGTTGAAAACCCATGATCTATCTGACTATCTCTGTGTGTGTGGGTGTGTTTGTTTGTCTTTCTCTGTCTATATGTGTTTCTGTCTGTCTGTCTCGGTGTGTGTGCTTCTGTGAAGCGCAGAAGCCCTTCATGGAAACCGGGAATGAAATAGTCACTCTTCTATTTCGGGATGTGCACTACTCATCCGTCCATCTGTCTGACGCCTGATCCCTCTCTCCTCTTTGATCCCCGTCTCCGTCTCTTCACCCCCCTATGGGTCCTTTCACTCCATCTCCCATCTCCTTCATTATGCTGTCTTATCTGTATATGCCTCTGATTGTCAAGACCTGCCCTTCTCTATCCCTCTTTCCATTATCTTTGCCTCCATAGCCTGTATACTGTACTCTGTCCAGCACAGTATGTGCTGGATATATCTTTCAATCTCATGAAATTTGTCTTTGTCCTACCTTAGACTCTCTCTAGGTCTCTCTCTCGCTCTCTCTCTCACACACACACACACACACACACACACACACACACACACACACACACCCCTCTGGTCTGTCAACCCCCACTCCACCTGCGCTGTTCACGCCTGCATTTGTTCAGTGAGGTCATCCTTCTGTTTCTCTTTAATCCTGGGTGATGCTTGTCTTTCTGCACCACTGTTGTGCACCTAATCCAGCCCAGCCCTGTGTACACACACACACACACGCAGGCACGCGCGCACACACACACACACACACACACACACACACACACACACACACACACACAGATTCATATTTACAAGACACAATGACACATGAAGAATTGTTCAATCAACACTGATTGTTTTAAAACACATATCTACATGATATGGACAATCTTTCCATCAGTATGCACATGTATCAGAAATGTGTCTAACATGCACTTAAGCACAGGCACAGAATCATTCTTACAACAAACACACGCACACACACACACACACACACACACACACACACACACACGAGACATGAGATCATCCGTCCAATACGACACATGTACGCACACAGAACTCATGGGAAACGATACAATACCCACACAGATCCGTCTATTCTTGTCATGCATACTCAGATGCTCAACACACACACACACACACACACACACACACACACACACACACACACACACACACACACACACACACACACACACACACACACACACACACACACACACACACACACACACACACACACACACACACACACACAGTACCTACCCCTTTCTCCCTGTATAAAGCTCCTATTGCTTCTACAATAACCATTATTTTGTGTGTTCCTCTGTCAGTCTGTCTGGCTGTTCAGCCTTTATCTCTTACAGGGCAGCAACTCACACCTTACCCCCAGGTATGTCTGTCTGTCTGTCTGTCCATCATTCATTGTTTTCTGTGTTTTCCTTGCTACATGTTCTGTGTTGAGTGTGGGCACCTTCATTTTCCGGTGTAATCTTTTAGTTTGTTTTATTCAAAAAGGGATCCTAGCTTCCACCTGAAACAACCTTGAGAGATTTTGCAGATGCTATACTGTTGTCAGATATATGCCTCATATCCAACCCTAGTAAGTGCTCGGTACCGGCATTTTGGTGAAAGTCCTGAAAAAGTCTGGAAGGTTTGCTCAGTAGTAAGTACATATAATTTGACAATGTGCAAAAAATATTAAAAAAGAAAATAATCACATTTGTGCCTAGTTATCAAAACCCAGGAATTGCCCACTTGTGCACTCTAGTGTTCGTTGTGATAATTCTGCCTGGATGTCGGCTTTCAATCTGGGCAACATTTACATTTCAAGACATTTTCAAAAGGGCTGCACAGTATAATTATTGTGTTTGTTTAGTGATTATTTGTTTTCAAGATTAGCTGAAGTGGACATCCAAATCAAAGCTGGATAGCTTCTGACCTCAAAAACTAAAGCAAAATATTCATCAAAGAAACTGACATGGCTGTCATGGGCGAGGCAGCTAGTTGTTCAGTTAGGCTAGTTAGTCATCTACGGGGCATGCCAGACAAAGGCTCTGCCAGTGCTTTGAGATCATCACCGGTGATCAAAAGGTCAAAGTCCCCAACAAACGCTTGTCTTAGAAAACTACAAAGAGTAGAGGTTTTAAAGAAAAACTATTCTGTTTGGGAATGTTTTTTGTACTATTCTGATTGGGAGACATTTCTTGTCTGCCTATTTTGTGTGCGTGTCTGTGGTCTATATATCATTTGTGTGCGTGTTGCATGTAGAAGTGTGTGTGTGTGTGTGTGTGTATGACCCTGCTCATTGTTCATTTCTGTTAACTTGAGCACATACTGTATACTGTAGCTAAAGAAGGTGGAGTGAACCTAACCTGTGTCCACAGCCACAGTTGGTGCAGTTGGTGTGTGTGTGTGTGTGTGTGTGTGTGTGTGTGTGTGTGTGTGTGTGCGTGCGTGCGTGCGTGCGTGCGTGCGTGCGTGCGTGCGTGCGTGCGTGTGTGTGTGTACGTATGCATGTGATTAATCTAACGGTCTTATGCGTAGGCAAATGTTTTTGTGCATTGATGCATATGCAAATATTTGTCTGCGTGCATCCAGGCATGCAGGCTTGCATACTGTACCTGCCTGTGTCCAGTATACAGATACTGTGTGTGTGTGTGTGTGTGTGTGTGTGTGTGTGTGTGTGTGTGTGTGTGTGTGTGTGTGTGTGTGTGTGTGTGTGTGTGTGTGTGTGTGTGTGTGTGTGTGTGTGTGTGTGGAGGAAGAGGAGTGAGAGAAGGGATGAAGGAAGAAAATAAAGGAGAAGAATTGAGAGTAAATCACAAGAGTGAAGAGTCTCTGTTCCTGAGAGGAGAGAAGAAGAGTAGATAGGGAAAGCTGAGGGATAGGAAAGGGAGAGAGACCAAATTGAAGATGGGAAGAGAGTGAGCCCGAGCAAATTAAGATGAGAGGAAAATAATGAATGAATAGAAAAAAGCAGAAGGAAGCAGAGATGGAACTTAAAGAGAAGTTAGAATGATGCCAGAGTGATGGACTTGTTAACCCATTACTACACCACAACTCTACCGGCACAGCACGGCACGCAAACACACACGCACACACACACACACACACACACACACACACACACACACACACACACACACACACACACACACACACACACACACACACACACACACACACACACACACACACACACACACACACACACACACACACACACACACTTTAAGCATTCTTACACAAACATTCAAAAGCGCCCTGGACTAAAATTAACCCATTACAATGCTCCAGTTAATGCCTGTGTGCGCGTGCTGGTGTAACTGGACTCTTCTCCCAAATCCCCTCGTTCTCTCTGCCTCGTCTTGCTCTCTCCATTAAGCTCTTCATGGATCATTACCGATGGCCCCGCCCATGGGATGAAATGCACCCTGCATTAGTTAGTTATTATAGTCATACTGTGTAACCTTTTCAATAAAACAAGTTATTTTGCATATAACCTTTAACTGGTATATTTTCCACAACCTTTCCACATATGTGTTTTTTGACAACTTCTCTAAACACTACAAAACCACAAAATCACACACCCTCTGTCCATCTATCCATTACCCTCTCACTCTCCATTACTCCCTTCCTCTCTACGCCACAAGAAAAAATAGTAAGCAAAGTATATAAATCGACCCGCGTACAGTAGGTCAATTGTTGCACTTTTCAGAGTTCATTTAACTTTAAATTGCCTTTGAGCAAGGCACTTTACTCAGCTGCTCAGTGGCCAACAGTAGGAGATGGTGGTTCTATTGGGCAGTTACTGTACCAATGTAACCTCGCATCACCAGTCTTTCCACCTCGGAGGAAAGCCTGGTATTCGTTATTAAAGGCCTGTGTGATCCGGTCTAGGCCAACTGAAAAAAAAAAAAAAACGATTCTAATCCTATTAGCGTGAAGTTCGGGTTCCGGTTTGGCGGAGCCGCTTTGTTTTGGTTCCCCCTGTTTGTTTCCCCAATCCCTATTTAAATGGAATAGAATTTCCCGCTGTTGAATGCTTGGCTGTTGAAAGATCTTTGTGTATCCATTTCTCTGCCAGTGGAGTACTGGCTAGACAACAGCGAGGACGGAAGTGGAAGGACAGCCGATGACAGTTGCCGTCGCTATAAATTCACCCAGTCAACGAGGAGATGCTATAAATTGTTAGAGATGACAGAAGATGGAGAGAGCTTGGGGGGTTGAGAGAAGGGAGACAATGGACAAAGGGAGAGTTTAGAACATGTGAGGCGGGACAAAAAACGGACTTCTTTCATTAAGGGACTTTTATTTTTAAATGAGGACATGGGCTTACAATTAATTGATCTCTGTTTGTCTGGAGAAAAAAATCTAATTGTGGTGTTTTTCTGTTTTGGAAAATTCCCACTCTGGTTTGAAGATGGGAAAGTAACAGGAATAAAGACAGAAAAGAGGGACATTAAGGGACTTAAATGTGATGAATTTTCAAATGCAATATGTCAATAAAATGTTCTATTATTGTTATTATTTTAAAGAACACTCAACACAGTTCCCTCAGCTCTTAGACTTACCATTAGCAAACTATAGAAAACTCTAACTTGTGTCATTAATGGAACAGTTAGCATGTCAAAGGTCACACATATATCTTGACGGTCACAAAGTGGTCAGAAATTAATCTATTTAATTACTCTGGGTACTGTAGGAGCGAGGGAGGGAGACAAAGAGAAAAGTGGTCAAACACTAGAAAATGGGAACTTTGGACTTTACATTCACCAAGGGCCCAGTTCTGCAAAGTTGTCATTGCAGAGTGATACAGGAAAGAGATGAGAGAGGTCCACCCTGATGAGCTCTGGGAGGGCAGCCTTGAAGAAGTTAATGCCTGCTCTATCAACTCCAGACACTGCCTCATTCAGTTTTGATTATTATGAAAACAATTGTACCATATTATCATCAGCATTTGTGAGGACCAATTATATGAAGACAGGTTAAAGTCGTCCTTTAATACTATGGATGCGCATGTGTTTCTGCCTGAATGTGTGATGGTGTCTGGGAGTCACTGTCCTCATGTCACAGTTTTGAGTTCAGGAGTCTTATGAACTATGAATATAAACTCTCCCAGAGCCTGCTCCATCAGGCCTTATGCTCTGGTACCATTTACCAAAGTTCTCAAACTGTGGGGGGTTTCGGGTGTTCCCAAAATATTTTTTATTGGGAGGGGGCTGTTGTTTCACCGCCTTGACAATGGTGACCAATTGGGTGACCAGCCAGATTCTTGCCGATCTGGACTGGGCTTTTACCAAAGTTCTTCATGTTATTGGTTGAATTTATGATTTTTTGTTTGTTTCAGCCATGTCAGATGTAGAAGAGGAGTACGAGTGAGTACAATGCTCTCTTATTACCACAATTTCAGTGTTTTTGTAAAAATGGCAATAAATGACACATTTTGTCCTCCTTTCTTTTCCTCCTCTGTGACTTTAGGGAAGAGACAGAGGGTAAGTTATATGGAATTCATATTTCTTGCTCTCAAACTCACTCACTTCGTCTTTCACATGTACAAGACCGTGCGCAAAGGTATTTGAGCACTGTGTATATGACCATGCATGCGGATAATGCTTTCAAAACAATTAGTAGTAGCACTGTAGTAATATCTTCACCTGGTTAACCGTATATGCCGATTGTAGAAATGGGGCGTGGCAGTGGGCGTGACATTTCACATAATTCCACATAACATCTGAACAGATTAACTTAACATCACATCACAATACTGAAAAAAGCTTTATCATGGGCCCAAGAATAACTGATTCACTCTCATGCATCAATAAGTTATAGTATATTGCCCATTGTGTGTTGTTTGACAAGGATTTTCTTAATCTGTCTCATTTTATTTTTTTGCTTGCGTTTTCACCCCCTCTCTCCCCCTCTTTTTTATCAGAGCCAGAGGAAGACACAGAGATACAAGAGGAAGAGGCAGAGCAGGCTGAGGAAGATGCAGGAGGTAAGAAAGGAGGAGAGGGTGCATGTCGTCCTCCAAGACCTGCAGTGGAAGCCTCTGGGTGTCCAGTAGTCCAGTAAATTGTCTTACTTTGACATTATTACAGACATATTTTGTAGTTTTCAGAAAGGAAAGGATCAAATGACCTCATGGTCGGAGGCACTTGGGCATTATGGTGTTTCCAGTGAATAGAAGCACTGTCCTGTGACCATAAGGTCCCGCGTTTGAGCCCTATAATGGGTGACATTGACAACCATTTTAACTTGTCCTTGAGGAAGACATCAGTGCCCTACCAGCTCTTACTAATAAGTCGCGCTGGGTATAATCGTGAGCTAAATGTCTAAAATGTAAGTGTAGGGAAGTGTGGAGGCTCACCAGTAAGTGTAAACAAAGGAAGGGAAATATGCATTACTGTTGACTCCACACATCATATTCAGAATCTGAAACAAACTCAGGGGTTCCCATCTTTATTGTTGTTTTGTTTTTGTTGCAAAAAAGGTGATTAATATGCTATGCTGCATTAACTCTCACCTGTCAATGTTTCTTCTGTCCTGCTTTCACAATGGCTGAAACTGTGCACGTCCCGGCTATAAGAGCTGCAAGAGTATGAAGGTAGGGTGAGAGCTCAGTTTGCTGTGCCATTTTCAACTGGCTTAAAATCCCACTGTACCTCGCCTGTGTCTTTATAGGGCATCAAGTCATGTTTATGCAGAAACAGCAATATCTTGGGATGGCTGGAAAAAATGCAGCCAAACCATGTTTGGAAACATTTAAAACAACCAGAATTATTTTTATATTCATCTGAGTGTATTATATTACAGCATAGAGTCCTATTGAGATACAACCTAGGTATTGTCTTTCAACTACATTGGGATACATTAATTAAAGGTAGGGTAAGTGATATTTTTTGTTTAAAACAAAAAGTATTTGTTAAAAGGTTAAAGCACTATATTCTGATAGTAATCATTGCTATAAAATGTTTGTTAAGTAACAGGAGTCTCCCCGTCTCTCCAGCTCTTTAATAAACAGAAAATACATTTTCCGGAGAAAGTACCCATTTAGCTTCACTTTTATAGTGTTCCAGTTCCAATTTTGCCTGCTCATTTCTTAGTGTCATCACTTCCAATTTCACTTGTTTAATCTATATCCTAATTGAGTTCTCTATCCTGATTGGATAAAATGTATTATTTTACTGAACAAACACTCTATAGCAATGAGTACTATCAGAATATAGAGCTATTTAACTCTTATTTTAACCAAAGAAAATCACTTACCCTACCTTTAATTAAACACACACACACACACACACACACACACACACACACACACACACACACACACACACACACACACACACACACACACACACATATATATATATATATATATATATATATATATATATATATATAATTTTTCTCATTGCTCGCTAATGCTTCTAATTCTTTTAAAGGGAAAATTCACCCTAAAACAGGATCCAGGTAGGATATTCTTATGATCTTAGGCAGTTCAGTTCACAGTGTATTTATCAACAGGACCCACTAACAACCAGGAGTTTTATCCGGTGTGGTGTAGCAGCATTTGCAGTTGCAGTGCAGTGTCGCTTCTGAACAACAATGCAGACATTATGGCCTCAGTGAGGCTCATGAGGCGTGCCTTGCTCGTCGCCATCAGCTGCTGTCGATACGACTGCTGCATGCCAATGGTGGGAATCAGTTATAATCTATTTTGAAATTCTATAGTTCAGACACAACAACATTCAACATGGCTAGCTTAGCTTGCCATCAATTAAGACTGATTCTACAAGTCAGTAGGCTAGTTCTCAAACTTTTTTTTGTGTCAAGGACCCCAAAAATTATATGTATTTGGCTGCGGACCCCCATCTGAAAATGTTTTGTGCCAGGGACCCCCAGACGAAAAGATTTGTGTTATTATTATTTTTTTTCAAATGATTCAATGTTTTTCAAACACTTTCAAGATTTTTCAAAAATGTAAAAAAAATAGCAAATCTACAAGCTCATAGCGCGTCACGCTGCAATGCGTTGTGGGCTTGGCGATCTGCTATTTTCAGTACAAAGGTATTGGCATGAAAATACGGATGCTGGGGTTTAAATAGTTAAGTAAAACATCTGAGTACTTCTTCCACTCATGTAGGCAAGGCAGGATGAGAGTTATATATAGAGTTAGATTTTTTTACGTTTTCCATTGTCCTTGAAGCAGGTTTATGTACCACCAGTTGTTAACAGAGAGGATGCTGGGACTGGCTTTGTCAATGACATCAACATTTTTTTAACTTAAGTAAAAGTAGCAATACCACATTATAAAAAGACTCTGTTACAAGTAAAAGGCCTGTGTTCAAAATTGACTTGAGTAAAAGTACAACAGTATTGGTATCAAAATGAACTTAAAGTATCAAAAGTAAAAGTGCTAAAATGTTTGAAAATAGCAGATCTACAAGCTCACAACGCGTCTGAGATGAAGTGGAGTAGAAGTAAACGTATAGACAATTGGGTCCAAAAATCATAAGAATTTTATTAGAATTTCTGTAGAGTTGATTTAGCCAGTAATGCTGCATTATGTACATTTGTGATTACACACTATATGTACATTGACATTGTACATAATGTAATTATGAATGTTCTGAGTTTCTTTTCCTGCACTAGCTGCTGCATATTAGCCATCAACGGAGTGGTGCTTCATTGCTTGATGGGAAATTGTAGTTTTCTGAACTTGCTGGCTTTATAACATTAACTCGTTCTCCTCTCATCCCTTCCACCCTTCTCTTATCCTTCTTTCTCCTTACTGTTCTCTTTTTGTTTGTTTCACTTTGTCTGCCTTCTCCTTTCTATTGTGTTCCTCTAATTGTCTTGCTGTATGTCCTTCATTGCTCCTTGCTTTGTTTTGTCTCATTCTTCCCTTTGTTTCCCCATCTTCCTTAAATGTTCCTAATTCATCCCCAACCTTCATTTGTCCTTCGCCTGTCCCTCCGTCGTTCTTGGGCCGGCCGTGCAGAGCCGGGCGACCAGGAGGAAGGTGAGAGGTAGTGTGTTTACCTGAGGGTTCAGTCTCTCCACCAGTAGGCTACTACATTGACTGTCTCAGACTATATTCAGGAGGAAGAGGATTGTTCTATTTGTTCCCCCTGTATCTTTTTTCCATTTACAATTTTCTCCCCCAATTGAATCGTTCTGCCAGTTATTAATATCTTAGAGCAATTATGTAACTGATGAGAATATTTAAGCTCTAAGCTCAATGATAGTTGAACTAAAATGAACCTCACAATATGTGGGTTATTTATAAATAAAGTATGGAATAACTATAATTCTATGAGGTTAACAGGACAAATGAGGTTAACAGAATATATTAATCCATGATTCCAAACTGTATAAAGCCAAATTACATGTGTGCACAATAAAAAATACAAGGTGCTTCACATTAGCAATTGTTATTAGTAGACAATTGTGTGTCTTAAAGTATCATGAGACATCATAGTACTGTATCTGAGCTTGCTGTTGATGTGCCGTAGCATGAAATATGCAATGCAGCTCTCTGTTCAACCTTTCCACACCAATTTCTGCCTCTCCCTCCTTTCGTCTAGTTAATTGTGAGCATTCAATCTTTCTAATGTGTCTATAGTTTGTGTAAATCAAAAATATTGTGGTATGTTCATCTCCTTCCCTTAATCTATTCGTTCCCTCCCCTTCTTTACCAACCACTAACATAATCCCACCATTCCTGTATCCTCCCTCTCTCCCTCCATCAATTCGTTCTTTGGGTGGCCATTCAGAACAAGATGCCCAGGAGGAAGGTGAGCGATTGTGTTTCACTCACATTATACGGCGGCGCTCTACTACTTTTCTTTTTACTTTGTCCCAAAAGCCTTTCAAAAAATTGCATTATTCCTGTGGAGCAAAGGATTGATGAGAAAGTGGCCGACCCTGACTGTGTCATGCTTAGGCAGGTTTTGAAAACTGCCCGTACCAGTAGGGACTAGTAGTAATTGACATGGAGATTCACTTAAAGGGGCATGAAACCCTAGACTGATGTTGTTTTCCAGTTCAGATTAAAATAGAAGGCTAAAAACATAGCAGCCTGCATAAGGCTGACCTTAGAGCTGCATCGAATAAACATAATAATGGTCGTGTACTCCCAACCAAGATATCTTGAAATCTGCTGGCTTAGGTTGCCATGTAATTTGTACAGATTTTGGTGATCCCATGGCCTTTCCTCTAGCACCTCCCTCAGACCAAAAACGTCTGACAGTGTACAATCCACATATGTACATGTATATGGCCTTTTCTTTAGTACCTCCTTCTGTGAGTATCCAACATACCAACAGATGGTCTGATTATTTTCAGTCTAAATTATTTAAATTATAAAATGCTAGTCTATCTATGGTCATTCGCTACACCAATGCCTCTGTACAGTATATTGATGCTGTTTTTTGGGCACACTTATTTACTTACACTTGTTATTGCTTACTTGTATTACCTTGTGTTTTTTCTTCAAAGTTGTGTTTACTAATGTGCATGATATGTTTTACATTTACTCATTGGTCTCTCTGAACAAGATCATCTAGGATGGATTAAACTGCCAGCTGGTTTTCACATACTTTTGGGAAATACTTTTGTTGAGCCATTTTATTCATATATTTTCTCTCTCCATTGCTCTCCCACCTTTATTTTCTTTCTCTTCTCTCTCTCATTTCTTCTTTCTCGCTTGCACTCTGCTCTTATTGCTCTCTTCCCTTCTCTCTATCCATCTCCCCTTTCTCTCTCTTTCACAGAGGAGGAACGCCCTAAGCCCAAGTACGTTCCCTTGTCCTCTTAGCTTTCATCTTTGACTGTGGGTGGTCTCTTCTCCAGTTTGTACATTAATGCCTTAAGTTGCATAATGATGTCCTAAGTTGCATAATGATGAACCTTTAAATGTTCAGCTATCTTCGGACTTGACTTAAGCATGTACCTTTTTGATATCTTATACTTTTTGAGCTTTTGACGAGGATTTTATAGTTTGTTTTTTTAGTATACACTCGCTTGATAGAAATTCAACTGCAAAGTTTTGTTGATTGTCTGAATCATTATTCTGTAGTCTCATAAGTTTTCCGTTTCTTTCATTATTTCCATAGACCCTTGATGCCCCAGCTGGCTCTAAAGATACCTGAGGGGGACAGAGTTGATTTTGATGTGAGTGACCAGAAGAGATTTGTTGGTCTTCCTTCTTCTATGTTGCATTCTGTCATTCTGTCATTTCTGTTGTCCTGTGTCCCTGTCTCACTCCATCTCTTCTGTCCTTCCTGTATCACCCTCCTCTATCCCCTCACTTTCCTCCCATAACCACTACCCTCCACACTCACTCTGTCTCTCCCCTCCCTTCTTCCTTCCCAAACGTGACATTTGTCCCTCTCTGTCCTTCATTCTTTAATTACGCTTTAATTCCTCCCTTTGTCTTTCAGGACATCCACAGGAAGCGTATGGAGAAGGATTTTTTGGAGCTTCAGACACTGATCGACGTTCACTTTGAGCAGAGGAAGAAGGAAGAAGAGGAGCTTATCGGCCTGAAGGATCGTATCGTGAGTTCCTTTCCTTGTTTGATAATTAGATGCTATCATAAAATGCAGAAATGCTCAAAATGTTGCCTATAATGACATGTCCAAAATACACACCTGGTCGAAAGTGGTTAAAAAGTAGTTCAAAATCTTTAGAATACTACTATTGATAATAATCATAATAATCATAATAATAATAGCCTAATAGTGACAACAATAATTATGATTTGCTGCATGTCACTGCCCATTTCTCGCTCCCCATTTCCTGTCAGCCTACTGTCCTGTCAATAAAGGCCTAAAAGCCCCAAAATACATCTTTTATATATATATATATATATATATATATATATATTTGTCAAATGTGTCCCTTGGTCCTGTTGTCTTTCCTTCCTTTATTTAATCCATTTGTTTTCTTCCATCTCGCTCTCTCTCTCCCTCCTTCTCTCCCTCCACCAGGAGAATCGTCGTTCAGAGAGAGCTGAGATCCAGAGGGTCAGGACAGAGAAGGAGAAGGACAGACAAAACAGGATTGCGGTAGTGTACACAACACACACACCACGCACACACACACACACACACACACACACACACACACACACACACACACACACACACACACACACACACACACACACACACACACACACACACACACACACACACACACACACACACACACACACACACACATATACATACATATACATGCATATGATACATACATACAGTACATACAAATAGTAAAGTAAATGTTGAATTGAACTTGTGCCTGTTCATTCCTTTCTCCTCCCATCCTTCAGGAGGAGCGTCAGAGGAAGGAGGACGAGGAGGCCAAGAAGAAGGCTGATGATGACGCCAAGAAGAAGAAGGTTCTGAACATGGGAGCCAACTTCGGAGGCTTCTTGTCCAAGGTCAGTGTACTGCCGCTGCTGTTGTGGAATTGGGTGAAATTTGAATGCATTCTTCATTGATCAACATCAAGTTAAAGGACGACCTCACCCATTTTCAACCTATCTTCATATAATTGGTCTAATTACTAATACTCATTATAACATGGTACCATTTTTGTCTACTCGGTCTGTGTCTCAGAGGAGGGCTGTGGACAGTTCAGAAACCCGCCTACCAGTGACATCATCGATGGGGAATCCAAGCTAATAGAAACTGAGGCTTTCTATTCCTGGAAAATTAGCATGCTATAATGGAAGCCATTGCTTTCGCGTTAATAAAATAGTTTATTTATATTTTTATCTGGTTTGGAAAAAAAAACCTGCCTAAAGATGATGTCACTGGTTTCTGACGTGTCCACAGCCCTTCTATGAGACACAGAGTGAGTAGGGGGGAAAATGGTACCATTTTATCATGAGCATTAGTGAGGACCAATTATATGAAGATAGGTTGAAAATGGGTGAAGTGATCCCTTAAGCACTTTCACCCTGGCATCCCTATTTTAGGCGTGTCATTATAGGTGAAAATGTTGAACATATTTCAAGATTTTTCAAAACATTTACTGTGTGTGTGTGTGTGTGTGTGTGTGTGTGTGTGTGCGTGTGCGTGTGCGTGTGCGTGTGCGTGTGCGTGTGCGTGTGCGTGTGCGTGCGTGCGTGCGTGCGTGCGTGCGTGCTTGCATGCGGTCTCTTCCCAGGCTGAATCCAAGAGAGGAAAGCGTATGACAGGCAGAGAGATTAAAAAGAAGACACTGGCTGACAGACGACAGCCACTGGCCGCCGACAATTTGAGGGAGGATGAACTTAGGTCAGTCTCAACCAATCGCACCACAGGCAGTTAACCAATGACACTAAAGCAGCATTATGGAATAATAGTCACTCCAGGTCACAGCTTCAAATATTTAACCACATGAACCCTAGAATCACATTTGGTGAAAAAATTGCAGAAGATATTTGGTGTAGATGGAAAAAAGGTCAAGACTCTGGTCAAAGAAGTATATGGGGTTAAAATGTGTTTGATCAAAATAGTCATTTTTCTATAAAAATATACAAATGCAACCCTGCAGGTACAGAGTTAAATCAACACTCCAGACCAGATTATAATCTGTACGTGTCTCCTAGGCAACGCGCCCAAGAGATGTGGAACTGTATTTATCAGCTGGAATCGGACAAGTTTGACTTGATAGAACACATGAAACACCAGAAATATGAGGTACTGGACATTTTGGTGACTCAGCAATTTTCTGTACTGATCAATAGTTGCGTTCGAATCCCACTCAGGATCTTTGACTTTTCATTTCTACTCTTCAATAATCTCCTCTGTCTCTCTCTCTCTCTCTCTCTCTCTCTCTCTCTCTCTCTCTCTCTCTCTCTCTCTCTCTCTCTCTCTCTCTCTCTCTCTCTCTCTCTCTCTCTCTCTCTCTCTCTCTCTCTCTCTACCATGCTGTCAGAATGTATGTAATGTAATGTAAAATGTTATTAATCTAAATTCAATGTTTCTCCTCATGTTCTTTTCAACAGATCATTGTGCTGCTCAACAGAATCTCACACGCTCAAAAATTGTGGGTAGCCATGGCAGATGTACACATTATATGCTACCTCAACATATTTACTTATGTCTTTGTTATGAGGCAATTTGTGTTTTTATAAACCTACAGTGATACCGCCTGGGTTGTTTCCTCCATCTATATCTGTCTCTTCCTGCCTCCCACAGTAAAAAGATCCATGGAAAAGGAAAGGTGGGCGGACGCTGGAAGTAATTACGAAGGAGAAGGAGAAAAAGGAAGAAGAGATACAAATACATGAGGAAAAAGAAGAATGCAGATGAATGTTGTGTCCACAGCTGTTGGTCACTGTATGTTGCAGAATGCTAAATTATAAGAATGTCACTGCAAAAAAAACAAGGTTTCCGGCTGATTGATTAATAAAACTCAATCTCAGAGAGGATTTTGAGTTAGATTGTATGTGTATGTAGTATGTACAGTACAGTACACCAGAGGTTCTCAAACTATGGGTGGGGGCAACAAGTGGGGTTGTGGGAAGGTGAAGTTGACGTTGTGCACATTGACAACTGAGAAAAAGGGGGAATAAAATATCCTTTTCATTTATTTGTTTTTCAAAAGCATAGCTCTAGTGAAGCCTGCCAACAGGCTGTATATCAGGGGTACTCAACTACAAATCTTGAAGGTCCAAATATTTGTTTTTGAATAAGGCAAAGGTCCGGATCCCCTCCCAACCAACCAACTTAGTAAAACTGTGGTGCAGAGCAGCGGCGCAAATCTGGTTTGAGGCTAGAGGGGGTCCCCCGCGTGCAGAACGCGCGCCACAATAAAAATAATTTTCCTAATAGGCTTAAACATGAGTGTATAGTGAATATTGGAATTATCGCCTACTAATCTACAATGCTATTATATGCGCCATGCATCCAACCAATATGTCTCAGTCTGTGCTCAGGAATGTGTCAAAAACAAAAAAAAACATCTTTGTTTGTGGGGTTCGCAGTCCCCCCCGCCCCCTGTAAAGCCCTGATTCTGAACATTAAAGCTGTGTGAGAAGACTGAATAGAAGGAGACATTAGTAGATACATACATGAAGACTGAAGGAGACATTAGTAGATACATACATGAAGACTGAAGGAGACATTAGTAGATACATACATGAAGCAGGGCTGGTGGAGACAGCTGCCAGTTCAAGATACATTCTAAAGGAGTTTAGTCGCCCTCTAGCGGCCGTTTGCGTTCAATGCACCAGTGACACTGTCTGTCTGTCTGTCTGTCTGTCTGTCTGTCTGTCTGTCTGACTGACTGCTGACTGTGAGGTTCAATTCATGAAGGTCTCACAGGCAATTTTATTACCTGTGTAGGCCCTATAAAGAGAAGAATGCATTCGCCATCTGTTTTGAATAAGGGATGTCATGTTTTGCAAATAATTAAGTTTACCTAGACTAAAGGTAAAACCATTTCTTAATTCCATTTAAGGATGTGTTTTCCCTATAATTTATAATTATAAGTTATGGGCCATGACGGAGGCGCGCCGACTCAGCAGACCTTAAGGCTGAGGAGACGCGCCCGAGCGCCTCCAGGCGCGAGTGCCCGCGTCGACCAGCCGCTGGGCTGCTAGTCGACTCAGCGCCGTCCGAGTTATGTACCGATAGGGACAGAATCGTAAATATTATTGGTGCGGACTGCGTTTGCTCCACTGACTGCGTTTATCCCAACTACCACTCAAAGTGGCTCCTGGCCAACTGCCTGGATGAGGCAGACTTATTTTTTAAAGCTTTGTGCTTTCTATTAGACTGTGCAGGGCAGAGGCGTCTAATCTCTGAGTCAGGGTGACCGCATACCCTCGGGTTAAAACTATTTCCTAATTCCATTTAAGGATGTGTTTACACTATATTTTTTAGGACTATGGGGTAGATACTGAAGGGATACAGTTTTGGAAACAAGTTAGCATATCCACAGTTCTGATGTTCACACCTCCAATTTGGAAGACAATTAGCTCCCTGTTGATGGTCCAAATGTTGATGGCTCTTGGTATCAATGTGCCTTCATTGATATTCTCATTAGCTCAACAATGAGATCTCCCCCTCAACTTTGTGGTTGATGTAGGTGATCAACTCTATTGTTTAGTTTAGTAAGAATATGTGGATATTTTCAGTTTTTTTGGGCAGTTTAGAAGTTTAGGCCTCCTGGATATTTTGTGCTAAGTCTTGTAATCCATTCTTTTTCATGGAATCTTCTCTGTCCAATTGTCCAGCAGTCATTGAATTCCAAGCCGCATACTTTTATGGCATCAATCCCATGTGTCATAAAGTGTTGAACAATTAATAAATGGGTATCTTTTTCATTATTAATGGTGTACCTGTGTTGGCTTATTCTAATTGCTATGGAGTTGCCTGTCTCTCCTACATACTGTAATCCACACACTTGGCAAGTAATCAGATAAACACAATTTCTGGTGTTGTATGTGATGTTCTGTCTTAGGCTAATAATGTTTTTGTTTGTCCTGTTTTTAACCGTTTGTTTCGGGCTAAAGTAGTTAGGCCTTGCCCGTGCTACTTGGTTCCATGGCTTCAATTTGCTGTGGATCAAGTAGTCTTTCAGATTTTTGTTTTTCCTATAGGCCGAAATTATCTTAAAGTTCTGTAGGAGGTTTCCCCCCCTGTTTTCAAAATTGTTTTTGATGGCTCTGTTTGCCAATAAACTTTGGCTGGAAAATGTGGTTACTAAGGCTAGTGTGGGTTTCTCATTCCTTACTTTCACTTCCTGGAATGTGTTGTATGATTTCCTGAGGAATGTTCTTGTATATCCACGTTTCCTTAATGCTGTGAATAGAGTTTTGCAGGCATTTTCAAAATCTGCTGTTTGTGTGCAGATTCTCTTGAAACGTAGGAGTTGAGACTTGACTATTCCTGCGAAACAATGGGTTGGATGGAAGGATGTCTTGTGGAGCAGTGCATGTGTATCAGTCTCCTTAAAAAACACCTTTGAATCCAGTTTGCCGGTGGTGTTAAAGTCTTTCCCTTTGAAGACTGTAACATCCAAGAACTGTTATTGAGGCATGATGTGTGTTTAAGACTTGTATGAATTGCTCAAATTCCTCTGTGGAGTGCTCAAATACTCCAAAAATATCATCTAGAAAGCTAAAATAATGTGTGGGTTTGAATCTGCATTTTTTAAGGGCTGTTTCTTCCCATAAAGCCAAATATATATTTGCGTAGGATGGCGCAAATTTCTTTCCCATGGCTGTTCCACTGATCTGAAGGAAGGTTTTCCCATCAAATGAAAAGTCGTTTTTGGTCAAATTTAATTCTAGTAGTTCCAATAATTCTGCGTCTGGTCTTTGTCTGTCAGGATACTTTTTAAAGATATCTCTGATTGCTTTTGTAGCAGATGTCCCGGATAAACAGGCAGATATGCGGGCAGACCATTAACCTTCAAAGGGCTAACACAACAAGCCTTTGAAGTCCCCAATCATCTTCATTCCCTAATGAAAAGACAACATTCTTCAGGATGCGCAGGACCAGAGCTAAGGTCTGCGACAGCTCAAACCGACAGGAGAGCTTAAGACCGACTCGGTCCACTCGTTCCAGGACACCCCCCCGCCGTTGTCTCACGGAAGTGTGAAAGTTCATGCTGGCCCCGATGCGACCTCACGGAGCCGACACGACACACACACACCCACACACACACACACACACACACGCACACACACAGGCCCCCCCCCCCCCCTTTTCTTTCTCTACCTCTGTCTCTCTCTCTTTCTCTCGCCGCGCATTGAAAACCAAGTTTCGCCACCAAGAGATCTCCTGCACGTGACTTTGTAAGGAGACGCGAATAATGGACAATAATGTGAAATATATTACTGTACTGTAACACCATGTATATGCCTTGATGTAAAGCTGAAAAAGTAAGGAGGGCTCCTTCTGACCCAGGTCAGAAGTGCAGAGAAGGGCCCTACTTTCCCTTTTTCCCCCCCCCCCCGCGGTGACCAGGTCAGCAAGTCTGGCCACCGAGATAAGCAATTGACATTAGCATGAATTATGTCACTTCAAAGACATGTTCCACTATAAGAGCTTGCAGCACCCGCTGTTCATTGCTCTGGTACCCAACCAACCAACCCACCTGAAGTAGAGGATTCCACCTCCTTCAGGACTCTACCTCGGCAGACGCGGACACGCTGCCCCGCAGCACCAGGAGGCCTTCTGCGGCCTCTCTCTCTCCAGCCGCCGTCTTCCCCCCGGATCGCGCAGTGACCAACCAGAGGGTCATTGCGTCCTGTTTGATCGAGGACAGCCGCCGCGATCACTACCTCAGTCTGCCCTTACACTGAGCTACAGTCCTCTTTCGAACATTTTGTCGAATATTAGTATAAAGAGCCACGCCTGGCTCAAAGAACTTTCCACGGACCTTTTTCCTGAAACCGAGCCTCATCGCGTTCTCAAGGTGTGTGGTTCATCATGTGATTTGTGCATAACTTTTAAGGCGACATTACTATGTGTAACAGTGAATATATACATGCCATAGTTGGAGCATAACTCCTAAAAGTATTGTAATGATATATTCTAAATGCGTAGCTTTCTTTTCCTCTCTCATGATCTTTTCTTTTCCCTGTTTTCTTCCTTCCCTCACATTCAAAATGCATACATAACATAAATTTCTCCTTCACAAAACTCTACTTGACGCTCCGTCCTAGTCGTAGTTGATGTGATGTCAATCTTTATGTCGTGTTTAGGAAATAGAGTTGTGACTGCTTTAAGAGAAAAGTTGCTGAGACCTCTTCACAAATGGTGAGGAGTCTTACAGTAACCGATCTCTCCCGTTAGGGTAGTTAAATTGACATGTGTGATTCACGGCCGTGGGTCATACTGCCAATTTAATAAAAGCAACTAAACGGTAACTCAGCGCCCCTTCTAATGAGGGGGTGTTCGACTTAACTGTCTCTATTCATAGGAATCATACCTTGATAAATCCTTGTAATTGTGAAGCCTGAATAAACCCTTTTATTATAACCTAAAACCCCTGATATTTGATGTCTCTTTGTCTAACCAGTTATAGAGTGTATTTCTTTGTTGAATGACATTTAATTTTACGCAGCCAAGAACTCACGTTACACAACCGTGACGTAGTTCAATATAACAGTGCAGATATACCCATATGTGGACTGTTATATTTGTAATTGTTTCATAAGTTGTATTTATATGATTTATGAAATAATTACGTTCTCGGTGATGAATACGCTGTGATATTATCACCGTATCTGTTACAGAGTGGTGCCCCGATGCGAGGCTGTGTTTTTGTCATTTACCAAATAAATAAATACTGCACTGGTCGGCAAATGATATCAAAAATCCACGTCACAAACAGACGTGGGGAATAGCAAAAAAGAGATCATTGAGAGAAAAGCTGGCAGAACGTGCGCTGCGCACGGATAGTATAGTTTGGCAAGTGGACAAAGTACAATACCTTTTTTTTTATGTTACTATATAACCTAATCGCCGCTGCTGGCCAGCCGCGTGTGGGGTTATAGTGAAAAAAAAAAAGAGAAGTTATTTCCCCCTGGGAAAAAGTTTTGCTTAAATGTGGGTTCAGCACTCTGAAGGTTGTTCAAACTTTTCTAAACTAGCTACTTAGATAAAGAGATCCCTTCTAATCCTGACAAATTTTGTAATGGTTTCTAAGCATAACCAAGTGCGAAATTAGATCTAAACTGAACTGAGTTAATAAACCAGTAAGCGGGTTTTCTTTAGCTCTAGTAAAAACCTCTCAAGCTGTTTAGTACAGTCTAAAGGGAAGGGGACATTCGAGTGAATCTTTATGATAATGCTTAACTATCACTCGGAATCTCAAATATAGCTTACCGATCAGACTGAGTTACTAAACCATAAGCGGTTTTTTTTAATTCTAGTAAACCTCTCAAGCTGTTTCATACAGTCTAAAGGGAAGGGGACATTCGAGTGAACTTGGAATCCCAAATATAGCTTGCAGATCAGACCAAAAACAAAAATTAAATAAAAGATGCCAAGGGCTTAGTTTATTTTAATTGTTGTTTCTCCAAACTGATCCGCCATCTACCTTTGTGTGGTGACAATGGCTGCCTGAAATTGAGTCGTGTTTTCCTCACAAACAGACAACAGTAAAAGCCGCCGGGGGCCCGTACAACCCTCTGGCCAAAATTGTCTGATCCACTCCAAAAAATTCAGTAGGCGCCATTTTAGATTACGTACACAGACCCCGCCCGCTGGTACCGTCATAGCACGTTCAGCGGACGTAAGGAGTTTAAGGCTCCTCCTCCACCCACGCTGAGACTGCGGTAACCTCGCATCACCAGTCTTTCCACCTCGGAGGAAAGCCTGGTCTGCGTTCCAGAAGACAACATATGATCCGGTCTAGACCACGCCTACTGAAAGAAAAAAAGAAAAAAGAATCCTCTTTCCGGTTCTGCCTATCCGGTTTTGCGGTTTAAATGGAATAGAGTTTCCCCGTGGGATAATACCGACGCTAAATAGTCTCCGGATAGTGCACGCACATTTACATTTAAAAAATAAGCTAAACAATGCCGTATCAAGGATTTTATTAGCACGGACCTATTTTGGGGTGAGACGTCTTTCCGGTTCTGCCTATCCGGCCACTTTTTCTTTTTTTCGACCGGATCATATACCCGAAAATGGAATGCTGCCCAGGCTAGACTGCGGAGCCAAACAGCGTGTTGGTTCTCTCGTGTGGGGGTACTTGGCTCACATTCCGTTAGTGAGACATTTTAATTAGGTTGGATCCGAGGTATCACTCACTATGCACAGCCCTGCAAGCTGACTCTAACCAAGAGACATTTTAGCGTACTGCTGCATGTACGGGTGAATGAGCGCTTGACTCATTTTACTCACGAACGGTTAACACTAAAATCTGTGTGTGTGTACTAACTGCTCACGTCGCTACGCGACAGGTTAAAGTTAATAAAAAGGATCCCAAACTAGCCTAAAGTTTGGATGAGTGAAAGTTGTATTGTAAAGTAGCGTTGACGGTGTGTGGAAACAGGAAAAAATCCTGTATTGTAATTGGAGGTTAATTATCGAATGCGTTTGAATCAGTGCTAGTTTGACTGTGAATTACTTATCAAAGCCGGGGTGAAGGAAGGCGTTTATCTGGTTTATTTGATTAGAAACTCACAGCCAAAGGCTTTGATTAATTTAAACCAAACGGATCACTTTGAAACAAGGTTTTGCTCGTTGTTATAAATAACAGCGTTAATAGGTTAGCTGCTTGGCTTTGCTCGATTATTATAAGTAAAAGTGTTAAAAGTTTGGTTACTTAAATTAAAGGAGGGGTTTCAAATTAATCTTGGGGCATCTTTAATCAAAGGTCGGAGTGAAAAGAATTAAAGTGGTCTCAAATACATTTAAACAATTGTTTGAAATAATTGTTTGAATAGTTAATTGAAACTAAAACTTTCACCACCCAGTATTCACAAAAGAATCGGGATTGATCTTTGATTAAAGAAGAAACTTGTTTAATAGAAGAAACGTATGACAACCATTTTCAGGGCTCAAGATTAGGTAATTTGTTTTGGTTTTATTTTAGGTTTTAGGAAAATTAAGTAAAAAGGACTTGTCTTGGTTTATTTGGTTTTTCGATAAAGATTGAATAAAATAATAAAACAACTTTAACCCACATAAAATAGGAAGTTATAAAAAAAAAAATTTTTTTACATTGTCCGGATTAAAGTTTAAATTTTATTTTGAGTTTAAGTCACATTGAATTTTTTTTTTTTTGATAAATTTTTTTTTGGGATTAATTTTTTTTTAGAGGTTAAATTTGATTAAGAGAATTTTTTTTTTTAGAATTAAATAATTTTTTTTGAGATTAATTTTTCAAATTAAATTTTTTTTTTCTTCGCATAAATTTTCACATTTCTCCAAATTTAATTTTCCCAAGTTGAAAGTTTCTTCTCAAAATGTAAAATTGGTTTCTTACTCTCAAAAATTTTAAATGGTCCTTTAAGTACACTTCTTTTGGATTAAAGTTTATTTTTACTTAACATTCTTCCCCAAAGAAAATTTGTCGATCAAATCAACTCCCTCTTTAACATTTTTAAGTCATTTTTGCAAACCCAAAGAAACCTTCTAAGACCTTTTTGTCTTTTAATCTAGACACTTTACTATCCTAGTACAGCGAAGTGTGTTGAAAAATAGCAGCGAATCGGACATACTGGCTAACCTATCGGACGCCAACACTACTTATCAGGAAAGTAGGCAATATAGCAAAGCTGAAATGCTACAGTGTACCGGAATCCTACTAGGTAACTTGACTCAATTAAGGGTAGTTAGCCTAAACAAAAACGTCGCCCTGTCTATTGAGTGCGACACTCTCCTAAACCAGAATCAACAGCTTCAACACTCCTTAACCGATACAGAGAACAAAAACGTCGCCCTGTCTATTGAGTGTGACACTCTCCTAAACAAGAATCAACAGCTTCAACACTCTTTAACCGATACAGAGGACCAAGTCGGTAGACTGACTGGTCAAATAGATAAACTCCGGAAAACCGAGAGTTTATTAACTGAAGCTGAGAAAAAGGTTGATGAGCTAGAGGACGAGCTGAAAGATTTGGAAGGTAAAGCTGCTTCGCTGACAACAGCAGAGCAAGACCTAGCACAGCTAAGAGACAAAATTGCCACCCTGGAACTAACTGTAAAACAAATCACTCCTCCCACCCCCGGTGCAGCGCCTGGACAGCCAGGTCCTGTCAACAAGCGGGTAACTGAGCTAGAAATCGAGGTGCTCGACCTTCAGGACCGCCTCTCTGATGGACAGAAAAAGAGAACTACCCTATCCAAGACACTCCTAGATGTCCAAAGGGACAATAGTGATTTCCAAATGCAGATTAGCGACCTGCGGATACAAGTAGATACCAGAGAGGGTGCGGTGGTCGTTAAAGATCGCCTCATTGGGTCATTAAGACAGGAGATAGACAGCGCTGCACAGGAAAAGCAGGACTGGGATAGGTACATGTCAGACGCACACACTCAAATGACAAAGTTGAGACATGATCTACAGGGCGCTCAACACCAAATCACTAGCCTTAAAATAGAAGGCCAAATTGCCAGTCACGAGTTAAGTAAAGCGCCACGAGACAAGGTCCGTCCACCAGGGGGAGCCAGAACCCCGCCAGGCGGACTCCCTTTTCCTCTAACACCGCTCCACCCTAGCCCAGGTCACGCCTCCCTGCATACGGGAAACAACACCCAAACCCCTGGACCACCAGCTGGTCCCGGGTTTGACATGTCTCTTCCCCCCTGGCAAACAGGAATGGGCGCGCCGGGGCAAAACCCCGCAGCGCCACATAGCACAGGTACTTCCCTAAGGGCAGCAAACGGTACACTGTCACCGCGCGTTAACACAGCCGGTCGACACCTAACCACTGACGATTTGAAAAAACTGGCTAAATTTATCCCACGCTTTAGCCCCACAACAGAGGGGGCTGTGGACACACACACGTATTTGGAAGACATTGACTATCATTTAGAAGAATATGCTCCTGTTACCGCAGACACCAAATTGAGACTCCTTACTCTGACCTCCAATCGGGAGGTCAGCAGTTTTGTTAGACGGCAAACAGAACACACCCGCCAAGACTGGCAGGCTATACGTAAGGCAATTATCGAGGAATTTGCAGACCACCGTAGCCTGGGGGGTATTACCGCCGCCGTCGGTGTCCGTCATTCAAGGGACGAACCTATTAACGCCTACTACGCAAAATTGCGAAGGGCATTCTTTGGAGACCAAAACCTACCCAATATGGAAGAAGACGAAAACTTTAAAGCTTTGTTTTTGAGTAATTTACATTCTTCCATTAAAAAGCAGATTCCCTTAGGCGTTGAACCAAAACACACGCGAGCTAACCAGCTCCGCAATTTGGCCCGTGAAGCGTTCGATAGAGACCGTGCAAAGCCCCGAGAGCATGCAATATATCCAATAGAAAGCCTGGAGCTAGAAGGGGGGCACCCCCGCGCAGACGCGCCCAAAAACGATGGTGACCAGCCCTCGTACCAAAGGCGAAACGGCCGGGATCAATATAAAAGACAGGACGACCATGATCAATATAGGAGAACCGACCGCCAACCCTCGTCATGGAGGGGGCCTCGCTCCTCCTCATATGATCGTGACCGGCCCTCCTTTCAAAATCGTAGTCCCAGCCCGTTCAGGAAACTGCGTTTTAGCGACGAGCCGTCCAACGAACCCAAACCACTGCGCGCCCGGGAATTCTCACCTCGGCCCGCGGGTCTCGAACCTCGTGGCCATGATAAAAATAGTCAATACACGTCCGTTACAAACGATGCATTAACTCAACTCATAGGTGCAGCTCTCGATAAATTTGAAGCTAAAAAACCTAGGTGGAGACCATCTAAGAAACGGACTGATAGTAAACCCGTTGAAAAGGACCCAAAATCGGAAAAAAAGGACGTTCTGTGTGTATCGGTGCCCTCCCTAGTTGAACTCAATATCAACTCCTCCCAAGGTAGGCCGTGTAGTCCGTCTCAATGGAGCACCTGCGGCTCGGAAGCAAGCACCATACGCATCGGGTCACCACTTCTGGATGACACGATGCGCATCAGCGCCGCTGCTCTCCCTGAGGCCGTCGAAACGCTCGCTCCTTACGAGACCATGACACCTCCCTCACTGGAGGACGTAGGCAGCCAAATATTCACCATTCAACGCCAACCCCTCACGGGTCCAAACAAAATGCCTGCACACCAATCCCACACCAAATCGGGGTTTAGACAAGTGTTAGCAAAACTCATTCAGAGGGGCCAACGCCGAAAGTTGTACTTAACCATGACGTTAGAGAACACACTCACTCATGAAGCATTACTAGACACGGCAGCCGACATCACTCTGATGTCACACGGCCTATTCAAGGTCCTGCAGGATAGGGCTCGCCAACGCAACCGTGACATCAAACTTTGTCACCACCCTATTCTCATTGTCCCCTACGCTGAAGCAAGCACCATGCTAGACAAAGTAGCTCTATGCCAGGTCCAAATCGGACCCATGTCCATGATACATCCCATTTATGTGTCAACTTTAGACCACATTCCCTTGTTGCTGGGGCGGGACTTATTGGAGCGCTTACAGCCCCGAATTGACTATGCCGACCTCACAATTTCCACGGAACTCCGTGAGCCGGTGCCCCTGGCCGACACTGACTTCCAAGAAGTCCAGTGTCTGACAGTGGTACCGGGAGGAAAGCCAGACACGCCCCCTAAAACTAATGGGGGTAAAAGGGACCTCCTCCAGCAACAACAGGCTTTCCTGTGCCCCTTGGGCACCTCCCAACGCCCCGGGCAATACTGCCCTCAGGTCCTAAATGGGATCACCCTAGAGGGGGCCCTACTGACCGATGTAGCGTTGGCATTATGGTCTGAATGGTCGGCCATCAGCCGGGACACGTTTATCCAGCTTCAAGCGGCCAACCCAACACTAACCCTGTTAGACACCGCAATGCGATTCCCACTAGGTACACCCACACCATCAACACTGATCGCGGAGGGTATATGTTCTGTGGCCTTGCAATGGGGGGGGCGAAAACTGAATCATGCATTCTTAGTGGTCCCCAACCTCCCACAAGGGACATTCCTGGGAGCCGACCTAGCAGTCCGGTTAGCTGTAACAGTGGACACCATAAACAATGTACTTTGGGCATTAGCACCCATGGTGGAGGATGTAACCGTCCCCCACGCCAATCAGCTATTGGCCGGCCAAACCATGCCACATGTGTGCACCGTCATTAGTGAGCACGAGGTCACCATTCCGGCCCGCATGGCCGACGTGGCCATTCGTCTAAATGTCAAAACCGGACACGAGATAAGACAACCATTGGCTTTCTTCCAACCTGACGCCACGTTTATCAACAAAGGTTTGTCCTTCCAGGGGACACCAATGTTAAATATAGATGGCAGGGCTACGTACCTACTAGTAACTAACCGGTTGGAATCGAAAATAGTGTTACGTAAAGGAACCACTCTGGGCCTGCTCATCAGCTCTGATTTCTATGATTTCAGCCTGACAATCCCTGTAATTGGCAGAGTGCCCGCACTCCTCCAACCCAATCGAGCAGACCCAGACCTCGCCACCACCCTACCCAGGGGTTCAATATCCATTGTATCCCAGCTGCCCATAGACCAGGAGTCAGTCGGCAGAGTAGAGCTAGATGAAAACAACCACATGGTCGTCTACAACATCTCAGTGGATGAGGCAATTGTGCCACTAGGCACTAGCACGCAGCATGTCCCATGCCAGCCCGGGCCTACGAGCCCTAATCAAAAGGAACCCTACGCAGGGTTCAATGCCGAGCTGCAACAGGTTCTGGCCATGGGCGACGCAACCAATGACCCTAACTTCAAAAAGGAGTTCACACAGATACTGTATAAGCATGGGTCAGTGTTTGCCAAGGACTCATTAGACTGTGGGCTCACCGATATACACACGGTGCGCATCCCTACGCGGCCAGAAGCACCTCCTACGTATGTACGGCAATACAAAATTCCTCTTGCCTCATACGAACAAGTCCAACAAACAATTGATGTAATGTTAGACAACAAAATAATTCGGCCCTGCAACAGTACTTACAACGCCCCCCTGTGGCCAGTTCTGAAACCCAATGGAAAGTGGAGACCAACAGTAGACTATCGGCAATTGAACAAACAAATTCCGCTGTCCCGTTGGCCCATGACTCAATTAGAACAGGAACTTCCCAAGGTGAGAGACGCTACTGTATTTACAACCCTAGACGTGGCTTCGGGCTTCTGGACTTTGCCCGTCCACTCGGACGACCAGCACAAACTAGCATTCACATTCGGTGCCCGACAGTACACGTTCAATCGCCTACCTTTTGGCTATGCAAATTCACCAGCTGAGTTCAATATCTTTTTGAACAAAGCATGTCCGGATGCCACAGCTAGGGGTAACTTGATTTACGTAGATGATATCCTAATCCGTAGTAAAGACCTCAAGTCACATCTGACTGAAATTGACCATGTGTTGGGTCAACTCTCCGCCGCAGGGGCTAAAATTGTACTCCTAAAGGCACAATGGTTTCGCAAAAAGGTGAACTACGTAGGACTTCTAGTGGGACCACTGGGGGTAGAGCCACAAACTAGCCGTATCCAAGGGATGCTAAATCTCAAAACACCTACTAATGTCTCCGAGCTGCGCAGCTTCCTTGGCGTATGTAACTACAGCCGCCAATTCATAGAAGGCTATGCCGAAATTGCACGACCTCTCACCCAACTCCTGAAAAAGGAGGTTGTGTTCGAATGGGGTGAGGCTCACGCTAGTGCAATGTCCACGCTGCAAAAGCGACTATGCTCTGCGCCTTGCCTGGCATACCCCGATTCGGACAAAGCATTCCATTTAGAAGCCGGCTTCTCCCCTGTGAGCGTGTCTGCTGGTCTCTACCAAATGCATGACAAAGATAGGCGGGTTGTGGCCTACGCCAGCAAAGGTTTAACCGATGTAGAAAGAAAATTCTCAGATTGTGAAAAAGCACTGCTGGCAACCGTATGGGCAGTTAACCACTTTGCAAATTACGTGGGGGGTCAGAAGGTCATTGTCGAGACATGCCACCAGCCCGTTACTTTTCTGAACAGCCAACGCCTTCGCGAAGGCGCAGTCACTAACTCACGCATTGCAAAATGGCTAATGACTTTTCAAAGTCACGATGTAGAGGTGAAGTATGCCCAAAACCACAAAATGCCTTTGGGTTCTGGATTGGCCATATGTCAAAAATGCACACAGGATCCCACGGATCCTGACATCATTTCCCACGACATTACACCCCCTTTACCCACTCGCCACCACTACTTTGACGAAAACACATGCCAGACTATGCCCACCATTTACGTAGATGGTTGCTCGTACAGCAAACCCACACCGCGACAAGCGGGGGTGGGCATGGTGTGGTTAAACGACACGCCCACATCACCTCAAAGTTTCAAACTGGGGGCTCAAACGTCACAATATGCTGAGATTTCGGCAGTGCTTATTGCACTACGTTGCGCCGCCAGTAATGGAATCCGAGAACTAGTCCTGTGCACTGACTCAAACTATGCTAGACTTAGCTTCACGTGCCACCTGCCAACATGGCGACAGAATAACTTTCTGACGGCCGCACGCAAACCAGTCAAACACAAAGATTTGATTCTCGCATGTGACCACATTGTTAACACAAACAGCATGCAGATTTATTGGAAGAAAGTAAGGGGCCACTCTCGTCTCCCTGGCACTGACAAAGTGTTTAACGATAAGACAGACGCCCTGGCAAAAGCGGGCGCAATCGACGGTACGCCATGGGAATTCCTCCCCGAATGGCTACCTCCTGTACCCACCCATTCTGTCTGCGTGGTCACTCGCGCTGCGGCTCGGGCCCCACAGACCCCACCCTGTGCTGCGGCTATTTCTGTTACGCCTGCTATTGGTGACGCTGATATACAATCATTGCAGGCTAGTGATCCAGCTGTGGCCCACATGATCGCTCTTTTGAAGGGAGAAGTTCCCGTGCCTTTGCCTGACACAGATGAATCCTCAGTTGAATACCTTGCACAGCTCATGTTGATTAAATGTCGCCTGTCTGTCTCCAAGGGCCTACTTATATATGCTGCTGATGAATACACCTCACCTCGTTTGGTTATTCCTCAGCACCACAGGGGGGTCATACTAGCATTCGCACACGACTCACCAGCTGCTGGCCACAGAGGTATCAAAGCAACTTGCGATGAGCTGTGCCAGGTAGCATATTGGCCTAAAATGCACAAAGACGTTACAGACTATGTAAAGGGGTGCCTCATCTGCTGCCAGTTTCAGCCTAACAACCCTACACATAGGGCTCCTCTGCAAACGCGTGGAGTCACATTCCCATGGTCAGATCTACAAATAGATTGGGTGGGACCGATGACTAAATCGAGCCGAGGTAACAAGTATTTCCTAGCAATCACTTGCGCGTTCACTAAATGGATCGAGTGCTTACCAGCACCTAACGATACCGCAGAGACCACAGCCCTACTGCTGTTGAACCATGTTTTTTCCCGTTTTGGCCTACCCACGCGCCTGGTTAATTCCGATCGTGGGACACACTTCACAGCAGAAATTATGACAGAACTGTGGAAATTATTAGGCGTCAAAAACCAGCTGCACATCAGCTATCACCCTAAGTCGTCTGGTCAAGTTGAACGCGGGAATCGAACCGTGATAGGCATACTAAAGAAATATGTGGCAACCAATCAAAAAGATTGGGATGTTAAACTACCACTGGTGTTAATGGCTATCAGAGCCAGTCCACACAATACGACTGGGGTATCACCATTTGAAATGATGACAGGTCGACAAATGACTCTGCCTCTGCACCTGCTGTACCACCCTGGTGATGCAAACTTAGCCACAGCCTACACCACTCACCAGTACCTTACTGACCTGCATGAACACTTAAAGACCACGTTTGCTTTTGCCCAAGAACATTTGATGAAAAGTGTAGAGGCCAGAAAAGCCTACTATGATCAAAAGTGCTCACAAGTGCAATTCGAGATTGGAGACCAAATCTGGTATTTTATCTTTGCTCACCCAGCTGGGATCAGCAGGGGAACCACAAAGAAACTCACTAAGAAATTCCTCCCTAGATGGAAAGGTCCCTACCTTGTGGTGGATAAATTATCCCCAGTAGCGTACAAGATTAAGATCCCCAAAACTCGGGGCGATCCAGAATTCAAATGGGTCCACAGAAATCAAATCAAGCTGCACACACCCCAAAAGGTCACCAGCGCAGCCGCGCCTGGCACGCCGCCAGGGCCATAGATTAAATCGGGAATATAAAGGGAAAACAAAGGCTCCCCTAGATAGGACCTCCAAAAGGCCTTAGGCAGTCGTACCTGAATATACCCGCACACTACTAAAACCTATTTGATGACGATAATTGTGACATGTATTAACCCAGTGGAAAGATCCACTAAAACCACAAACCGTTTAAACGTAATATGACATGTACTGTATGAACAGGATGTCTGGAGTTTTGTACAAGCAGATCTTCCCATATGCATGTGCATCCTGATGCTAACCGTATGTTGGTTTTGTTTTGTTTTTGTTTATTTCAGCATGAAAGGCCCACAAATACTCACACTCTTGTTGCTGTGCGTGGGAACTCGGACCCAACCGGAGCTCATAACAATAGCCAGTGCCACCGGGGTGGTGTTAAGAGAAAACACAGGCCTCCTGATCACTGATTGTAAAACCTACACCCATAAGGTATATATCCATCTCAGTCCCCGATCTCTCTACCAAGATCACCTTAGGACTGTAAATAAAAATGTCAACATCGACGCCGACACTCAGTGGTACGCCCAGGATACTATAGAACATGCCGAATGGGAGATCTCTAACATATTAAGGCAGCTAGAAAAGTACACACTGTCCCCAGAGGACCTAGCAGGGCTCACTACCCACAGGGCCAAGCGGTTCCTCGGGGCACTCTTGACCGCAGTCGCGGCCGTGGGGTCTCTTTTTAGTTTAGGCACCTCTGGAGTCAATGCCGTAAGCCTTCACACTATCAGACAGCAGATACTTGAACTCCAAGAGGACCGACCCCAAATCCAGGCCGCAATCCTACACCAATCCCACAATTTAGTGGCCATTGGCAAAACTCTCTGTGACACCATTGTAGTAGTAAATACACAAAGTGCACTGCTAAATAACACTCGAGTGGCCATGAACCATTTGCTCAAGGTAGTAAACATGCAGGCCGCTAATCGCCAAATAGTCAATATGCTAATGAATGACATGTTGAGAGAAATTAGCTCATCAGTGGACGCACTCTCTATTGGAAGAATCCCAACTTATCTTGTTCCCCTTTCTCTAGTCCAAGAGATCCTGGCCTCAGCGACCGGGGAAGCCATTAGCCTTACCCAAGCTCACCTGGCCTATTCATTTGGTAGTGCCCTTCCCCTGACAGTGGACCCTGAGAGAAGAGAACTCTCGTTCCTACTCACTCTCCCTGTCATTGAAAACCACAACATATATCGTTTAAAGGACGTAGTCAACCTGGGTGGCTGGCACGACGACACATACGTCAAGGTTACCACGCCAACCGTGGTAGCCTACCACGACAGCACCCCTGACCTCTATCTGGCCCCAAATCTGAAAATGTGTACTCTGATCAAAGACATCCATTACCTATGCCCTAGCAAGCCTTTTGTGAGGGATAACACCAATGACATCTGTGGCCTTAAGCCCATGATAGATGACGCCAGGTGTCTGGCCCAATCCACTCATAGATCCCAAGTTACCCTTACCCAGGCTGAAATTGTAGGTCACAGATGGCTAGTCAACACCCCTGTAGATTTCGGTACCATTCGCTATGACGTGCATGACACTTCAAATCGTGTTGCACTACCACCACAGACCTTCTGGGTCACAGTGCCCAAAGGCTCCATTTTTCATGTAGATGAAATGGCTTTGTACCACTTGCCAGAGGAACAGTATCAAGCCGTGCTTGAGGTGTCCGGATTTTTTGACAAACATAAGATCGCTTTCGACCCAGACACCATTAGACAGATGTCAGATGAAGGTACCCAAACCATCGAATTATCCGTGTTAGATGAGGTCCTCGAAGCTAAGCCCACTCTGCTCAGCGACGACCATTTTACTCTGGCCGGCTCTTGGTCTGCCTCTGACACCCTGTTGTTCACTCTGGTCATATTAGGATACATCCTCACGGCAGCTATCACTTTCTTTATGGCCAAGCGTTATTTGCTAAAAGACCAATGCGTTACTAACCTCCGTTCAAGATGCCTTACCCCTAACCCAACCTCTGGAGATATAGAGGCTCCCGAGCTGGTTGGGCTACAAGCACCGTTTGAGGGTGATCGTGGCACTATGCCAAGCGCCCGCGACCCCTCAGTGTAACAACATAGGCTAGTGATCCACCTGACACCAATAAGGCCCGAGCCTATTGGAAGCATAACTACCTCCCCACCGCAAGGTGGGATGACCGTGTGTTTTGTGTTTTGTTTTAAAAAAAAACAAACCTTTATATCAATTTTTTTTATATAGCTTTTGCATTTGATTTTTTTTTTACACTTTTATATACACTTGTCTTTGACGTTCTATTATTACTTTAAGTCAATGATAATTTTGGGTGCAATACCCGCCCAGACGGGCTTTTTGGTTTGCTGTTAGAAATTCCCTGCATGCGATTTTTCCCCTACCCAAAAACCACCTTTTTAGGTTTCGAGGAAAACCTCATAGGTTCATTTAGATGTTAGACAAAGGTTGCATTTATACTATGCCTTTGACCTTTGTTCTTTTACGTGTTTTTTTCTTTTTACTTCTTTCTCCCACTGGGCCCCCGTAGAGACTCAGAACCCCATGTCATACTGGGTAAACACTGGCCCTAGCCATAGTTAACTCTCCCAATTCTCGGACACAGACGGTCCTGACACAAACATGTTTTATTGATTTCTTTCCTTTGGCCCCTTTCAGAAACTTCTAGCCAACAGCCAAGCCCGGCTGGCTAAAAAGCCCATAGAGAAAGAACACATACTTCACTCTCTCCACCTCTGTCCTTTCCCATCTGTGTCTTTACGTAGGTTGCATGCCACTGGACCATAGCAGTGTCGCCTTAGGGTTTATTGCCAAGTCTAATGGTGGCCGCCCCAGGAGGCCAGATGGAATGTATGTCCCGCTGTGTGTTGTCTCCCTGTTATCCAGTTGCTGCGTTCCTGTATGCCATGAGATGACCCGGACCTGCGGTCCGACCTCGCATGGCCTAAATGGGTGGTCTGTAGCAGATGTCCCGGATAAACAGGCAGATATGCGGGCAGACCATTAACCTTCAAAGGGCTAACACAACAAGCCTTTGAAGTCCCCAATCATCTTCATTCCCTAATGAAAAGACAACATTCTTCAGGATGCGCAGGACCAGAGCTAAGGTCTGCGACAGCTCAAACCGACAGGAGAGCTTAAGACCGACTCGGTCCACTCGTTCCAGGACACCCCCCCGCCGTTGTCTCACGGAAGTGTGAAAGTTCATGCTGGCCCCGATGCGACCTCACGGAGCCGACACGACACACACACACCCACACACACACACACACACACACACACACGCACACACACAGGCCCCCCCCCCCCCTTTTCTTTCTCTACCTCTGTCTCTCTCTCTTTCTCTCGCCGCGCATTGAAAACCAAGTTTCGCCACCAAGAGATCTCCTGCACGTGACTTTGTAAGGAGACGCGAATAATGGACAATAATGTGAAATATATTACTGTACTGTAACACCATGTATATGCCTTGATGTAAAGCTGAAAAAGTAAGGAGGGCTCCTTCTGACCCAGGTCAGAAGTGCAGAGAAGGGCCCTACTTTCCCTTTCCCCCCCCCCCCCGCGGTGACCAGGTCAGCAAGTCTGGCCACCGAGATAAGCAATTGACATTAGCATGAATTATGTCACTTCAAAGACATGTTCCACTATAAGAGCTTGCAGCACCCGCTGTTCATTGCTCTGGTACCCAACCAACCAACCCACCTGAAGTAGAGGATTCCACCTCCTTCAGGACTCTACCTCGGCAGACGCGGACACGCTGCCCCGCAGCACCAGGAGGCCTTCTGCGGCCTCTCTCTCTCCAGCCGCCGTCTTCCCCCCGGATCGCGCAGTGACCAACCAGAGGGTCATTGCGTCCTGTTTGATCGAGGACAGCCGCCGCGATCACTACCTCAGTCTGCCCTTACACTGAGCTACAGTCCTCTTTCGAACATTTTGTCGAATATTAGTATAAAGAGCCACGCCTGGCTCAAAGAACTTTCCACGGACCTTTTTCCTGAAACCGAGCCTCATCGCGTTCTCAAGGTGTGTGGTTCATCATGTGATTTGTGCATAACTTTTAAGGCGACATTACTATGTGTAACAGTGAATATATACATGCCATAGTTGGAGCATAACTCCTAAAAGTATTGTAATGATATATTCTAAATGCGTAGCTTTCTTTTCCTCTCTCATGATCTTTTCTTTTCCCTGTTTTCTTCCTTCCCTCACATTCAAAATGCATACATAACATAAATTTCTCCTTCACAAAACTCTACTTGACGCTCCGTCCTAGTCGTAGTTGATGTGATGTCAATCTTTATGTCGTGTTTAGGAAATAGAGTTGTGACTGCTTTAAGAGAAAAGTTGCTGAGACCTCTTCACAAATGGTGAGGAGTCTTACAGTAACCGATCTCTCCCGTTAGGGTAGTTAAATTGACATGTGTGATTCACGGCCGTGGGTCATACTGCCAATTTAATAAAAGCAACTAAACGGTAACTCAGCGCCCCTTCTAATGAGGGGGTGTTCGACTTAACTGTCTCTATTCATAGGAATCATACCTTGATAAATCCTTGTAATTGTGAAGCCTGAATAAACCCTTTTATTATAACCTAAAACCCCTGATATTTGATGTCTCTTTGTCTAACCAGTTATAGAGTGTATTTCTTTGTTGAATGACATTTAATTTTACGCAGCCAAGAACTCACGTTACACAACCGTGACGTAGTTCAATATAACAGTGCAGATATACCCATATGTGGACTGTTATATTTGTAATTGTTTCATAAGTTGTATTTATATGATTTATGAAATAATTACGTTCTCGGTGATGAATACGCTGTGATATTATCACCGTATCTGTTACACTTTCATTCCCGCTAATGTATTTATATTGGTATAAAGGCTATCAACATCTATTGAAAACAAGAAGGCACCCTGAGGAACCGTGATGTTTTTTATTTTGTCAATAAAGTCATATGTATCCTTAATATAGCTTGGGTGTTTTACAGATAGTGGGTTTAAGTAGAACTCAATATATTCTGCTGTGGCATATGTTTCTGAGTTACAATCCGAGACAATTGGGCGTGCAGGTGGAATTTCATAAGGAATAGTCCAGCTGTTTGGGTCCTTGTGGATTTTGGGTAGAAGATAAAGGACTCTAGCCCTAGGGGAATTTTCGCCCCGTAGGTATTTTTCTTGTTTATGGTCTATAAACTTTTTCTCCCTTAACTTTGTAATGATTCCTCTCACTTCTATTGCTGTTTGTTCAAAAATGGGTGCTTCCAATTCCACATAGTGATTTGAGTTATTCAACTGTCTTAAACCCTCAAAAACATATTGTTGTCTGTCCAGAATGACTATACGACTCCCTTTGTCCGCAGGCTTAATCACAATGTCCCGGTTGTTAGCTAATGATCTTAGAGCTCTCACCTGATCTGTTGTGATGTTATTCTTTTCTTTCAGGTGTCCTGGTACATTTTGTACTGTGGCTCTGTCCATCTGGATCAATTGCTTTAGGCTGTCCGGTAGTTTGTCATTGTCTGGTTCCCAGTAGGATGGAAGATGGAAGCGCGGAATTTCCGTGTCGTTTCCAGCTCCAAAATGTGTGGCTAATTTGAGTCTGCGATGGTATTTCGACACATCTGTTCTCAAGTTTTGTGATTGTTGCCTGTAGAGGTCCAATGTGGGGACGAATGATAAACCTTTTTCCAGAAGTGTTTTCTGGTGTTCGTTTGGTTGGAAATAATGAGACAGATTGATTATATCCGACTCCATAAGGCCCTGCCGGTTTGAGCTGTTGGGCCTTATTAGTTTAAAGAGTTTATCCAATGCTGTAACATGGATTCGGCTGTGTCCCTGAGCCAGTGGACGTTTTTGTCGTCTGTTTTGAAGCTGTTTGCAGGCAATTTTGGGAGGTGGGGCTCTTTCTTTATCTCCTCATTTATGTATGTCAGAATATCCTTTTGGTCAGTACTTAGGCCTTCTGAGTAGTTGATTAGTGCTATGCGTTTCTCTGCATTGGGGAATTTTGCTTCGGCTGCAGTGCGGAGTCTCTTCAGGGCTGTGTAGCTTGTTTTTCTTGATTTTTGGTTCTTGTTGTTAATTCCTACTGAGATGATGAGGTGTGTGGCGTCCTCATTTTTCTCCGCTTTTCTCAGGACTGTTCCGGCCCATTCCAGGTTCATTCCAGAGTAGGATTCTATCTGGATTCTGTCATCTGTGATTGTTGGGATCCGAGCCAGGTTGGAGTCCCCAATTATGATGATGTTTCGGTTCGGTACAAATCTCCATGTGGCCTTATTATCCTTTGATCCGCCTCTCCAGTGGCGTGGTTTCCTAGGTCTCGTCTCGATCGCTTGTCTGTCTGTCTGTCTGTCTGTCTGTCTGTCTGTCTGTCTGTCTGTCTGTCTGTCTGTCTGACTGACTGACTGACTGACTGACTGTCTGTCTGTCTGTCTGTCTGTCTGTCTGTCTGTCTGTCTGTCTGTCTGTCTGTCTGTCTGTCTGTCTGTCTGTCTGACTGACTGACTGTCTGTCTGTCTGTCTGTCTGTCTGTCTGTCTGTCTGTCTGACTGACTGACTGACTGACTGTCTGTCTGTCTGTCTGTCTGTCTGTCTGTCTGTCTGTCTGTCTGTCTGTCTGTCTGTCTGTCTGTCTGTCTGTCTGACTGACTGACTGACTGACTGACTGACTGACTGACTGACTGACTGACTGCTGACTGTGAGGTTCAATTCATAAAGGTCTCACAGGCAATTTTATTACCTGTGTAGGCCCTATAAAGAGAAGAATGCATTCGCCATTTTTATGAATAAGGGGTGTCATGTTTTGCAATTAACTGACTGACTGACTGACTGACTGACTGACTGACTGACTGACTGACTGACTGACTGACTGACTGACTGACTGACTGGCTGATTATAATAGGCGAGATATAAAGCCTATCTATGCTATACTCTGCCTGTTTTTATGCTCCAATCTGCCTCAATTGTATTTGTTTAATTTCATCACTGTGTTTAATGTGTTAATACAATGTGTTGATGTTTAATGTGTTCGCAGTCGCACTGCTTTTATAATAGCTAATTAATTGAAATATGCAAATTATCTAATTGAATATTATGTAGGCCTACAATACAAAAATGTATGAAACAGAAATGGATTCTACATAAAAAAAAAACAGATGAAAGGAGAAATGTTTGATAGAGAGATGATTATCAATCTGTTGGATGTTTTTACACCACAGTTTCCCAAACACTGGGTTGTGACCCATTTGTCGGTCGCGGACACATGTTTATGGGTCATGAGTAACTATCACTTTATTTTTAGTTTCCTACATTTTGTTTTGGATTATTATTTCAAAACATTTTTTTATAACAAATGCAATGATTTTTCAAAATAATGTCACGAATGAAGAAAAAAGAAAAAAGAAAAGATATTCCATAAATTAGAAAAAAAAATAATGTTTATAAAGAAGTAGTGAAAATAGCCGACCTACAAGCTCACAATGATGTGACATTGTGAGCTTGTATATCTGCTATTTTCACTAGTAGCTTGGGTTCTGGGGAGACATCAATTATTTTGGGTCTCGAGCTAAAAAGTTTGGGAAGCACTGGGCGGGGCTACACAACAATACAATATTTATTTATGAAAATGAATAAATACATAAAATAAATACGTTTTTTGAATTGCCATTACCGCACACACACACACACACACACACACACACACACACACACACACACACACACACACACGCGCGCCAGTGTGTGAAAAGTAAGTGAGTGTGGTCAATTCACTCTGTGGAATGAAGATCCGGTCAAAAAACGGAAACGGAAACAATTACGTTCATGTATATGTAGTGTTACTGTTCAACATACCGGATCCAGTAGGCGTGGCTTTAGACCGGATGTGATTACGGGTTTAAATAGGACGCAAGCGCAACTAGTCAGGTTTGTGTCTCCGTTTGGGACGTGTCCACGACACGTTGCATCAGGTAATTAATGTTTGAACACGTTTTTATCCACCGATATTTCACACATTATTATCGAAGCGTTTGGGGTTTTAGGGCTGTGAATTATTATGACACCAAATGGACTCAAATGTGGAATATTTGTTGTTTTAACCGAGGAGGAAACAAATCAAACAAACATTGTTACAAATGATCACAACTAAATGTTAAACCTTAAACCACACTCACTGATGTGTATAGGGTTTGTAGATCTAAACCCCGCCATAGTTTATTTATTCATATAATCTTAAAGCTTTAGCCTCGGCCAAGACCAGTTTATCGAGGCTGATTTGTTTGTAGTTTTTTAACGGCCTTACTGCTCCATAAATAAACACAATAACAACATAAAGTGTTTAAAGCCAAAGCCATGGATGTTATCAGTCCATACGGTTCGTTTGTGTTCCGTAATATTACGTATATATCTAATAGATACGTGTTTTAATCCCGTCTGCGCCCGAACGCCGTTCTACCTCCTCGTTTACATGGAGTGTAATACCTGCGTTCGCCTGCTGCGACACCAGACATTGTTTTGTGTTTCTGTGTTTAAGGCTCGTGCTTCTCCATTTATGTATACATTTTAATATAAAGTGATTATCTTAAAGCCACAGATGTTACCCGTCCACCCGGTCGTTGTTGTTCAGTTAATATTACGTATTATTTTATTAATAAATGTTTTAATTTAGTTTGTGAATGAACGTCATTGTATTTCCTGGTTGACAACCCATTGAATGATAGACAGTGATATTCAGAGTTCAGACAGACCAGATTGAAGCATTTATCAATTGAATAATACGGAATATTACTGAACATAAAATGTCCGTATGGTGGGATAACATCTGTGGCTTTGGGATTAACACTTTTTATTTAGAATGTATACATTATGCAGACTTTAACATGGCTCTAACTCCAAACACTGTTTTTGGGGAGTGTTCAAGAATGTCAAGATAGGCGATGATGATGTTGATAATAATGAAACTTTATTTGTATAGCACTTTTCATATTTTTCATAGAATAAAACATACATTTAAGAGCCTATAAGGACAGTAGAGATAACGGAGGGAACAAGTTGTGACGGAAGATAAAACACATTCTAGCTAGAAGAATAAGCTATGAATCTAAAATAAATATCGATATCAAAGATGGCAAGAAATGTATTATTCTTAATCCAAGGCTAAGATGAAACTATAATATGGTCTGTCCAGGTGGAAACCTCACATGTCAAACTTACTGTTCAGGATTAAAAAAAAAAAATAGCAGATCTACAAGCTCACAACGTGTGGCTTTGCACATGGATTAAAGTTCTCTGTCGCCATGAGTGATTTCAGTCGTTTGGATTCCATATGAAGCCAGGATGTCTTCTATGGAAGCGTGCCATGCACCGGAATTGGCAGATCTACAAGCTCACAACACGCTGCCGCGTGTTGTGAGCTTGTAGATCGGCTATTTCCGGTTATTGGTTATTTTAAGATCAAAGAGTATTTGAAGTGATCAAACCTGCAATAGAAAACATGTTTAGAATAATTTACTGTAAACACGAATGTCTCAGAAAGCAAAGCTTAAAGCCTCACTCTGTGATTTGGTCACCCTGGTGGCTGTATCTAGAACAGCAGCAACATGATAATGATAATACATTCATTATTATTATTACTATTAATTATTATTGTATATAGTGCGTGCCAACGTGTCGTCACCACAGGGGGGTGGCATAGACGGCTGCAGCCATACTGGTGGGGGGCAATGTTAAGTCAACCTGTTTATCCCCCACAAAGATGTCCGCTGCTACCAAATGACACTTGTTGACGCCCCTTCAGGATTTTTGGCACGCACTATAGAACACTTTCAGTCATGATATTTTATTTTGCTTTCTTCCATGTTTGCGCTGCATTTTGAGCTTGTAGATCTTACGGCCTTGTAGGCCTACGGCACTTTGCTCAGCTTCTGTTGTTTTCAAATGGGCTCTATAAATAAAGTTTGATTCCATATACTAGGCTGTGTAGTCCATGAGCCAGAGCCCCAAAATTGAGCAATGATTATCGAAAGAGTGGGCAAAACCAAACCTATATTAAATTGTTCATAGGGTCAATACGAGTAAATAAATATATGATAACCTTTCCACAGGAGTAGCTTTTTCATGGTTATCACACATTTTGTTATTTTCCCCATACATGCATGACAGGTGAAAATATTACAACATTTAAAAAAGAGTTATCATAATGAAACTTCCTGAGTTGATTACTTACATGAAGACAATGATTTATCGTATTACAAGTTTTCTGAAATCGTATATTTAAATATGCAAATTAGGCATTAGGAAAATATGCCCAAATTTGCATACCTTTCCTGAATCAACATTGGAACATTGAACAAAGCCAGAGTCAACATACTTATTTCATTTTGTTAAGGTGTTGGAGTCAAAGGTTTTTAATGATGGAATATTCAATATCTGGCTCAATTTTGGGGCTCAGGCTCATGGACTAAATGCCTAATTTGCATATTTAAATATACAATTTCAGAAAACTTGTAATACGATAAATCATTGTCTTCATGTAAGTAATCAACTCAGGAAGTTTCATTATGATAACTCTTTTTTAAATTTGGTCATTTTTTCACCTGTCATACGTACGTATGGGGAAAATAACAAAATGTGTGATAACCATGAAAAAGCTACTCCTGTGGAAAGGTTATTTATTTACTCGTATTGACCCTATGAACAATTTAATATAGGTTTGGTTTTGCCCACTCTTTCGATAATGAAATCTTGTCTGGCTCATGGACTAGTGTATGTTGTGACAGGATACAATATACGTATATATCTGGCTCTCGTCACTTGAATTAATATTTGTTTCTTTCTTCCTTTCTCAGAGTGGAGACGGACTGTCCCGAGGTTGTTCTTGTGCCATAAATGCCCAGAAGACTGAGGCTCTCACCTACAGTATAACACCCTCCCAGAACATCCACCTCTAATGACTACACAGAGGTTATCTGGTGAAGCTACTCTGTGTGAGTCCCTATAATGTGCAGGTGAGATCTTTGTGACTACCTGAGGAAAGTGTGTGTGTGTGTGTGTGTGTGTGTGTGTGTGTGTGTGTGTGTGTGTGTAAAAAAAAGGGTGTCTCGATACGCATCGCAATTCACACTGTCCCGCATCTAAGGCAGTGTTGCCAAGTCTGCTTATTATAATCTACGTTGGGCTTGCTTATTTTGGACTTCTTTTTATAGACCTGGTTGCTTGTTTCTCTCACAATATCTGGCAACGCTGGTTCAAGGGAAGCCACGCGTTCGCTGTTTTTTTCCTGTACATTCCTCCTTCCGACAGGGAAAAGGGAAGCCTCACAGCCGGGTTGACAGAGAGAGAAACCGTTTGTTTCTTCCCAAACTCTCACATAATTCGACCCGTGGATCGCGCCCAAGAAATAACGAACGAGCGGAGTCTCGTAACATGCAAACCTTTTCAGTGGTGAACGCTGGATTTAAATATTCAAACAGTGTATCTAGAATTTTCTTTTGCTGTTGTTTTCCCATCTTCAAATCCTATAATACCATGAAAACAGCATGAGATTCTTTTTTGTTAATAGCGCGGTAGCCTCGATCTCCAGACTTTTATTGTTTAGTTTTGCTAAAAAATAAAAGCCTGGAGGAGTGTGTCGGTGTACCCTGTATAGGAAGTGTTTCATTTCCCCAACCAACCAGAGTGCAGTGGGCGTCGCTCGTAATGTTGTGTTAACGGGGCGGGGGTTGACGGACAGATCGGTGAACCAATGGGATCAGGCGCAATCTCTCTGCGCCTCTATACACCCGCCCCTCTATACACGAAATCAGGAGCGTTGGTGCAGCCTAATGGCGCGGTAGTTCCTGGCCAAACAGGAAACCGGTGCATTTCCGTTTCCGGCCGGATGGCGTCATTATGGCGGGAAGGGCGCCCCCACCACCGTTTCAATAGACAATATGTTTATAAAAGGCTTTCGGGGGTGAAATAGGCTCTATTCACAGCAGCCATATTATGAAGACATTCACAGGTGTTACCAATGATACTAATGAAGGCTCTGTTCCATTCTGATCAGACAGAGTCAGGGTGCTAATATTGTACATGTTGGCTCACTGGAAACACTCTGTTACACCAGTGGGTCTAAAGTTGGACCCACTAAAGTTGGACCCACTTACAGGTGTGTAACTCTGAGAGTGTACAAATGGAACCAAATGGACCCGTACGGGTCCATTTGGTTCCATTTGTACACTCTCAGAGTTATGGGGGTCGTGGAAACCACTGTGCTACACTAAATGGAACAGAGCCTTCATTAGTATCATTGGTAACACCTGGGAAGGAAGTGATGATATGGCTGCTGTGAATAGAGCCTATTCATGGAGTGGGTGTTGTGAAACATTTGCCACTCACAAAAGATATACAATTTAACTTTAGAAGTTACCTAGTATAGCTTTAAGGAATCAGAAAATGTCAACGACAGTTGATAAAACCCAAAGTTTCTATTGTAACGCTGGGGAACTAGTACACGTGTGTCCTGTTGCTTTGATTGAGGGAGGTGTCACTGACTTGGGTATTGGCTACATGTGTGCTGGGGAGGGAAAATAGTTAGTTAAGTTGGGCTGTTCTGGGGTGCTGTAAAGAGTGAACTGAGAGACGGCACACGCCCTCATACACCATATTCACCCGGCGGCCATTTTGGAATTTAACATTGAAAGTGCCACCCCGTTGCCGTGGCAACCGGGGTGGCACTTCATTGACTTAACAGCAACATGGCCGCCGTGTGAATATGGTCTATTATTATTACTAGCCTTGGGCTAGCCACCCTCTTGTTTTATGTTCAGTGACCCTCAACCTCGGGTTAGCTCTGTGCTGCGGCAATAGAGAATACATCTGGGCTCCGTTTGTTTTAGCTGGCAACTTGCACATCGTCTCCTCGCCTCGTCTTTCTAGCTGCCCCGCGACGTCACAATATTATTAATATGTTAACAAATGTATTATTCTAGATTCTCATTTTGAATATGGAATCGTGAGCTTGAACTCGAAAGTCAAATCGAATCGTGGGTTAGGCGTATCGTGACACCTCTAATAAATATATATGTCTGTCTGTGTCTATCTGTCTGAAATCTTATTAATTTGTTTAATTATTTGTACTTTTTCTGTAAAACACTTGTGCTTTATTCTTGCTCTACAAAGCTCTTTGAGCTGCATTTCATGTCATGAAAGGTGCTCTACAAATAAAGTTTATTATCATTAGATGACGGGAGACGCCGCTGGAAGGCTCAACCCGATGGATGCCCGTAGAGATGGAGATCTGGAACTCTCTCTCTATCCATGGATTTGTCTGCATGGGGGGGATTCTTCCACGCCGATGGCCCGGGTCTTCAGTGGTTCTCAGACGGTTTTTACAGTAAGTTGCTTGATTTATTTTTAAGTTGCCCTTCCTATACAAAACCATTGTAACTTCAAACTCCATTTTAACCATGTTAGATTAATCAGAAACACCCGTCCTTGGTCCTGGTGACTGATATTGACCTTCTAGTGTGTGAGCAGACCGGGTTTTTGCAATACGTTTTTTCATCTACTTACTTTTTTTTTAACCGTTTTGTTCTTTTTGCCAAAAGATTTTGTAAATAAATAAAAAAAGTAATTGAAAAAACACGGTCCCCCACATTAGAAGGGCCACTTCAGTCACCAGAACCAAGGACGGGTGTTTTCAATGAATGTACAGTAACATGGTTAAAATGGAGTTTGAAGTTACAATGGGTTTGTATAGGAAGGGGGCGTGTCTGGTACAATGTATATCATCAAATATCTAAATACTGAATCAAGTAATTTAAAAAGTGTCTGGGGTGAATCACGAACGCAGAGTGGACGTTAAAATGAGCTCAAACAAGTATGTAAGTGAAATATCCCTTTACGGTTATTTGTCATGTGCAATTGGCATCCAAATATACTTAGATCTACAAGCTCACGTCGCATCACGGCGCGTTGTGAGCTTGTAGATCGGATTTTTAACATTTCTTTGGCTATTCAAAAAAGCAGATCTACAAGCTTGTAGCTTGAGCTTGTAGATCTGCTATCTATTATTTTTTTAAATCGTGAAAGTTTGTGCAAGTCTTTGAATGTATATATATTTTTAAAGCGAACATTCTGTAGCTCAAATCTTGGCTTCTGGGGGTCCCTGGAACAAGACATTTGGGGGGGGGGGGGGGGGGGTGTCAAAATTCATATCATTTTGGGGGTCCTTGACATGGAAAAGTTGGAGCACAACTGATATAGCAACATACAGTTAGGATTTAGAAAACATTTTTAGCTATGTATTTGGCCACGGACCCCCATCTCAGAATGTTTTGTTCCAGGGACCCCCAGAAGTAAAGATGAGTTACAGATGTTAAAAACATGTATATATTCAAAGATTTGAACACATTTTCAAGATTTTAGCAGATCTACAAGCTCATAGTGCTTGTATATCTGCTATTTTTGAATAGCCAAAGAAATCTTACAATGACACAGATGCGTTCCCGGTCTTAAAGGGTTTAAAGGGTGATAGTTCACCCCCAAAATAACGTATTTCTAACGATTAGTCACCCCTGAAGACTTGAATTTGTGGATATTTTGTTGTTTTTGTCTCATTCCTAAGCCAATCATTTGATGACCTGAATTTGATGGCAGCGGTTCCGGTAGGAGACACAAAGAGTCTCCTTTGTTTCTCCTACCGGAACCGCTGCCTACCAGTCCGCTGGTCATCAAATTATTGTCTTAGGAATGAGACAAAAACTAAAAGATATCCATGAATTCAAGTCTCCATGGGGTGACTAATTGATAGAAAAAAAGTATTTTTTTGGGGTGAACTATCCCTTTTAATGGATTAATGTGCTACCTGCTATTGCCACTAAGCATGCTGTGTAGGACAGGCTATAGGGCTGTGTCACCGTTTTGTGTCACTGCTATGCTGTGTAGGACAGGCTATAGGGCTGTGTCACCGTTATGTGTCACTGCTATGCTGTGTAGGACAGGCTATAGGGCTGTGTCACCGTTATGTGTCACTGCTATGCTGTGTAGGACAGGCTATAGGGCTGTGTCACCGTTATGTGTCACTGCTATGCTGTGTAGGACAGGCTATAGGGCTGTGTCACCGTTATGTGTCACTGCTATGCTGTGTAGGACAGGCTATAAGGCTGTGTCACCGTTATGTGTCACTGCTATGCTGTGTAGGACAGGCTATAGGGCTGTGTCACCGTTGTGTCACTGCTATGCTGTGTAGGACAGGCTATAGGGCTGTGTCACCGTTATGTGTCACTGCTATGCTGTGTAGGACAGGCTATAGGGCTGTGTCACCATTGCAAAACTTACGTTGACGATTGGTTGTCATACAAGTAATTGTGATTAATCGTGAATTGTGTTTTTGACATTGAACATATGAATACAATGCCTTTCAGGCACACTGTTTATGAGGACTAGAAGCTCGCCCCCGCTACGCGGGGGCTCGCGTCTAGCCCGCGCCCACGCCCACGTTGCGCCCGCGGCCACTTAGCAACTCATATAAGTGGCGTAGCGGCATGAGGGTCAGTGGGGCCGTGGCTCGGTCAGTGAAGACCCTGTAGTGCGGATGATATGTGGCATAGAGGGGCAGATTGTAAATCCCCAGAGGAAACATCCGTGGGCTACCATTGGTTCAGCGATGTGTGCGGTCGCCCTGCGGCCCCTCCTCCTCCACCAATGTGCAGTATTGAGAGCCCTGACGCCACAACAATTGGAGCGATGGGCACTGCACTGTGGTTGGTTAGGGTACACCTAGGGCCCAGGTAGAACCCAGTTAAAGCCTGCATGGGCAAACCCAGTTAGGACCCGCCTTGGTCCCACATAAACATGGCTAGTTGGGGCCCACCTAAGGGCCAGGTAGAAGCTACTTATAGCCTGCATGGGCATCGCAGTTGGGACTGAAGTGGATGCCGCTGACATTGCTGACATGGGGTCCATATGGTTTAGCCCACCTTGAAACCATATGGGAACTACGCTGGCATGCTGGCTGTAATGCAAACGCTGCATCATACCTGCAGTGTGTAGTTTGATGTTGTGTGTGTAGCAGATATACCTGCAGTGTGTAGATCAATGTCCATATGAAAGTCAATGCCCAGCAGTGTTTTTTTTCCCCAGCAGAGTTTCTAGTGTCTCTGTGTCTCTCTGGAAGAGGTTGCACATGAACTCTGCAGCCGCACTGAGGCGCTCCAACACAAACACTGTGACATTAAGCTGCTTCACACAACAAACATCAGCACCACGCTGCTGTTTGTCCAAAAGACACAATATCTCCTCTCCCACCGACGTCATGTGTTCATTTATCGACAGCCGTACAGACTCCTTTTGACACATTTTACCTCGTTTATCCAGCTCTCACTGACTCTCCACATCGGGCTGTTATTTTGCTGCGATCAAGTCAACGATGTGAGAGATTAGCTATCACAGACGGACGGACAGGGGGTGAAACATAGTCTTGCGCCATGCCTTTCGGCCTGGCGGAGACAATAAAAAAACGAAAGTAAAGGAAATGGCCATTTCTGCAACAGAAGTAGTCAACAAACTATACTATGAAAACATGGGCCACATTGGCAAAGAATGTAAGAAAGAGGCAATCATGTAGAAAATAGCCGATCTACAAGCTTACAAAGCCTCTCAACGTGAGGCGTTTCGAGCTTGTAGATCGGCTATTTTCACAATATTTACTTGTGGAACGGAGTCAAACAGAATGGGGGGGTCCCAGATCAAGTACGTGTATTGGGGGGGGGGGGGGGGGGGGCGGCGTGAAAGGGTTGATAAGCACTGCTCTAATCGGAGCGAAATTATCTGAAATTACTACATGACCATAATGCAGCCTAACATGCGTTGCACGGGGCGGTCCTGCCATTACGTTAGTTACTGTAGTTGCTGTGGAGCTACATAGTTCTCCAGAAGACACACACAAACATACACCATCTACAATGGACGAACTGAGCAGCAATATTGACATTCACCACACGAACGTGCATTGTTGACAAAGTGATTGCACAGCCGCTGCAGGCATGACAACCACGTTAGCGTTAGCGACATGGCAGCTATCACAGCGCCCTGTCCGTCGTGATGCAACTGCCTGTGATGGCTACAGCAGTAACAGCAAGCTGTCTGCGATGCCATTGTCTGGAGACTGCTCTTAGCGTGACACGACCAATGAGAGTGAGCGCTGTAGTTGTTGCTAAGATACGGTGGCGTCTCTGCCCCATAGCTTGTAGATCTCTCACACATGATTGCAGCTGCGTTGCCAGGTCTGACTTTGTGTGTAAGCAATGGTCGGCTTATTTTTGCGCGCCTTTGGGCTCGTTTGCATTGTGCGCACGGCAGCGCTTGTTTAGCGTACGTCAGCGCGACGTGGCAACGGACGTGGCAACGTGAAAGGTGATTGGCTGGTGAAAAGAAACACCCGGACGTGAATTTTGTGTTGGCGAAGTGATTTGCATAAGTATTGGAGCATAATGCGTTTGATATTAATTGTACATCCTGCAAGTACAGTGATGGGATGCGAAGCAGCTGGTGTCACAGGCAGAATATTGAGGAAAAATGTGGAGTTAGTTGGGCCATGTGTCTGCTTGGCAATTGAGCACATACACTCGTGTACACTCCATGACTGTGGCCGTCAATTATGGTAGCAAGATACATTATACGTATACTAGGCTGTGTATGAGGATACAGTATACGTATACTAGGCTGTGTATGAGGATACAGTATACGTATACTAGGCTGTGTATGAGGATACAGTATACGTATAATAGGCTGTGTATGAGGATACAGTATACGTATACTAGGCTGTGTATGAGGATACAGTATACGTATACTAGGCTGTGTATGAGGATACAGTATACGTATACTAGGCTGTGCATGAGGATACAGTATACGTATACTAGGCTGTGCATGAGGATACAGTATACGTATACTAGGCTGTGTATGAGGATACAGTATACGTATCCTAGGCTTTGTATGAGGATACAGTATACGTATCCTATATGTGGCTCTCGGTCACTTGAATAAATCTTTGTTTCTTTGTTTCTTTCAGATACTCAAGAATACATCCTGGCAGAGGTTCTTCACCCTCCTGTGAAACTACCCAGCCTGCACCCTCCTGTGACTCGTCTAAGCCTGCCTCCGCCACTGTCTACACTAAGCTAAGTCTTTCGAAGAGCCGCTGTCTACAAAGTCTTTCCAAGAGGAGCTTCTGTCTACAAAGTCTTTCCAAGAGGAGCTTCTGTCTACAAAGTCTTTCGAAGTGGAGCTTCTGTCTACAAAGTCTTTCCAAGAGGAGCTTCTGTCTACAAAGTCTTTCGAAGAGCCGCTGTTTACAAAGTCTTTCGAAGAGGAGCCGCTGTTTTGTAGACAGCGGCTCCTCTTCGAAAGACTTTGTAGACAGCGGCTCTTCGAAAAACTTTGTAGACAGCGGCTACAAAGTAGCGGCTCTTCTTTCGAAGAGCCGCTGTCTACACAAAGTCTTTCGAAGAGGAGCTTCTGTCTACACAAAGTCTTTCGAAGAGCCGCTGTCTACACAAAGTCTTTCGAAGAGCCGCTGTCTACAAAGTCTTTCGAAGAGCCGCTGTCTACAAAGTCTTTCGAAGAGCCGCTGTCTACAAAGTCTTTCGAAGAGCCGCTGTCTACAAAGTCTTTCGAAGAGCCGCTGTCTACAGAGTGGTTTCTCCACTGGTGGAATTATTTGTACAAAGACCTTGGCCCGCCGGGGGTTTCCTCTGAAGACGCCTCAAGGTAGGAACCTCTTTAGGGCTGTCACGATTATGATGTTTAACTTGAATGCTTTATTAATTGTCGCTCAAATAATTGCGTCGTAGTAACATTTTGAATAAAACTTTTGTCTGAATTTGTGAACAAAAGCCGAACTACAAGCTCAAAACGCATCACGTCGTGATGCGTTTTGAGCTTGTAGTTCGGCTATTTCCATAATATTTTGAAAATGTTTGAAAATATATGAACGTTTTTCAACATGGAAATGATTATGATGATTATAACTATTATCCCCAAAATAGTATTGCGATTATCTCAAATACTTGCGATTATGTTATAATTGTGACGGTCCTAATTACTAACCCTAACCTGCTGCTTTTTTTCAGGTTTTTAGACATAGGCCTCTGTAAATCCGGGCCCCTACCTGGTCATTTGAAAAGGTCCAAAAGACCTGGTCATTTGAAATGTCACTTTTTGGTAGGTCCCAAAGGTGACATTTTTTGGGTGTAAAGTCGGGGTGGGGGGAACTATGTAGTTCACACTAATCACATAATCTAAGTTTTTCATTTAAAAGTTTAATTTCTTGCCCAAAGAAGAACAAGAAAGAAGAACAAGAATCACATGAAGCTGCTACATTTTAATCAAGATGATCTGCGTTTTTCCATTTAAAATTTTAATTACATTTTAATTTCTTGCCCGAAGAAGAACAAGATCAAGAACATGTCGATGTGTCCCAACATACCTGAACTGAGTCAACAAGATGTACATTTTGAATGATAAATGTCTAAGCAATGGAGCAAGTATTTTTGATTTCTCGCCCACCTTTGGAGTTACATCATCGCAAGGTAACTATACAATCCAATAGCTATACAAGTGATCAGCAGTCTGCTCAAGCATAACTGTGCTGTCTACCAGGCCCCACTTCTTCATGTATGTTTTGAAGTGTCTAACCCCAGTACGCAGTCTGTTCAGCTAGGTCAATTTCCGGCATCGCAGATCTCCCTCCTTTGATGCCGTCTCCTGGGTCCCAGATGTAGCGGTGAAAACGTCTGGGCCCATGCAGAAGACTCCCCACTCCTGCTTCCAGGATGCCTCCAGCCATGCCTTTGTAGACAGGTCCTCAGGGATAGAACTGAGCATCTCTTGTTGAATGGGCGGCGGGACTCGAGTCAGTTTGGAGGCAATGCTGTCATAGAGGTGTCATGCAGGATATGCCAATCATGTTTCTGGGCTTTCCTTGGGGCCAGGATGCGAGGGTAGCAGCCTCTCGTTGGAGGCCGGTTGAGGAAATTCCTGCTAGGATTGGTAAGTAGAACATAGGGGTGGGATTCAGGCAACCAGTTATAATCCGGAGAACGTAGCTAAACGGCAGCATCAACCATTTTGCCATGTGGGCTCCTACACCAGGCTGAGGCACAGTGTTTGGCTGCAGCGAAGACCAGGGCTTGCGTGGGGATTCGTAGTACTTTGGCAGAGGAATCTCAGGACGTACCAGCGAGACATCAGATTGGCGAAACCCATGATGACACTTTGGCCTCTGGGTGTTGCTTAGAAGACAAGTGTCCTATCCAGTTACCTTGGGGCTTGCTGCAACTCCAGGTGATTGTGGTCCATGAACACGTCTAGTTCCCGTTTTGCTTCGCTGTTGTTGAGGTGATATGCTGCCAACACTGTCTTCCCAATGCTGAGCTGCAGGCGCCACCTACGAAGGTAGGCTGCTAAGATGTCCATGTGGACATGATGGAGGTCATTTGGGGTAGAGCGGCTGAGTTGGATTTGACAGACCAGGAGTGTTGGTATAGGTAGAGGCATGGCTGAAGAGCTTTGCCCATCACTCACTTCTTGCTGATGCCGAAGTCAAAACATAGTATTTACCTTATTGTGATAGCTGTATAAGTCTGCAGTACACCTGACTGGTGGCAATAGCCTGGTCGTGATGCGTAGATGTGATCAATCAGGGTGTGCTCTTTGGTCGTTCACAAATAAATCACCACAAAATGCCTCAAAATTGTTTAAAAAGACCACAAATGCCACAACAAATAACTCAACTGTCACAATACATTTCAAAGAATGCCACTAAAAAGTCACACAAAGAATCCACAGGTGCCACAAATATTTCCCCCAAAACATGACAATGACCACAAAATAATTCACGAAACCTCCACAAAATGCCACAAAAGAAAAATCGCGAATACCAAATATGACACAAAATGTCACAAAAATGCCAAATAACAAATACACACATTAAAACATGTCACAAAAAATGTCAAATGCCACAAAAACTGTCAAATGAATGCCACAAAAATGTCAAATGCCACAAAAACTGTCGAATGCCACAAAAATGTCAAATATCACGCAAAAACAAATTAGCTTATCTCCACTGCAACGACCAAAGAGCTTACCCTGATTGATCACATCTACGCATCACAACCAGGCAATTGCCACCAGTCAGGTGTACTGCAGACATACAGCTATCACAATGAGGTATATACTGTGTTTTGACTTCGGCATCAGCAAGAAGTGAGTGATGTGCAAAGCTCTTCAGCCATGCCTCTCCCTATACCAACACTCCTGGTCTGTGAAATCCAACTCAGCCGCTCTACCCCAATGACCTCCATCATGTCCACATGGACATCTTAGCAGCTTACCTTCGTAGGTGGCGCCTGCAGCTCAGCATTGGCAAGACGGTGTTGGCAGCATATCACCTCAACAACAGCGAAGCAGAAAGGGAACCGGATGTGTTCATGGACAACAACCACCTGGAGTTCCAGCAAGCCCCAAGGTAACTGGATAGGACACTGTCTTTTAAGCAACACCCAGAGGCTAAAGTGTCATCAAGGGTCTCGCCAATCTGATGTCTCGCTGGTACGTCCTGAGATTCCTCTGCCAAGGTACTACGAATCCCCACACAAGCCTTGGTCTTCGCTGCAGCCAAACACTGTGCCTCAGCCTGGTGTAGGAGCCCACATGGCAAAATGGTTGATGCTGCCGTTTAGCTACGTTCTCCGGATTATAACTGGTTGCCTGAATCCCACCTGAATGTTCTACTTCCCAATCCTAGCAGGAATTGCCTCAACCGGCCTCCAACGAGAGGCTGCTACCCTCACATCCTCGCCCTAAGGAAAGCCCAGAAACATGACTGGCATATCCTGCATGACACCTCTATGACAGCGTCGCCTCCAAACTGACTCAAGTCCCGCCGCCCATTCAACAAGAGATGCTCAGTTCTATCCCTGAGGACCTGTCTACAAAGGCATGGATGGAGGCATAGTGGAAGCAGGAGTGGGGAGTCTTCTGCATGGTCCCACAGGTTGTCACCACTACATCTGGGACCCAGGAGACGGCATCAAAGGAGGAAGATCTGCCACGCCGGCAATTGACCTAGCTGAACCGACTGCGTACTGGGGTTGGACACTTCAAAACATGCATGAAGAATGGGGCCGGCAGACAGCACAGTATGCTTGAGCAGACTGCTGATCACATAATCACCTCTGTGTCCTTTACAGATCACCATCGAAGGCCGGTCTCTTTGATGTGGGACCTGACGAGGGCGTGGCTGCACGTCATTGAGCTGGACATCTGATGATGATACACGAAAGAAGAAGACGCCCAAGTCTCATACAATTATGTAATATCTGTTTGCTTGTGTTTGTAATAAATGTTTCATGTTGTCTCGTCCCAATTATTGACCCCCCCACAAATAGGGGGGAGCAGGGGTCCCCACTCTCGGCCTGCACCTTGTCGTGGTGAGTGGGCTTTAAACCAAGACAGGCCATTTAACCACAGTTGTAAGGTAACTAAGTACATTTACTCTGTACTTAAGTCAAATTGAGGTATTTTTTTACTGGAGCATTTCCAATTTTCACTACTTACTTCTACTCCACTACATCTCAAATGTAAATATTATATTTTCACTCCATTGCAATTATTTAGTACAATACTTGTATAAAATACAAGTAAAAATACCTCAACATTGTACTTAAGTACAGTACTTGAGTAAATGTACTTAGTTACTTTACACCACTGCAGCTATGTAACACAAGCAGGTTACCGATGGCTTGTTGAGCCTGTGCATTTGACCCTGATTTGACCACATAGGCAATCAACAGCAACTAATTAATGGCAGCTGTAACCGCTTGTGTTTTGTCTGTGTCTTGTGTGTATATCAGTGGTTCTCAACCAGTGGTCCTTGAGGGGGTTCCAGGTGTTCCCAGCTAAATGATGGAGAGTTGGTAACCAAATGGACCCTTATAGATATTTAAGTTTTGGGTCTAAGAGTCTAAATCTCATCAAACGGTGGTCCGTCTCTCAAATGCAGAATAAATAATGGACCTTGATATGAAAAGGGTTGAAAACCACTGGTGTTGTAGACTATCCAACTGAATGTTTTCTGTTGCCTAGATGTCGAGTAATTCCCTGCAGAGGGTAGACCCTCTCCCTCATGATAGACTTAAAGTAATTCCCTGCAGAGGGGTAGACCCTCTCCCTCATGATAAACTTAAAGTAATTCCCTGCAGAGGGATAGACCCTCTCCCTCATGATAAACTTAAAGTAATTCCCTGCAGAGGGATAGACCCTCTCCCTCATGATAAACTTAATGTGACTTCTTAAGTTCCACTTCTCCTCAAAAGGACAATGACAAGCCTAATATTATTATTGCAATTTGGCTATGTGCAATAACTGCACGCCAATGTTCAGAGGCATGTCAGTATTTTGTCTTATTTTCTTGAATTCCTATTTATTTTGTTTCCAATAATTCAACTGTAAGCCAGTGTTTTTGAGACGTATTGTCTTTTTTTTACATACACAGTCTAGTCAACTGTTCTCCGTGAATGGCCTAAGGTTTGGTCTTGATCAGAAAATATTTGAAAACCGCAAGAAAGGGGTATTTATTGAATATAGTGTATAATTAAATATAATAATATTATAATCAAATGTTTTATGGTCATGATTCACCAGGAGCCTGGATGGCTTGGTTCCAGGCTTAGAATAATTGATGTAAATATTTGTATTATGTGAAAATGTAATGGGTTTGTGGCACAACATGTCCCCCACTGCTCTGTCCTATACTGTATGATGGTTTGATAACTGTTGAGTGAGAAAACAATGTTGCACATTAAGCTAATCACCCCCCCCCCCCCTCAATCATTTGGGGACCCCCCTAGGGGTCCCAACCCAAAGTTGAGAACCACTGACATACTGCATGTCAACGCATTTACTAGTCATGAATCATGCTCGTCTCTCAGAGCTGCTCTGTAATCAGTCAGCAGTGATGGAAGAAGTACTCACATTTTTTTTACTCAAGTAACTTTATGGAATTCTGAAATACTATGTATGCAATTATTGTCTCCGCCAGGCCGAAAGGCATGTAGAAGAGAGTATGTTATGCATACACAAAATGACAGAATGACACACGGACGGACGGACAGGGGGTACAACATACTCTCGCCATGCCTTTGGCCTGGTGGAGACAACAAACCAAAACAAAAGGCACTGGTCTGGTTCTCCTGGTTTTACTAAGACAGGGTTCAAATCCCTGTGGTGCCCTGCTCATGGTTTGTGTTGCATTTACATTTCCTTGGTTTATATGCACTCTATAGTTGATTGGTTACATTGTCACAGTTGGTGCCTACTGAGTTTGTCGTTTCTCACACGACACAATTTCATCCGGTGGGGGGGGGGGGGGGGGGCAGCACTTCTTTGGGCTCTTTCATCAGTGGCCCAGATCACTGTGGGAGAATCGTCAATTTCACTGTCTGTCTGTCGGCCGATGACGGGGGGAGTGGGGTGACGGGAGGGGTCGTTCCAGACTGGGAGGGTTGATGCGACATTCTCTTACATAAAAACGCTAATAAATGGCTGACATTTGGGGAAAGCTAAAACGGGCTTCGGTGTTCTGTGTGTGTGTGTGTGTGTGTGTGTGTGTGTGTGTGTGTGTGTGTGTGTGTGTGTGTGTGTGTGTGTGTGTGTGTGTGTGTGTGTGTGTGTGTGTGTGTGTGTGTGTGTGTGTGTGTGTGTGTGTGTGTGTGTGTGTGTGTGTGTGTGTGTGTGTGTGTGACACATGGTAATGGTCAATGGCTGTGTGCAAATGCAGAGCAATTGCTCCAGCCACTGAGGAGAACCGGGCAGAAGAGATGTTGGCCTCACCGCACAGAGCTTCGCACAGAGCTTTGTACAATTATAGGACGATATAGGATTTTATTTAAACTGTTGTTTGTTTTAATTTGTGTTTAGATTAGGGGTTGTAATATTATTCATTTTAACCCATTAAGACCTGGAACGCATCTGTGTCATTTTTTGATTTGAGCTAAAAAGCATTATTTTACACTTTGGCTATTCAAAAATAGCAGATATACAAGCTTGTAGTGCGGCACCGAGTGCCGCACTACGAGCTTGTATATCTGCTATTTTTGAAAAATCGTGTGTGTGTGAGAAAGCACAACAAACTACTGTTTGTTGAGTCGGTTAATGTCATTAGATTGGGAGTTAACTGGGCTATTGGGATAGAGCTGTGCTGTCACGGTAAAAAGATAATCATTTTGAATGTTTACACACCATATGAGTGCTATCAAAATGAGGATGAATATCTCAGTAGATTGCCATTCATTGTGTCTTTTATTCAGGACAATCCTTACAAACCTTGATACAATAGACATTGTTTATGATTTGGCTACCACAGACCACATACCCCATACCGGCAACTTACCTGTGTTGCCTGTGGATAACAGCAAAAATAGATTGTGCTGGGAAAATAGATTGGTCTAAATTAACCAAAAAAGATCTGGATAAATACTTGAGGCATTCTGATGCCTTACTGGGTAATATTGAAATTTCAAAAGATGTGGTCATGTGTCGGGATATGAACTGCAAGAACCCACAACACTGTGATATATTATGCTCCCTGTATGAAGCTATTGTGGAGTCTCTGTGTATCTCCAGTTTAATGCTAAGCCAGGGTGGAATGACCATGTTGAAGAGCTTCATGCAGAGGCTAGAAATGCTTTTAAAATGTGGGCTGAGTCAGGCAAAGGTAGACATGGACCTCTGTTTGAAAAGAAAAAACGCACTAATGCTGATTTTAAATATGCGCTTTATCAAAATAAATGAAAACACTATGAGGTCAGATTCTCTAGCAAGAAAGTTGCATAAGAATTATGTAAATGACTTCTGGAAGGAGATACAAAATATGAATAATGGCAAAACATGTCTCCCATCAAACATAGATGGTGTGAGTGGGTCTGAAGCAAATCTCACAGTTATGGCAGAATCAGTATTTTGAACTGTTTAACTGTGTGAAAAGTAACCTGTTTGTAGTGGATCAGGTAGATTTCAATGATGTTGTGATTGTCACTCGTGGTGAGGTCCATGAAGCTATTCTGAAGCTTGGCGATAATAAGGCCTGTGGGCTGGACAATATAACAGCTGAATATGTTACATTTGCCAGTAAGAAACTGTGTCCTGTAATTGCGATGTGTTTTACAGGTTTCTTTGTTCACAGGTTTTTACCTGATTCTATGCTCTCTGTTAGCTAACCAGCTCAGACAACTATAGGCCTATAGCCCTAGCCAGCGTGCTGTCCAAAATTATGGAGACGATTATTCTGAGTAGACTTGAGAAGTACATCAAGTCTATTGACAACCAATTTGGCTTCAAACGTAAGCATGGCACTGATATGTGTATTTTTGCACTTAAAGACATTTTAGATTGATTGAAACCAAGGGGCAAGGCTGAGATATTTACGATGAGGCCGACAAAATGGCCAGAGTGGCGCTGTTTTACCCTGCGCCGACCTGTGAGTTCAGAAAGAATTTATTTTAGCGCAAGTGAATGTTTTTTTTGACAAACTTTAGACTAGATTTTCTTACTGTAATAAAAATTGTCATAAATTCTATATGCTTCCAGTCGCTAGTTTAAAGTCTCCTTTCAATCATCAGGATATGCGTTTTGCTAAATTATGGTTCTATTTATTATAAAATTGACGATAAAGTAGGCTATTCTCTAGGAAGGGCGGGATGATTTGATTGACACGCTACACAACCAATAGCATTCATTCCCCGCCCCCCGCTCTTGATTGACAAGTTACCCAACCAATAATGGTCTGAACTCATTCTGACGCGTATTGAAAGATGGCGGACCTACAGTCTTGCAGCAAAGGCGTCATTTTCGGTCTGTAGAAAGCAGCGGAGGGGGTTTGTCCATCTCATTTATACAGTCTATGATTGAAACCTTTATTTCAGGGAAATCCATTGAGACCAGGGTCTCTTTTTCAATGGTGCCCTGTGTACAAAAATACATTTACAACAGTGGTTTTACAGATGTGACAAGGACAACAATGTACATATAAAAATAAAAAAGGTTGCAAAAGTTATATATTAAAACCATATATTACACCAAGCAGGTGCATAGATCTTCTTCCAATATAAGGTCAGCTAAAAATCTTTTAAAAATAGCATAAGAAACAAGGGCATCTAACTTCAGCTTTTCTTGACATTTGTTCCATATATATGGAGCATATACACTGAAGGCTGTATCTCCCAGTTTAGTACTGGTTGTGGGCACCTTCAGCAAAATGTTATTATCTTGAGATCTGGTACCATGACTTGAGGTATTGGGCTCTAACAGTTTTGTCAAATACAGGGGCAGTTTGCCAAGTAGTGCCTTGTATGTAAACAGGGTGACATGTTGCTTACTTCTAAGAGCCAGGGAAGACCATCCTACTGAGGTGTACAATGTACAGTGATGAGTCCTGAAACCTGCACCTGTAATAAAGCGGAGTGCACTGTGATAGATTGCGTCCAAGGGTTTTAAAGTGCTGTCTGCGGCATGCATATATAAAATATCTCCATAGTCAAGTATTGGCATGATTGTAGCTTGAATGACCCTCTTTCTGTTTTCTTGAGAAAAGCAAGATCGGGGGGGGGGCAGCACTTCTTTGGGCTCTTTCATCAGTGGCCCGGATCACTGTGGGAGAATCGTCAATTTGTCTGTCTGTCTGTCGGCCGATGACGGAGGGGGGGGGGGTGACGGGAGGGGTCGTTTCAGACTGGGAGGGTTGATGCGGGGGTTCTCACTGAGGGTTGATGCGATATTCTCTTACATAAAAATGCTAATAAATGGCTGACATTTGGGGAAAGCTAAAAACGGGCTTTGGTGTTCTGTGTGTGTGTGTGTGTGTGTGTGTGTGTGTGTGTGTGTGTGTGTGTGTGTGTGTGTGTGTGTGTGTGTGTGTGTGTGTGTGTGTGTGTGTGTGTGTGTGTGTGTGTGTGTGTGTGTGTAACACATGGTGATGGTCAATGGCTGTGTGCAAATGCAGACCAATTGCTCCAGCCACTGAGGAGAACCGGGCAGAAGAGATGTTGGCCTCACCGCACAGAGCTTCGCACAGAGCTTTGTAGAATTATTGGAGGATATAGGATTTTATTTAAACTATTGTTTGTTTTAATTTGTGTTTAGATTAGGGGTTGTAATAAGATTCATTTTAACCCATTAAGACCTGGAACGCATCTGTGTCATTTTTTGATTTGAGCTAAAAAGCATTATTTTACACTTTGGCTATTCAAAAATAGCAGATATACAAGCTTGTAGTACTGTAGTGCGGCACCGAGTGCCACGCTACGAGCTTGTATATCTACTATTTTTGAAAAATCGTGTGTGTGTGAGAAAGCACTATACTGTTTGTTGACAGTGAGAAAGCACTATACTCTTTGTTGAGTCTGTTAATGTCATTAGATTGGGAGTTAACTGGGCTATTGGGATAGAGCTGTGCTGTCACGGTAAAAAGATAATAATTTTGAATGTTTACACACCATATGAGTGCTATCAAAATGAGGATGAATATCTCAGTAGATTGGCATTCATTATGTCTTTTATTCAGGACAATCCTTCCACCTGCATATATGTGGTCGTGACATGAATGCAGATGTAACTGATGCTAAATCGTTATTTGGTAAACATTTAATGGATTTCTGTTCAGACAGTGGATTGATTTTATCTAGCAAGGTTTGTCTACCTGAGAATAGTTGTACCTATATCAGCAAGGCTTGGCACGCAACGTCCTGGCTTGATCACTGCCTCTGTACAGTGGATGCTCACGACTCGATTGATACAATAGACATAGTTTATGATTTGGCTACCACAGACCACATACCCTTTCGTGTGGTGTTAAAAACAGCCAACTTACCTGTGTTGCCTGTGGATAACAGCAAAAATAGATTGTGCTGGGAAAATAGATTGGTCTAAATTAACCAAAAAATATCTGGATAAATACTTCAGGCATTCTGATGCCTTACTGGGTAATATTGACATTTCAAAAGATGTGGTCATGTGTCGGGATATGAACTGCAAGAACCCACAACACTGATATATTATGTTCCCTGTATGAAGCTATTGTGGAGTCTCTGTGTATCTCCAGCAGGACTCTCTATAAGCACAGGGCAAAAGTGTTTAATGCTAAGCCAGGGTGGAATGACCATGTTGAAGAGCTTCATGCAGAGGCTAGAAATGCTTTTAAAATGTGGGCTGAGTCAGGCAAAGGTAGACATGGACCTCTGTTTGAAAAGAAAAAACGCACTAATGCTGATTTTAAATATGCGCTTTATCAAAAGAAATGAAAACACTATGAGGTCAGATTCTCTAGCAAGAAAGTTGCATAAGAATAATGTAAATGACTTCTGGAAGGAGATACAAAATATGAATAATTGCAAAACATGTCTCCTATCAAACATAGATGGTGTGAGTGGGTCTGAAGCAAATCTCACAGTTATGGCAGAATCAGTATTTTGAACTGTTTAACTGTGTGAAAAGTAACCTGTTTGTAGTGGATCAGGTAGATTTCAATGATGATGTGATTGTCACTCCTGGTGAGGTCCATGAAGCTATTCTGAAGCTTGGTGATAATAAGGCCTGTGGGCTGGACAATATAACAGCTGAACATGTTAAATTTGCCAGTAAGAAACTGTGTCCTGTAATTGTTTTACAGGTTTCTTTGTTCACAGGTTTTTTACCTGATTCTATGCTCTCTGTTAGCTATAAAGCTCAGACAACTATAGGCCTATAGCCCTAGCCAGCGTGCTGTCCAAAATTATGGAGACAATTATTCTGAGTGGACTTGAGAAGTACATCAAGTCTATTGACAACCAATTCGGCTTCAAACGTAAGCATGGCACTGATATGTGTATTTTTGCACTTAAAGACATTTTAGATTGATTGATTGATTGAAACCTTTATTTCAGGGAAATCCATTGAGACCAGGGTCTCTTTTTCAATGGTGCCCTGTGTACAAAAATACATTTACAGTGGTTTTACAGATATGACAAGGACACAATGTACATATAAAAATAAAAAAGGTTGCAAAAGTTATATATTAAAACCATATATTACACGAAGCAGGTGCATAGATCTTCTTCCAACATAAGGTCAGCTAAAAATCTTTTAAAAATAGCATAAGAAACAAGGGCATCTAACTTCAGCTTTTCTTGACATTTGTTCCATATATATGGAGCATATACACTGAAGGCTCTATCTCCCAGTTTAGTACTGGTTGTGGTTGTAGGTACCTTCAGCAAAATGTTATTATCTTGAGATCTGGTACCATGACTTGAGGTATTGGGCTCTAACAGTTTTGTCAAATACAGAGGCAGTTTGCCAAGTAGTGCCTTGTATGTAAACAGGGTGACATGTTGCTTACTTCTAAGAGCCAGGGAAGACCATCCTACTGAGGTGTACAATGTACAGTGAGTCCTGAAACCTGCACCTGTAATAAAGCGGAGTGCACTGTGATAGATTGCGTCCAAGGGTTTTAAAGTGCTGTCTGCGGCATGCATATATAAAATATCTCCATAGTCAAGTATTGGCATGATTGTAGCTTGAATGACCCTCTTTCTGTTTTCTTGAGAAAAGCAAGATCGGGTGGGGGGGGGGCGGGGGGGCAGCACTTCTTTGGGCTCTTTCATCAGTGGCCCGGATCACTGTGGGAGAATCGTCAATTTGTCTGTCTGTCTGTCGGCTGATATCGGAGGGAGGGGGGGGGGGGAGTGGGGTGACGGGAGGGGTCGTTTCAGACTGGGAGGGTTGATGCGGGGGTTCTCACTGAGGGTTGATGCGATATTCTCTTACATAAAAATGCTAATAAATGGCTGACATTTGGGGAAAGCTAAAAACGGGCTTTGGTGTTCTGTGTGTGTGTGTGTGTGTGTGTGTGTGTGTGTGTGTGTGTGACACATGGTGATGGTCAATGGCTGTGTGCAAATGCAGAGCAATTGCTCCAGCCACTGAGGAGAACCGGGCAGAAGAGATGTTGGCCTCACCGCACAGAGCTTCGCACAGAGCTTTGTAGAATTATAGGAGGATATAGGATTTTATTTAAACTATTGTTTGTTTTAATTTGTGTTTAGATTAGGGGTTGTAATAAGATTCATTTTAACCCATTAAGACCTGGAACGCATCTGTGTCATTTTTTGATTTGAGCTAAAAAGCATTATTTTACACTTTGGCTATTCAAAAATAGCAGATATACAAGCTTGTAGTGCGGCACCGAGTGCCACGCTACGAGCTTGTATATCTACTATTTTTGAAAAATCGTGTGTGTGTGAGAATGCACTATACTGTTTGTTGACAGTGAGAAAGCACTACTCTTTGTTGAGTCGGTTAATGTCATTAGATTGGGAGTTAACTGGGCTATTGGGATAGAGCTGTGCTGTCACGGTAAAAAGATAATCATTTTGAATGTTTACACACCATATGAGTGCTATCAAAATGAGGATGAATATCTCAGTAGATTGGCATTCATTATGTCTTTTATTCAGGACAATCCTTCCACCTGCATATATGTGGTCGTGACATGAATGCAGATGTAACTGATGCTAAATCTTTATTTGGTAAACATTTAATGGATTTCTGTTCAGACAGTGGATTGATTTTATCTAGCAAGGTTTGTCTACCTGAGAATAGTTGTACCTACTATATCAGCAAGGCTTGGCACACAACGTCCTGGCTTGATCACTGCCTCTGTACAGTGGATGCTCACGACTCGATTGATACAATAGACATAGTTTATGATTTGGCTACCACAGACCACATACCCTTTCGTGTGGTGTTAAAAACAGCCAACTTACCTGTGTTGCCTGTGGATAACAGCAAAAATAGATTGTGCTGGGAAAATAGATTGGTCTAAATTAACCAAAAAATATCTGGATAAATACTTCAGGCATTCTGATGCCTTACTGGGTAATATTGAAATTTCAAAAGATGTGGTCATGTGTCGGGATATGAACTGCAAGAACCCACAACACTGATATATTATGTTCCCTGTATGAAGCTATTGTGGAGTCTCTGTGTATCTCCAGCAGGACTCTCTATAAGCACAGGGCAAAAGTGTTTAATGCTAAGCCAGGGTGGAATGACCATGTTGAAGAGCTTCATGCAGAGGCTAGAAATGCTTTTAAAATGTGGGCTGAGTCAGGCAAAGGTAGACATGGACCTCTGTTTGAAAAGAAAAAACGCACTAATGCTGATTTTAAATATGCGCTTTATCAAAAGAAATGAAAACACTATGAGGTCAGATTCTCTAGCAAGAAGGTTGCATAAGAATAATGTAAATGACTTCTGGAAGGAGATACAAAATATGAATAATTGCAAAACATGTCTCCTATCAAACATAGATGGTGTGAGTGGGTCTGAAGCAAATCTCACAGTTATGGCAGAATCAGTATTTTGAACTGTTTAACTGTGTGAAAAGTAACCTGTTTGTAGTGGATCAGGTAGATTTCAATGATGATGTGATTGTCACTCCTGGTGAGGTCCATGAAGCTATTCTGAAGCTTGGTGATAATAAGGCCTGTGGGCTGGACAATATAACAGCTGAACATGTTAAATTTGCCAGTAAGAAACTGTGTCCTGTAATTGTTTTACAGGTTTCTTTGTTCACAGGTTTTTACCTGATTCTATGCTCTCTGTTAGCTATAAAGCTCAGACAACTATGCCTATAGCCCTAGCCAGCGTGCTGTCCAAAATTATGGAGACAATTATTCTGAGTGGACTTGAGAAGTACATCAAGTCTATTGACAACCAATTTGGCTTCAAACGTAAGCATGGCACTGATATGTGTATTTTTGCACTTAAAGACATTTTAGATTGATTGATTGATTGAAACCTTTATTTCAGGGAAATCCATTGAGACCAGGGTCTCTTTTTCAATGGTGCCCTGTGTACAAAAATACATTTACAGTGGTTTTACAGATATGACAAGGACACAATGTACATATAAAAATAAAAAAGGTTGCAAAAGTTATATATTAAAACCATATATTACACAAAGCAGGTGCATAGATCTTCTTCCAACATAAGGTCAGCTAAAAATCTTTTAAAAATAGCATAAGAAACAAGGGCATCTAACTTCAGCTTTTCTTGACATTTGTTCCATATATATGGAGCATATACACTGAAGGCTCTATCTCCCAGTTTAGTACTGGTTGTGGTTGTAGGTACCTTCAGCAAAATGTTATTATCTTGAGATCTGGTACCATGACTTGAGGTATTGGGCTCTAACAGTTTTGTCAAATACAGAGGCAGTTTGCCAAGTAGTGCCTTGTATGTAAACAGGGTGACATGTTGCTTACTTCTAAGAGCCAGGGAAGACCATCCTACTGAGGTGTACAATGTACAGTGAGTCCTGAAACCTGCACCTGTAATAAAGCGGAGTGCACTGTGATAGATTGCGTCCAAGGGTTTTAAAGTGCTGTCTGCGGCATGCATATATAAAATATCTCCATAGTCAAGTATTGGCATGATTGTAGCTTCAATGACCCTCTTTCTGTTTTCTTGAGAAAAGCAAGATCGGGTGGGGGGGGGGGGGGGGCAGCACTTCTTTGGGCTCTTTCATCAGTGGCCCGGATCACTGTGGGAGAATCGTCAATTTGTCTGTCTGTCTGTCGGCTGATGACGGAGGGAGGGGGGGGGGGAGTGGGGTGACGGGAGGGGTCGTTTCAGACTGGGAGGGTTGATGCGGGGGTTCTCACTGAGGGTTGATGCGATATTCTCTTACATAAAAATGCTAATAAATGGCTGACATTTGGGGAAAGCTAAAAACGGGCTTTGGTGTTCTGTGTGTGTGTGTGTGTGTGTGTGTGTGTGTGTGTGTGTGTGTGTGTGTGTGTGTGAGACACATGGTGATGGATTTAGACTGGGGAGAACCGGGCAGAAGAGATGTTGGCCTCACCGCACAGAGCTTCGCACAGAGCTTTGTAGAATTATAGGAGGATATAGGATTTTATTTAAACTATTGTTTGTTTTAATTTGTGTTTAGATTAGGGGTTGTAATAAGATTCATTTTAACCCATTAAGACCTGGAACGCATCTGTGTCATTTTTTGATTTGAGCTAAAAAGCATTATTTTACACTTTGGCTATTCAAAAATAGCAGATATACAAGCTTGTAGTGCGGCACGCTACGAGCTTGTATATCTACTATTTTTGAAAAATCGTGTGTGTGTGAGAATGCACTATACTGTTTGTTGACAGTGAGAAAGCACTACTCTTTGTTGAGTCGGTTAATGTCATTAGATTGGGAGTTAACTGGGCTATTGGGATAGAGCTGTGCTGTCACGGTAAAAAGATAATCATTTTGAATGTTTACACACCATATGAGTGCTATCAAAATGAGGATGAATATCTCAGTAGATTGGCATTCATTATGTCTTTTATTCAGGACAATCCTTCCACCTGCATATATGTGGTCGTGACATGAATGCAGATGTAACTGATGCTAAATCTTTATTTGGTAAACATTTAATGGATTTCTGTTCAGACAGTGGATTGATTTTATCTAGCAAGGTTTACCTACCTGAGAATAGTTGTACCTACTATATCAGCAAGGCTTGGCACACAACGTCCTGGCTTGATCACTGCCTCTGTACAGTGGATGCTCACGACTCGATTGATACAATAGACATAGTTTATGATTTGGCTACCACAGACCACATACCCTTTCGTGTGGTGTTAAAAACAGCCAACTTACCTGTGTTGCCTGTGGATAACAGCAAAAATAGATTGTGCTGGGAAAATAGATTGGTCTAAATTAACCAAAAAATATCTGGATAAATACTTCAGGCATTCTGATGCCTTACTGGGTAATATTGAAATTTCAAAAGATGTGGTCATGTGTCGGGATATGAACTGCAAGAACCCACAACACTGATATATTATGTTCCCTGTATGAAGCTATTGTGGAGTCTCTGTGTATCTCCAGCAGGACTCTCTATAAGCACAGGGCAAAAGTGTTTAATGCTAAGCCAGGGTGGAATGACCATGTTGAAGAGCTTCATGCAGAGGCTAGAAATGCTTTTAAAATGTGGGCTGAGTCAGGCAAAGGTAGACATGGACCTCTGTTTGAAAAGAAAAAACGCACTAATGCTGATTTTAAATATGCGCTTTATCAAAAGAAATGAAAACACTATGAGGTCAGATTCTCTAGCAAGAAGGTTGCATAAGAATAATGTAAATGACTTTTGGAAGGAGATACAAAATATGAATAATTGCAAAACATGTCTCCTATCAAACATAGATGGTGTGAGTGGGTCTGAAGCAAATCTCACAGTTATGGCAGAATCAGTATTTTGAACTGTTTAACTGTGTGAAAAGTAACCTGTTTGTAGTGGATCAGGTAGATTTCAATGATGATGTGATTGTCACTCCTGGTGAGGTCCATGAAGCTATTCTGAAGCTTGGTGATAATAAGGCCTGTGGGCTGGACAATATAACAGCTGAACATGTTAAATTTGCCAGTAAGAAACTGTGTCCTGTAATTGTTTTACAGGTTTCTTTGTTCACAGGTTTTTACCTGATTCTATGCTCTCTGTTAGCTAAACAGCTCAGACAACTATAGTTATTATCCCATTTATGACTGAAAATTGGATCCTTCATTATAGCAAGGCAGCTGGTAGCACAGTGGGTTAAGTCAATGCCAATACTGCCAACGTGTTCCAGAGATTGTGGGTTTGAACCCCACTCACTCTCTACCCTGAAACCATCCTTTAAAGACTGAGTACCAGAAGAACTAGTTTAAATCCGCCTCGAAAACAGTGAGAATTGGCCGGTACCAATGGCGCAGCGGACTAGTCACAGGGCTAGTGGCGCAGGACACCTTATACTATTATTACCTGACACTACATCTTTTCACATTGGTGTTAGGTGTTAGGAGTACGTTTCAGGCAATTTAAAGTTGATTGGTAGTGACTTTTTTTTTGGTCCCTAACATTCATCGAGCTCTGGACTTAGTAATTTTTTTTCCGTTTCGGTAGTGACACAATGGTGTCACTACCGAAACGAAAAAAAAATTGTTCCCCCAAAAACCTGTTAGGAGTACGTTTCAGGCAATTTAAAGTTGATTGGTAGTGACTTTTTTTTTGTCCCTAAAATTCATCGAGCTCTGGACTTAGTAATTTTTTTTCACTTTCGGTAGTGACACTACCGAAACGAAAAAAAAAATGTTCCCCCAAAAACCTGTTAGGAGTACGTTTCAGGCAATTTAAAGTTGATTGGTAGTGACTTTTTTTTTTGTCCCTAACATTCATCGAGCTCTGGACTTAGTAATTTTTTTTCAGTTTCGGTAGTGACACAATGGTGTCACTACCGAAACGAAAAAAAAAATGTTCCCCCAAAAACCTGTTAGGAGTACGTTTCAGGCAATTTAAAGTTGATTGGTAGTGACTTTTTTTTTGGTCCCTAACATTCATCGAGCTCTGGACTTAGTAATTTTTTTTCCGTTTCGGTAGTGACACAATGGTGTCACTACCGAAACGAAAAAAAAATTGTTCCCCCAAAAACCTGTTAGGAGTACGTTTCAGGCAATTTAAAGTTGATTGGTAGTGACTTTTTTTTTGGTCCCTAACATTCATCGAGCTCTGGACTTAATAATTTTTTTTCAGTTTCGGTAGTGACACTACCGAAACGAAAAAAAAAATTGGGTAGCACTTTACAATAATGACCCGTTATAAAGCATTTATAAACGTTTATAAGTAGTTTGTAGACTATTAACAAATCATTAACAACCTGTTTGTTGACATTCGTAAATGATTACTAAAACCTTTATAACTACAGTTACAAATCATTTGTAAAGTATTAGTAAGTAGTGAACTATTCATGAATAAGCCATTTATATACATCTGTAAAAGATTATTAAATCATTTGTAACGACCCATTCTAAAGCATTTATAAACGTTTATAAGCAGTTTGTAGACTATTAACAAATCATTAACAACCTGTTTATTGACATTCGTAAATGATTACTAAAACCTTTATAACTACAGTTACAAATCATCTATAAAGGTATTAGTAACTATTCATGAATAAGCCATGTATAATACATCTGTAAATGATTATTAAATAATTTGTAACTGATGTTACATAATATATACAAGCTATTGGTAGCTTGTTCATGTTTAACATATGCTTTGTTAAACATTCCTAAAGTATCTATAAATCCTCTGTACATGTTATTATGTGCCCTACAGTAAAGTGAAGACAGTTCATCATTTATGACTGTCTGTTAATGTGGACTTTCTCCTTACCTGTTGCAAACTACCTGGCTTTCATGAATGCAGACACCAAACAATTACTAGAATTATCATTCATGTTAAGCAAATGATGCGTAAGACATTCGTAAAGAGTATGTAAACCATTTGCAGACGTTATCATGAGCCTGAGCCTAGTTGCTTCTTTTGGGCTTGTTTTCATAGACCTGTCCGCTTGTTTCTTTTGCGAAATCTGGCAACACACTGATTACCTGCATTACACCTGCAGTAGCCTACTAGGGAGGAAGTGAACAGTGATGCAGTTGCAGACTGGACAGACATATGTTTAATTCATGTTTTATGTGTTTTAACTGTCTTGTTGCAGGTGATCGAGGTAACATAAAATGGCTAATCTTACACACATGAAGTAGCATTATGACTAGGGGGTATTTTGATGGTGGCTGTTTGTATCCACAATGTTTGTTTTGATGTGTAGGCTAGTAATGTCCTCCATGCTTAGCAGTTTAGCTTAGCAGCTAAAGCTAACTTGCACTGGGAGGTGGTGACTGCAGAGGCTCCAAGCTGCTACTCTGTGATTCTGTTGTGATTAATTTCTTTGTTTAAATGTCAGTGTGTGTGCTGTGGCCAAGAGTTGCTACATTTTATATCTTAATAAATTGTTGTATACTTGTATACTATATAACGTTACTTTTGCCACTTTTTGATGTCACATGTTACTGTTAAACATGAAATAATAATGCATAGTCTTCACTTTACAACAAGGCCCATGATAACGTTAGCAAATGGTCAACACACTCTTTACGAATGTCTTACGAATCATATATTAAACATGAAAGATAATTCTAGTAATTGTTTGGCATCTGCATTCATGAAAGCCAGGTAGTTTGCAACAGGTAAGGAGAAAGTCACATTAACAGACAGTTGTAAATGATGAACTGTCTTCACTTTACTATAGGGCACATAATAACATGTACTAAGGATTTATAGATATTTTACTCTACTCAGAGTCATAAGTTTACAAAATGTACTAAAGTACAGTGAACGTCTGTGCGGTTTGTCTTCATCACTGAAAATAACGTACATGTAAACTGATATAAAACTGCTGTCATGTGCAGTTGGGGTGAAGAAACACAACCATTTCACTCCTAATAATACCTATTTGATTTGACATCCTGACTTGCTGCTGTAGCTGAGGCTTGAACCTGTTACCTGCGGCTCACTAGTCAGTGACTCTATCCATTCACCTACAGCTGTTTCCTTGGAATCTGTGGTTCTGAAACGTTTTGTTGTCAACCCCCCAAATTGACATGTATTTGGGCAGCGGACCCCAATGTAGTGTCAGGGCCCCCCATGAAAAAGATTTATATTTATGCTGTAACACATTTTTTTTAAAGTTATTTGTCTTGTTTGTTGTTCAAGTCAAAGCACCAGGAAGGCTGTACTTGTCAGCCATCTGTTAGCTCAATGGGTTGAGACGCAGTATTCATGATCCAGAGGCCATGAGTTCAAATCCCATTGATGTCTTTCCTATGATTCTTTCCTTTGCAGACTGGCTTCCAGAAGATCAACTGAAAACTACCAGGAAGGCTATATTTGTCATCCAACTGTTAGCTCAATGGGTTGAGACGCAGTATACATGATCCAGAGGCCATGAGTTCAAATCCCATTGATGTCTTTCCTATGATTCTTTCCTTTGCAGACTGGCTTCCAGAAGATCAACTGAAAACTACCAGGAAGGCTGTACTTGTCAGCCATCTGTTAGCTCAATGGGTTGAGACGCAGTATTCATGATCCAGAGGCCATGAGTTCAAGTCCCATTGATGTCTTTCCTATGATTCTTTCCTTGAGTGGGTTCGATTCCCACTCCGAGTCATGTGTCCCCGGTAACTTGGGGCAACGGATAAATTGACTGATATCCTTCGTGATGCTTCCCTTTGCAGAATAACTTATAGAAAAACAAGTTAAAACCACCAGGAAACCTGTAACTCTCAGCCAACAGCATAGCTCAACTGGTAGAGCGTCTGTCCAATAACATGACTTGACTTGAGTGGGTTCGATTCCCACTCGAGTCAAGTGTCCCCGGTAACTTGGGGCAACGGATAAATTGACTGATATCCTTAGTGAGGTTTCCCTTTGCAGACTAACTTCTAGAAAAACAAGTTAAAACCACCAGGAAACCTGTAACTCTCAGCCTACAGCATAGCTCAACTGGTAGAGCGTCTGTCCAATAACATGACTTGACTTGACTTGAGTGGGTTAGATTCCCACTCGAGTCAAGTGTCCCCGGTATCTTGGGGCAACGGATAAATTGACTGATATCCTTAGTGATGCTTCCCTTTGCAGACTAACTTCTAGAAAACAAGTTAAAACCACCAGGAAACCTGTAACTCTCAGCCAACAGCATAGCTCGACTGGTAGAGCGTCTGTCCAATAACATGACTTGACTTGACTTGAGTGGGTTCGATTTATCCGTTGCCCCAAGTTACCGGGGACACTTGACTCGAGTGGGAATCGAACCCACTCAAGTCAAGTCATGTTATTGGACAGACGCACACACACACACACACACACACACACACACACACACACAAACAGTGCCTGTGCACGTGTCAATAACAGTAAGAATAAATTAATGAGTTTTTCTTTAGACCATTTTATTTTTTTCCCAGCTATTAAGATATTTACAATCACAGACCATGAGGTTAACCACAGACTGCTCTCCATTCAATTCAGCATCAAGGACAGATACGGTATCTGTAACAACATTCAACTAAAGCTATTCCATAGGGAGGAAATAAAATAATCAGTTAACAGAGATTAACATTGAACTGTAATTAAGGAGAGAAAAAAATTAATTGAACATTAAAAAAGAAAACACACAAAAAAGTCGCTGCGCAGCTGTCTGTGTGTGTGTGTGTGTGTGTGTGTGTGTGTGTGTGTGTGTGTGTGTGTGTGTGTGTGTGTGTGTTTAGCGGATAGGAGCCTTCAGGGCTGCATCCACCTCCTCCTCCTGACACAGCATGTGCCACTGGGCCACTGGACGCCTTGGATTGGCCAGCATGTCTGACCAATGGCGCAGGCCGACGCCCGAGGCGCCGAAGCCGATCCAACACTTGCCGATGGCGTCGTTACTGCCCAGCTTGTCGTAGTCGTACACGGTGATCAACACCTGCACCTTCTGCATGGGGAAAGAGAGAATCATTGCAGCTTTAATTTATACGCCACTGCGCAAGGGTGTCACTTGCCAAGAAGAACTGATCTGCAAGACATGCTGCATTGTCGTAAGTTGTTAGCTTGTAGATTAGTTCTTCTTGGCGAGCAACAGTGTCATACTACAGGGTACTCATTTATACGCCATCGCACAAGGGTCATACTACGGGGGTATTAAGTATGGAAGGTCGAGGAACGGAAGGGATTATAGAACAGACCCCTGGCTGGCTGGGGTTTACCTGTATCTGGGAGAAGGGGATCTCGAAGCTGAAGCTCTCATTGAAGTATGGGTTCAGAGTGTTCGGCTTGACGGTTGTCTTCTTCTTCTTAAGACGCTTCCCGTTGTGCTGCAACACCACCTTAACAAAAGGATCTGGATACAGAGAGACAGATAGAAAGAAAGAGAACAGGGGCAGAGGGAGGGAGAGAGACAGAGAAAGAGCGGAAGAAATTAAATTAAGCAATGAATATGCATGACAATTAAAGATAGTGTGTGTGTGTGTGTGTGTGTGTGTGTGTGTGTGTGTGTGTGTGTGTGTGTGTGTGTGTGTGTGTGCTGTTTATCATGTGTAATCAGCCCTCATGTGTATATTTGTCTTGTTCCCCAGTCAGTCCTTGTCGGGTTATTGTTTGTTGCCACTTCATTTTAGGTCGTGTTTGTGATATCTTTTCTGTTCACTTATATTAAAATACCCAACCATGGGTTTTTGGTCACTCCCTGCCTGGCTGTCCTGCTTTTGGGTCCTCACCTCACGTGTGTGTGTGTGTGTGCGTGCGTGCGTGCGTGCGTGCGCTCGTGTGTGCGTTTGTTCTAACCTGACAGTCCTCCGACATCCATCTTTTTGAGGTTCTTGGCCTCCATTATGTTGATGGTCAGTTTACCAGCCGTCGGAACGTAACGCAGAGAAATACAGATGTCCCCTAACTTCTCTACCTGTTAGGGAGAGACAGACAGACAGAGTGAATGAGAGACAAACACAGAAGCATTACTTCACTTGAAAATCTGATATTCACAAGCAACTTATAAAGTGCAAGATCAGAATAAATGGCATGAACCCAATCAATAAATGATAGGGTAAATGTTAAAGTCTAGCATCTGTGGACAAGCAAATAGCATACATAGAACTAAATAACATTCATAAAATGATGTGAACAAGTAACCAACATACAACTGGATGTCATAGCTAACAGTAGTGATACATGCAAAGTAGCTGACATGCAGCAACATGGTTGTAGAACAAAGTATATATTATGCATATATATACACTTATAACTTTACTTGACTACTTTCTCTCCTCAAATATTTTCAGATACATACTTAGTTCTAAGTTTTAAGTAAAACGAGAATGTTTTTAAGGATCCATCCAGCCGTCATCTTGAATTAGATTCAGAACAGAGCAGCAGACCAACAGTGTCTCTATAATCATTACTGTGTGCGGATGAACATCATCTATAGGCTCTACACTATGCACAGCAGCCATTTTGTAGAAAAATTGGGCCTCTTTTTACTTCCTTCACAGGTGTTACCAATGATACTAATGAAGGCTCTGTTCCATTCTGGTCAAAAGGAGTCAGGGTGCTGATATCGTGCATGTTGGCTCACTAGAAATACTAGTGGGTCTCAAAGTGTGGTCCAGGGACCCTCATGGTTCCTTGAGAACTCTGAGAGTGTACAAATGGAACCAAATGGACCCTCCCATTTGGTTCCATTTGTACACCCTCAGAGTTATGGGGGTCCTTGAAATTAAAACGTTTGAGAACCACTGTGCTACACTAAATGGAACAGAGCCTTCATTAGTGTCATTGGTAACACCTGTGAAGGAAGCAAGGAAGGGGCCCAATTTCTGTCCAATATGGTTGCTGTGCATAGAGCCTATTGTTAATTATATCGCCATTATGACCATATGTGATGTCTTTAAAGCTCTTCTCCGTACAGTACCTCCTCCTTCTCTCCTCCATCCAGATCCCTCCATTCGTGCATGGGCTGAGCCATGTCGATGCTGTTCATTGGGATCTTGATCTCACCGATGACATCGTGTTTACCGAAACGGTCAAAGTCGAACACCTGCAGCACCAAAATCTTACCTCCCAGCTCGGCGTAGGGGATCTGTAGAGAGAGAGAGAGAGAGAGAGAGAGAGAGAGAGAGAGAGAGAGAGAGAAAGAGAGAAAGAGAGAAAGTGTGTGAGTGAGAGAAAGAGAGAGAGACCAATAAGACAAGTAGATAGCAAGGAACGTAAAGATGTAATGACAAATGCAAGTATTGTTATAAGCGTCAATTAGTCATAACTCATAACTGAACAGACCTTAAAAACAAAGCTCTCATTCCAGACAGGGCTGAGGTTCTTGCGTTGGATTTTGGTCTCAAACTTCTTCTTCTTCTCCGGCAGCAAGTATACTTTGACGTAGGGGTCAGAGGTACCACCGATGTCCATGGCCGGCAGGTTCTCTGCCTGGAGGACACCTACTACCAGCTGGAGAGAGAGAGAGAAGTTAGACAGCAGGATCAGGAGGCAACGATGAGTGTTTTAATGGTGTGTGTGTGTGTGTGTGTGTGTGTGTGTGTGTGTGTGTGTGTGTGTGTGTGTGTGTGTGTGTGTGTGTGTGTGTGTGTGTGTGTGTGTGTGTGTGTGTGTGATGTCATTGTTGTTAATGAAAACCATAGGGAGGTGTTCATACTCGAGGTCGGTTGTACTTTTGATTACAGCTTAGAGGAAGCCTTCCTAACCAAAGTGCTAAAATATCATCAGCTAGAGCAGACCATCTCTCAGCTAGGCCACAGATGTAAACTTTTGGTTTTTATCTTTGGTAGTCTAGGACACGTGCACAGGTTGGTTGTGAGGGGACTTCAAATGGCCGGCCTCTCCAAAAGGAGGGCTAAACAATTAGCAAGGTACTGCTCAATATCAGCTATTATAGGAAGCCGCTCAATTTGGAGGAGGCGTTGTTTCCTTTACCCATGATTGTTGTCTGCTGTGTTCGACAAGTATGCCATCCTTTGTTCTGCCTTACATGCACTTTGTAACTGGCTGTTTTCCCTTTATCTGACTGCACTGGCAGTGTTTATGTCCTTTGTACATTTTGTACTTCTGTTTATGTGGACATAAATACATATTTCAAATGTGTGTGTGTGTGTGTGCGCGTGCGTGCGTGCGTGCGTGCGTGCGTGCGTGCGTTTGTGTGTGGAGGCACCTGGTTGTCAGTGAAGTTATAGTCCAGGGAGAACTCCAGTTTGCCCAACTGCTCCTTCTCTTCTTCCTCCTTCCCTTCCTCACCTTCCTGAATCATAACAATTGATAAAACAAATTGGTTTAAAATATAAATAAATACGCTTAAGTGAGACCAGTAGCATCTCTAACCAAACCATGTTCTTCTTCCCTCTCCTTGGCCCTTGTTCACCTTTTTCTCGTCACCTTCCTCTCCGTCCTTCTTCTTCCTGCGCCCTTTTCCTCCCTTCCTCTCGCGGACCTTCTTGGGTTTTTTGGTCTTGTTGATGCATTTCTTATAGATACAGAAGCTCATGCAGGCCACCAGGGCTAAGACCACCACCACGATGGCCCCTATAGCCCACATGGGCACTGGGGGGAGACGCACATACAATACGTCATTTAAAGCTGCAAATACAGAACTTATTTTAACCACTTAAAGCTTTTGTTGTGTCAAATCGTCAGGCGACACCATCGTACAACATAGGGTTTAAGTGGAGGCTTTGGGAGATATAGAATGAAAAGAACTTACTTCTGAGTTTATGATCTTGATGAGTGCAAAAGCCAGGTGACAAGATGATGGGGGAAATTAAGAAATGAGACAACGGAAGTTGGTAATGATGAAACAAATAAGACAATGAAATGACAACATTATGTATCGGAACAAATGGATATTTCATGAAAAAGGTGCTGTCTATGAGTATGTCAGCGCAAATGTGCATGACGGTATACAGTATGTGTGCTTGTGCCAGGTACATGCCTGCAAGCAAGGTTTACGGTCAGACGTGCATGACTGAAAGAGTTGCGTCCCGCTCACTTCCATTGTATGCGAGTGAAGGGGTGGAGCTTGATCCGTTTGATGTCACTCTCACTCAATGAGTGTGTTTGTGCGTGTGCGTGCGTGCGTGTGTGTGCGTGTGTGTGCGTGTGTGTGTGTGTGTGTGTGTGTGTGTGTGTGTGTGTGTACTAGTACTTGTGTTGTATAGAATTTGAGGAATAGACATTCCTCACAAGAGAAATAGTTGTTTTACGTTTAAGAAGAAAAAAGATTGTTTTGAGTTAGCAAAAGATTCAGGTAGGGGTTATGGATAAGATTACATATTTAGAGGTTATGTTTACAGGTTAGATTTGGAGTTATGCCTGATTTATACTTATTTACACGTGGGTGTCACACAACGAAAATAGCCGATCTACATGCTCTCAACGCGTTGCAGCGCAATGTGTTGTGAACTTGTAGATCAGCTATTTTCAGCTTTAGCTACACTATGTTAAAAATGGCTAAAAATCAAAAAATGGCATTCATAAAATCACTATACTTGTTGATGTCTTCACAGGTAATACAGATATGCGAGTGTGACTGTGTGTGTGTTTGTTTGTTTGTGTGTGTGCGTGCGTGTGTGTGTGTGCGCGTGTGCATGCGCGTGTGCATGCGTGTGTGCACTCACTTGGCAGGTGTGTGAGCTCATTGAAGAACTTGTTCTTCATGTGTGCATACTGGTGGTGGTTCATGTGGGGGGGAGGAGGGGGGCCCTCCTTTTCCCCCTCCTCCTCCGCTGCCCTGCGGAGCCGCGCCCCCGCCGTGCCGACCAATCGCATCGCTGCTCTGGGACCACGAAGGGAGGAGACAGAAAACTGTTAGACATCCACCATTGTTATTTACAAAAGTTATTTCTGCTTCTGTTTTGTATATGAATCCTTTTTACGTCTCCTGATTGTGATTTACAAACACACACACACACACACACACACACACACACACACACACACACACACACACACACACACACACACACACACACACACACACAGTAATTAGCACACAAACAAACAATGTGGCACATATTGACAAAAACACAGACATACACGCATAAACTCATGTTCAAACCATCATTTTGATGAGCCTCTTTTATTGCTTTTCCCTTTAACTGAGACCTTTAACTGAGCCTATTTCTAACCTGTGTCCTAATTTGAAAACCTTTACCTGAAAATTATGTTTTAAAATGTGTTAATCTCAGTATATAGAGGGCATGTGGACCTCACGCACGCACGCACGCACGCACGCACGCACGCACACACACTCAATCTATAGACGGATTTCCGCGCGACGTCATCACAGAGCAGAATGCGCAATCTGCGCATGCCAGGGTGAAAGGCGCGTTCGAAAATACAGCCCTGAGCGGCAGTGAGCGCACTGGCCAATACAAACTAATAGGCGAGTGTGCTCCGGTGCGTAATTTCCAAACGCACCATCCCCCTCCTCTGCGCGGTCATATTCCTCTCATGTTTACTAACAGGAAACCCGTCTATACACCCCACGGGGGTTCTCTCTGTCACTCACTGTAGAGATGTAACCAGTTTAATTTCCAAAGGTAATCCAGATAATCCCCAGATTAACCAAATAGAGGGCAGCTTGCCACAGAGGGCTCCTCCCCTTTCTCCTCCCTCCTCTCATTCTGCTCTCTCATACTCCCATCTCTCCCTCCTCTCCTCTCTCCTCTTTCCCTTCCCACCTGCTCCTCCAACCTATGCCCCCCACAAAAACCTCCCTCCTTCCATATTTCACTCCCCTTTTTTTCCTCATCACCATCCCTCGCTCCTATCTCACCCCTCCCCTGATCTCTGCGTTCCACCTCCTCTTAAGTGTCATTGACCTTCAATGATATGAGGTATAATGGAGACCCACGCAAGCACACGCACGTGCACGTGCACGTGCACGTGCACACGCACACGCACACGCACACACACACACACACGCGCACACACACACACGCGCACACACACAATCGCGCGCGCATGCACACACACACACACACAATCGCGCGCGCATGCACACACACACACACACACACACACACACACACACACACACAATCATACAAGATCTGATTGAGGCAGCTGGCTTTGTTACTTTAACCATTTGACCCAGGATTGTGTAAAAAGAGAGGTTCTATCTGGTAAAGGTAAAGAAAGAAAGAAAGACAGACAGAGACAGGGAGACTGACAAGACAAGACATCAACACAAGACTATAGAGCAGTGGCCGTGTGTATGTATGGTTAATAGGCTTCTGACATCACTAGGCAAGGTCAAAGGTGTGTGTGTGTGTGTGTGTGTGTGTGTGTGTGTGTGTGTGTGTGTGTGTGTGTGTGTGTGTGTGTGTGTGTGTGTGTGTGTGTGTGTGTGTGTGTGTGTGTGTGTTCAAATCAGTAGTGTGACCTTTCACTCCTTTCCTCTATGGCGAAGCTATAAGCTCTTCTGCAGATGCACTTGCCCCCCCCCCCACACACACACACACAAAACTGAATCTATAACTGTCCAGCTTATTCATAGCTCTGTGTTATTTCTCCCTCTTTATCTATTCCTCCCTCTCTCTCCCTCTCTCTCTGTCTACATTCCTTCATTAAGGTGGTGAGGCACCACAACGGGATCTGATTCACACCTGAAAACAACACCTGAATAGCACCTAAACAATACCTGAACAACACCTAAACCAGTGGTTCTCAAAGTGGAGACCAGGGGTCCTTTAGGCCGGGGGTTCCAGGGGGTCCCCAGCTAAATTAGTTAATAATTAAGTAACCCTAGTACAGTATACAGCTAACCTTTCACAGAAAGAAATTCAAAAGTGCTGGAGTATATTTAACTTTAAGCGACCAATGCATTGTCAATGGCAATGGATATAGAGCAACGAAGTGTGACGTCACTGCCAGTAGAGGGCCAGTAGAGGGCCCAAGACTCAAGACCCAAAAGAGTCTTGAGTCGAACACGTTAGATCCAGGGAGACATCAAATTTCTCTTTTTGGGCCTTATGTCCCAAGACTCAAGTTCCAAAAGAGAAATTCGATGTCTACCTGGATCTAATGCGTTCACGGGAGTAATTGGTTCGACTCAAGTCTTGGGACTCAAGGCCCAAAAGAGAAATTTGATGTCTCTTACAGGCTGTAACCATCAAAAAGTCAGACCTCGTCGCAAAAACACGCTGATGGGATTACTGGAAATGTATCAAGAAATAGTAGAATACATTCCCTCACTTCAATAAATCAAAGATATGATTGTTATTAACTAACTACCATAAAGAACATAATGTAAAGCAGGCTAAAATAATTATGTCAACAAGGCAGGGATGTTAGCTGGTATTATTATTATTATTACCCTTATTATTATTATTATTATTATTATTATTATTATTATTATTATTATTATATATTCCCTCTGTTATGTTCAGTTCTGCTAGACAAAAATGTCAATGTAGCTTCAAACTATCCCAACATGGTAGCTATGTTAATTTGGGGGCTTTGGAAGTCCAATACATATTTAACTAGAAAAAGTGCTCCTCGGAGCACAGCAGGTCTCCGCCAGGTCAGATAGGTTATTGTGGGCCAGCAATGATCCGAATTCGCCAAGCAGGATGGAATATGAGAAATCGGACGTATCCGTCTTGATCACTTGACTAATAGAGATAAAGTGTACCAATTTGCGTGATGTTTGGACAACATTTGTAGGAGTGATATAAAAATGTATGGTTTTGCAAAAATTGGCCTCCTGGTGGCGCTATAATAAGGCAATGTTAAAAGAGTGGCATTTGTTCCTCAACGTAGTGCGAATGTGCATGCAAAGTTTCACTGCAATCGGATGCTGCGATCATTATTTGCAGCATATTGTTCAAAACGGGCCACTCCTGCAAACTTTAGATGTCAATCTTAGCCAATCAGGATGGAATGTGAAAATCAAACAGATCCGTCTCGATCACATAACTATAGAGATCGTGTGTACTGATTTGCATGACATTTTGATAAAATCTGAAGGAGTAATATTAAAACCTCCTGACTGGGGAATGTGCATACAAGGTTTTACACAGATCTCTAAAAACACGAATTGGCGTGTTATAGCGCTACCATGAGGCTGATTAAAATTTTCAAGTGGCATTTCTACCTCGGCCAAGTAGGAATGTAAAATTTCACAGAAATTGCATGCTGTGTTCATCTGAGGCATATATTTTGTTCAAAATGGAGCACTATACACACAATCTTATAGCCAATCGAGATGGAATATTAAAATTCTGAAAGACCTATTTCATTTAATGACATGAGATACTGTGTAGATACTTATCTACATGTAAAGTGTCTTGAGACAACTTGTTGTGATTTGACACTTTAATAAAATTGAATTGAATTGAATTACCGATTTGCATGATGTTTGGACAAAATGTGTAGGAGTAGGCCTATTGTCAAAAAAAATGTTTTGCAAAAAAGACGGATGGACAGACAAGGTGCAAAACATAGTCTGCCTTTGGCCTGGCTGGCAGAGACAATTAAAGCACTTTGCTAAAAAAAACTCTTTATACTGCACGATTCCTTTTAAGGAACAGAATACATCTTGTCTTGTGTGAGCAGGTAGTGTGGATTTTACAGTGGTGACTGATGGCATTAATTAATGTCTCAGCAAAATGATTTTACTGTGAATTGTGAACCTTAAAAGTGACAGGTTTGTAGGCCTCGTCTGTATCTTAAAACATTGCATGCAGGCTATTCTTCCTCCTCCCCTACCCTCCTGTTCTGCAGTGTGAAGAAGCAGATTGTAAATGAACAAGCTGTAGTGGGATTTTGTTGGGGCTGAACTGACGGCTTAGCGTGAACGGCAAGCTCCATTAAGTCTGACGCGCTGCTGCCCGGCAATGTAGCCTATAGAAACTGTAAGCCTAATAGCTATAGCTATACCTCGTGGGTTGGTCCAACCCGGTTGGACATTTATTTTGAAAGCAACTAAAATCAATTTAGTTAAAATAACTCCTTGATTCACACAGTCTGAGGATGAATGGTAGGTCTTAATGAAAAACTAAAAAAGAACCCAAATCATATTGGCCCCAGCCTGAATGACAACAGCAATCACAGATATTCAGAGTCATATTTACATCAAGATGAAATAAATAAAAAGAAGATCAAAGAGAAAAGCTTCTCTGTAAAAACTGAAGCCTACAATATCACCTGTGTTTCTGTTTCATGCACCTTTTGGACATGCACTTCTGTTGCTTGTGCGTAATCCCCCAATTTAGCTGATAAGTTTAATTGGGGGATTTCTTGTCTCAAGAAAGTGAATTTATTCAGATATAAGCTACAGAAGTTGTCAGGTTTTGTATTAGTGTTGTTGGACAAACTTCTCTTCGTGTCTGTTCATTAAGGGATTTGCTAGACTGAAACCTATAGCTGACAAAAACACATTGAAACTTAACAGATACAAAATACTGACTCAGTTCAAAACAACCATGTTGACTAACTCACCCTTTACGGTCTCTTCCTCTGTCTTCTGTTCCGCTTTTTATTATTATTTTAATGTATATTTATTTTCCATATAGACTATATTGTGGACACATCCACACAGAGGAGTTGGATTTGCGCACAAGCACTATAGCTACTTCTCTCTCTCTCTCTCTCTCTCTCTCTCTCTCTCTCTCTCTCTCTATGTGTTAATCTGTGGAAGATCCCTGTATGCCAACTACTGACAATCCACCTACTTACTGTCTGATCCCCCTTACCAGTGGTGTAAAGTAACTAAGTACATTTACTCAAGTACTGTACTTAAGTACAATTTCGAGGTATTTTTACTGGAGTATTTCCAATTTTCAGTACTTTTACTTCCACTGCAATGCATCTCATCTCAGAGGCAAATCTTGTACTTTTACTCCACTGCAATTATTTGAAAACTTTAGTTACTAGTTACTTTGTACATTTTGTATTATTATTAGGAAACATACTTTAATCACTTAAGCCCTATTTATACTTTGGCTATTTGAAAATAGTCGAGCTCACAACCTTGTGAGCGTATAGATGTAAAGCTTGTAGATCAAGTACATTTTGAATTCTGGACTTTTACTTGTAACAGAGTATTTCTATATTGCAGTGCATTACATTGTCATGTCTTATGCTGGCTTCAGGGATCTAATTCATAATTGATCTCTATGTAGACCAATTGCTATGCAAGTCTAATATTTGTTGTGAGAAAATGTCTCCACCTTGTGGTTCGTAACGGAAACAACCAGTATTGGAAAAGCTTTCCCATAGAATCAGAAAAAGCTTGATTGCCACATCACATGTGTAGGGTGATGTTTTCGTTTTTCGTACAAGCTCCATCTTTAGTTTACAGAAAATTGGGTAGATCGATATTAAGATAATGGAAAAACAAGGGGCTTCCTTAAGCCCAGCACACTGTAAATTGACACGTGTCTCAATATGATAGACCTCGATGCATTCCAACCTTTAAGTTAGCTTTGCAGGTGGCATCTTGTTTGGGACACAGCACGACTCACTGAGAATGGTCTCAAGCTTTGAATATGAGAAATAGGATGCATTCCGATCCAGCTGGATGGATATGGCTCAATAGCCCAGAATATTGTTGCACTCATGGTGCAGCTTAACCTGACCAAAAGGCCATCTTCCATGTTAAAAGACTGAAATGGTTGGTGCGTTGTGGTTTTTCATGAATATATATGAAGCGGTCAGTATTCCATTTCCCTGCAATTTTCTGTTGCTACCATCAATAGACCACTTAAAAATACTGTTTAAGAATTTATCTGGTGAGATAAAGCTTCTTGGTGTATATTTCAAATTACTTAAGATGTTAAATATTTCATTTTAATATAGAGAATTGTGTCATGGTGCAAGCAAAACAGCTGATACAAGCTACAGCACTGTGGCAATTTCTGCAAGAAACTTCAAACCCAGACAGACATTAAGACTCCAGCACAAAAGGTTTATTCAGAGTGTTCAGAAACATTAATTCACAACCCCTCTTAATTATAAGAGAATTGGATGGTCCAAAGCAAAGCAACACAACCCCATAAAACTTCTCTTCACACAATATTTTTAACCACAATGACTGTGCCTCAACAATCATGATAATCTCGGATGCAAAACATCATGAGAAAACTCATGTGTTAAAGCACATAATGGATTAGAAACATCAGTGAATATCAGTGTATGCAAGGTTGAGGCCAGAGGTTGGGTAACATCTTGTTTGGGACAAGTTGAAGCCTGCGTGTTTTTCTCTCTCCCCCTCATCGGAACGTGGGTTTAGCTCTTTCCTCCCAGTGTGTGCTTATCGAACAGGTACTCGGCCATCTTGTTGGTGTGGGCGTCCATACGGGTGAGGTTGGTGACGTAGTCGCCAAGTTTCTTGATGGCCTCCACCTGCTCGTTCAGGTAGTGACTCTCCAGGAAGTCACAGAGCTAACAGGAGACAAGATGACATGGAACGGTTAACTACTATTTTCCCTGGCTACCATTGCAAAAAGAAGCCCAGGGGGGAATCATGTCTCTACTCAATGCAAAGCGTTTGTGTGAATTGGGACAATAATAAAATTGACTAATAAAATTAGTTACTATCATAGTGTGATGTAATCGGGTCAATAAAGCTAAATCTAACAGTTATTCAATTTGGGCACCATGGTTTTTTAATCCACGTCATGGTGGTTGTATAGCAGTTTGTCAAACTTAACTGAATCTACTTACATGTGGGTCTCCTAGTTCAGAAGCCAGTTTGTGCAGATCCAGCAGAGCCTGGTTGACGTTCTTCTCCAGCTGCATGGCACACTGCAGGGCCTCTAGTCCACTGCCCCACTCATCACGCTCGGGTTTCTACAAAAGAAAGGGCAACACTGTTAAGTATAGTGGAATAAAAAACCTCCAGGTTACAAGAGTCCAGGTTACAAGACACAGTTGCCCTAACTTAAGTACACCAGCTGTTATTACAAGTTTCCAGAGAGGTTAACTACAGGTTTATTTTAAATAGAGATAACAAGTATTAATATCAGTGTCAGTATGTTCAATAGTTCACACTAATGTATACCAGGTATGATGACAAATATACTGAAAAATTAAGCTCTCTGCACCCCAGAATACTTAATTTTCATGTTTTGCATAATTTGTTTTCATCTTAGTCTTAGTTACAGACGTTTCAGCGAAAGGCTGAACACACTGGGTGAGTAAAACCAGGGAAACATCAGTGTCATTTTAGATTTTAGCATTGGCTATTCAAAAATAGCAGATGTACAAGCTCACAGCGATCTACTATTTTATAAAAAATCTTTTAAGTGTGAGAACTACTGATTTAGAAGAGCATTTGTAGAGTCGGCTCATCAGGTCTTATGGGTTAATGGAAATAGGATAAGGACACGGACCTTGACGTCCTGAAGGAAGATGCGTCCTCCTCGCTTGTTCTGGAAGGACAACAGTTTCTCAGCGTGCTCCCTCTCCTCATGGCTGTTCTCCTTGAAGAAACTGGAGAATCCTGGCAGGGCCACATCATCTCGGGAGAAATACATGGCCTGAGAAAGAGATAGGAGAGAGAAAGAGACAAGAGGCCACCATGAAGGAAAAACACGAGGCAGGAAGAGCACAAAAACAATGATTAAGAAACGGCACCTGTCATTATTTGGCTAAAAAGAGGCAGCTGTGACACAGACTGTGGTTAAAAACACGGGTCATTTTGTCTGACTAAATCTAGTAGTTTTATTCTTAGTCAAGTACAACAATAACATGTATGAATGCATGACACACAGGGTGTGGATGGCTGTCTAGTGTCTACACACTGCTGCCGCTTCCTTGTCAACAACAAATGGAGTCACCTGAACTGTTATTGGGTGAGTGGACGACCAACCAAGACATTTCAATACTTTGATGTAAAATGAAATGAATAAGCTACCAACATCGGTCTTTATTTCTGTTTGGGCTAGCCTTGGATCAAGACTAATACATGCATTTCATCGAGTCTGACTTTTACTTTCGTATCTATGCATGTATGTAGATGTATTTTGGATTAAGACTCTTGATCCAAGACTCAGCTTGTGCACCTCGGCTTGGCTGTCCACAGATAAACGCACTTTCTCATGATTCACGTCTTAATTAAATTAAACACATTATTATTCATGTCTTACCATGGAGGTGTAGGTGTAGGAGGCATACAGCTCCATGTTGACCATACGGTTGATGGCGGCCTCGCAGTTCTGGTGGTAGTTCTGACGCACTTGAGAGGACTCCATTTTGGCTGGCGTTTTCGCTGGTTTTCTTATCAAAATTAAGACTGTAGAAAAATATAGCTTAAATGCAGTTTAGTGGCGGTCTTGTAGACGTTTTTGGTCAAACAACTCCGGAATGCAGGTTAAGTAATACGGCGGGATGAATGTTAGAAGTTCCGTTCAAACACTGTTGAAGCAAGAACTCCTTGTAGTTTCTTCCCGGAAAATGTGAAGCTTGAACGGCGTCGCTGGCTGTATTTATAGGCCCACAATGCAGCGCGTGACAGACATGACGCAGCACAAAATGTAGCCAAACCTTTCAGCCAAACATATCAGGATTTGGATAGGAAGTAGGCGGGCTGTTTGTGTAAATTGGCCAATCCCCAGTGGTGGAAAGTAACGTAGTACATTTACTCAAGTACAAATCTGAAGATTTTTTACATTTAGAGTATTTTCTATTTCCAATATTTTTAATTCTACTCCACTACATCTCTTACTTTTTACTCCACTACAAATATTTGAAAACTTTAGTTACTAGTTACTTTGTAGATTTTGATTATTGTTACAAAACAATAAACATACATTAACCACTTCAACCCTATTTAAACTTTGGCTGTTTGAAAATAGCTGATCGCAAGCTCACAACGCGTCATGATGTGACACGTTGTGAGCTTGTAGATCTGCTATTTTAAAAAGATTTGTATTCATTTTGGTTATATGATAACTTGTGAAACGGGACATTCTGCATAATGAGTACTTTTACTTTTGGTACTTTAAATATGTTTGATGCCAAAACTTTTGTACTTTTTTAAGAACATTTTGATTTACTGGACTTTTACTTGTAACAGAGTGTTTCTACATTGCAGTATTGATACTTTTACTTCAGCTCAAAATGTGAGTACTTTTTCCACCACTGCCAATCACCGTGTCTGACCTCATGAATATGTTGCAACATTACATGTTTTCAGATTGATTATCATTTTCAATTTGACCTCATTAGCAAAAATAAATAAATAACAAAGGTAGGCCTAATTATTTTTATTTGAAAATATTAATTTGGTGCATAATGCAATTTGGAGCTATAAAGCTTATGTAGGCATAGAAAACAATATTATAGGCTAATGTTGTTTGGTTGGATAACATAAACAGTGGTGAATCAGCGATTTTAATATCAATACCAATACTCAATGTTTTACATAGGAAAACAAATACAGGTGGAGAAATACTGATGACAAATGATGTGAGCAAAGTGTATAGCCTACTGTTTTTTTGTGGTTCTGGCTTTCTACAGAACTCAGTGGAAATTTCTAGAAAAACTGGAAAAGTGAAGCAGTTCTTAAATCTTTTTTTTCCCCCTTCCCTCAGTTGCCTTACAACTTCCACTTTTTCATTATTTTTTACAGATTCTGCAAAGCACCAGCAACAGAACTGGCCTCCCAGGGTCAGGCTATAAATGTAGGTCTTTTTTACCTGCAAAACCTCACACCTCTGTAAACTGCTGATAAGCTGTTTCTAGCCACAGTGGTTTTTATGGTATTACTCAATACCATATGACTGTTACTGTGTCTGACCAACCATTTTCCCATAGCAAACCCAACTTTACCCATATTTAGGGGCCAGAATGCTCCTTATAGGAACTATAAGTACAGCTGCTTCATTCTCAACAAGATTGGGGGGCGGGGATAAGTGACATGTATTAAATTACTAACTAAAACCAATTAATACTTGCTTAATTATATTTAGAGTTATGTAATAGAAAACAGGCTAAGTAGAACCAGGCCTTTGTCATTGGAGCCAACCTTTAATCCATAACACAAACAGCTTTAATCAATGAATATGGTTGAAACCAACTGATAAAGTATGATATCAAATGATGAGGCTGTTACCAAGTATTTGTGGGTATGATTACAGGGCTGTTTTATGACTGTACACACAACACAGTAATGTTGCAAGACTACAGGGAGACTTGGAAAAACAGCCCTTGAGGTTATATTGTTCCTTCAGATCTTTTGTATATAACAACAACACATAGTGATGATTATTTACTATGTTTAAAAGCCGTGAGCTTATAAACAATACGTTCTTGTATACCTGAGTATTGTTACCATGGGAAAACTCCAGTGCACTGCCTCTAACCTGTAATTAAAACATTTTCTGAAACATACAACATCTGACTGGGACTCATGATCACCAGGGCTGTTGCTATGAATTCTATCTGGACCCCATGGAAAGGTATGACACAGGGCCTCTTAAAACATTGTTGCTGACGAGCAGAAACCTCTTAACTCCATATTCTATGTAACATTTTGTAAACATTTTTTCGTAAATGAAAGCCCTACTTGACCATACTACAGCGTCACACAAAAATATCAAAAGTAGCAGATCCACAAGCTTGTTTTGAAAAGTACGTTTTGGTTTCCACCAGCGTTCCACCCGACAGAGACAATATATTGATGATAGGCCTACTGTGGACCCCCAGCCCTGGGCACCATGAATCGTGTGCAATCTGAGATATCTATTCATTTGACCATCAATTTTGATTCAATACTGCTTTTTGATACTTCGGACCAATTTCGGTGTAAAAGAACTGAGTTGGACAATGTGTTTGGGGATGGAATGTCTGCAATGTCTGGATACCTGCGGATGCCTTTTGATTGTCTATTATTAGTTGGCATGATAGCGAGCCATTGTGCCGTGACTAGTTGGTGCATTGTCCTCTTGAATAATGCCTGTTTAAAAGGAACGCAACCTATTTAAATATTTAGTTTTTGGTTCTTGCTGAAGGCTGGAGGGTAACTGCCGTAAGATTTAAATACACACAGCAATAAATGTATCAAATGTTATCCTATCAGAAGAGATTGACATTATTATTCATTGTGGAATATTACCTGTACTAGTATTTTAAATGGTAATCTGCATTGTCATTCTTAGGACTTGTGATTCTGACTTGTGGTCAGTGACATTCTTTCATATGACTGAGGAAAGAGGAAATAAATGTGACATTATGAAACCATGATGAGACATTTTATGCTGTAGGAAAATGAATATTTCATAATATAGTATAAAAACATCAAGATACTCCCAACTCCTATGAACTGAACTGTGTTCATGAATTGAGACTTCATTTAAAGTAAGCACACCATCTAATGTAGATTCAATACAAACAGGAGGAGGGCAGAGCTGTAGAAGAAAATAAATAGCATTTTTTTAAAGAAAAACATATTTTGTTTAGTTTCACAGTCAGGTTCTGTTCATCTCCTTGGACCTAATTAATTTAAAGCTTTAAAGAAGAAATAATTTTAAGAACAGATTTTCAAGCCAACAACACTTGGAAGATGAAGATCAGGTATTATCTGTAAGTTAAACCATCATGCAATAGAGTATAGATTAAGCTTTATTCTTCAGTGTTTTCAGGGTGGCTCATTCTAGAACAAGTTCGTCTAGGGTAAATAACACAAAGCTAATACTGAGACATGCCAAATTGGCATGCAATATTGTTTAATGTTCAACTGAAGTTGAACTTTACGGTGTTGTTCAAAGTAAGAAAATAACTCAGTCACCAGTTATAAACCTGTGATAAATACCGTGGCAGTTGATAGTTTTAAAAGTAATTCCTTCAATGTCATTTTGGTACACTTTGTACTTCTGGTTCCATAAAACAAAGGGAAATGAGATTAAATGTTCTGTATGTGTGGGTTATACAAGCTAATTTCTGCTCAGAACTGCTCATTTAATATGCTCTTAAATCTTCAAACTACTTTATACAAAGAGGTGACTGCAGTTTAAAAGGCGCGATCCTTCCTGTCTGCATTAATCCTGTGCTTTGTCACAAGTTCGCCTGACTCATCGTCATACATTTCTGCACAGATGTCAAGTCAAGCTTTGCCCGCCCAAAGGATTTTGCTGTGTCATTGCCATGACTCAGCATTCTGTAGTTCTCCTTTTAAGTAGCCCTTTTACTCAGCGAGTTTAGGTTTAGAAAAGAAAGGAAGACCCAGTGAGTAGAAGCAGAAACTTAAAATGTATTGCAGTTATTGTACAGTATGTGAGATACCATCTGATCTACCATTAAAACATTTATGCCTATAAGCTACAGGAAAAAACTAATTCATAAAGTGAGTAATGACTCATCATTTTAATTAGGTACTTTAGACATTTATGTATCCATCCAGGTCACCATTCTTTCATTCCACATCAAAGGTTTTTAAACAAAACATGGACTTTCACTACTTCCTAAATGGAATCTGGCACATTCTAGATTCTAGGAATGTTAATACCAAGGAATTTAACAACAAAAACAGTATCAAATTGCACAGCTTTAAGTATGGCAGGATTAACTTAACTATTAAAAAAATAATTCCACAATGGAAGTAAGGCGTAAAAGGTTGTGGCACTGTATAGTCGAAAACATGTTTCACAGTAGAAATTTTAACTTTGCTTTACATTGGACTGAAATATAACACCATTCTGGCAATCCAGGTGGTCATGGTGTTTGTATACCATTCTGTTCACCACAGGTATCTGAGAACAAAGGTTGATAGTGTTCAATTGTAAATCAAACAATACGGATCTTAGGATTAGGAAAAGACCCAAATCTGGTCTGATGACCAACCTGACAGTAAGAAAAACAGTAGGAAGAGGTAGCTTGTAATGGTTTGGTGATGTTCATGACAGTAACAATTTCTTCCTGGATTTGATTCTTGGCTAGTAAAATCAAAGATAAATAATCTTTCAACAGAGAATCCTACTGAGATGTATCTATTATTTGAGGCTGCACAAATGATGATAAAGTCACTGTTTTCTTCTGTGATCTTGTGTTCTTTGTTCAATGATCATCAAAATATGGGGACATTTCATTTCTTTGTACTTTTTCTTAATTGTAGTAGACAGAGTTCTCATTTATATTAATGATATGACCTTAGAACTATTAGTTGTGGAACATTAAACAATATATGATTCTATAGACGGGTTTCCTGTTAGTAAACATGAGAGGATATGACCGCGCAGAGGAGGGGTAAGCCTATAGAGGGCGCCATTACCCGCAGCAGCTCTGGTCAAATGTCCATTCATAAAATAAATGATCTTCACCGGGTTTAATGAAAGTAGATTAAATTATGCAGTTTGTAATACCTTGTTTACTCAATAAAAATGATTTGTCGGAAGTTGGATCTGTTTGTATATAATAGCAGCATTATGCCTATTATGCCTATAATAATATCTAACTCCCGAACACAACAACAGAGTGAACGACGCTTCCGGTTCGTTTCCCCCGAGCATGCGCAGATTGCGCATTCTGCTCTGTGATGACGTCGCGCGGAAATCCGTCTATAGGTTTATATCCTTCAAAAAGACTACTGCAGATACAACCCACCAAAACCCAAAGCTTCCTTCTCAGTTTCAGACAGAAGGCTATTTATTTATTTATTTATTTATGTATTACCAATCGTATAACAATAGGACTATTTAAATGTGAATTCACTTTCATACAGAAGTTTTGATTCTGCTTTGTTTTTGCTCTGTTGGGACACAAACATGACCTCAGAGACATCTTAAAGATAGCAAAGATGTCTTCATAATGTCATCTGAGGGGAAAAAAGAGAGAAAAGAAATCACCTGGGAACCTGAAAATACTAACTGAAGCTAACTTAAGCTTCACACATTTCAATTCTGTTTTGGGTTGATTTTACATTAAACAACCTTAATACCTGTGAGTATATTTGAAAATCCCCCCTAATCCTAAATCTGCCTGCCTGTCTGAATTAAGTGCACTCTGTAAACCCCCCTCCCTCTTTTCTTAGTTCCTTCCCTTTCCCACATTCTCAAATGTACAGTATCCTTGCGATCCTGTCTACCAATTAACTGTTTACAGTATATCTATCAGTATTAAATACTGAATATGTAATTTCTCTAGACAAGCAATAGTAGTAGATCTCCTGGTCCCTTCCTCTCCTTATCTTCCTCGGCTCTCTCCATCCATCTCACCCACCATACAGTACCGGTATTTGACACTCTACCACTCTCTTTACCCTCCTTCCTTCTTCATTTCTAGGCAGTAGGGATCCAGACACTCTTCCACTGGACGGCATTTCTCCACATCTCCTCCAGTAGCGTGGGATGAGGATGAGCCCAGTCCATTCCTCCATTTTTCTCCTCATCTTTCTGGCAGTGGAGCCACAGGGTCTTCAGAGGGTGGGTACATGTGTACTGGAGGTACTGACAGCCCTGGTGTGTGTGTGTGTGTGTGTGTGTGTGGGGGGGGGGGGGGGGGGCACAGAGAGAGGAGGAATACAAGTTAGGAATACAAGTTAGAATGACATAAAAATTAAGAACGAGATATTAGGAAGAGCGAGATAAAGAGCAAACAAACATAAAAGACATTATCATTTGAATGAGAACAAGAAAATGTAATATAGGATGCAGACCAAGCGGGAGAATACATTCTTGAACCTGAGCCGTTACAATAATATGAATTAAAAGTAACACATTAGGGTGTGTGTGTTTGATATATGTACGGTGTGTATTTTTCAGATTTGTATTCAATTATTTAACCAGGCAGTCTCAGCATGATTAACAATCTCACAAAATGTACACAAGCAAAATACATCAAATTCCCTTAATGACCTACACAACTGTGTGTATGTACACAGTGTGTACATGTACCTATTCATTATCACTGTCTAATTACCTCCATGCTACCCCAGTACCAGATGGACTTGATGACACTGTGATTGGCCAGAGCTGCAGTCAGCTGATCTCTATTTCCTGTTATGATGTTTACCAAGCCTGCAGGTAGGTCTGAAGACTGAAGCACCTGGAGGAGAGGACAGGAGAGGAAGATGAGAGGAAAGAAACATTTTGTAGACGATTAAGTCTGCAACACAAATGACAATTTCAATCAGATTTTGATTTGTGAATTTAACCACTTGAACCCTATATACAGTACCTCACTGGCCAGGGTTTTGATTGATTGAATCATTTATTCAGAATGTTGCAGAGAAAAAGCACATGGAAGTACAGTTTACAATACAAGGTCAACTAAGATGGATCGCTCATAAAAGCCGCAATGGGTTGTTTCCAATGAGATCACCACGTACTCAATTCATGGATCCTCCAGGGGTCTGTACTTGGCTCCCTCCTTTCTTCCCTCTACGTACACAAAAAATAGCTGATCTACAACACTACGACACGTTGTGAGGTTGCACATCTAGTCCAGTGGCTTAATGCCATTTTTTAACATTGGATCATGACGCAACAAACCTCCGCCTATTTCTGCCATTTTGCGTTATCTTCAAAACACATTATGCTACTACTCATATAGATTTTGTCCAATACTAACACAAATCGGCACTTTTGGTCCAGGGAAAAAAAGTTTTTGGGTGGTATGACCTACGGTTCAAAAGTTATAGGGCAAGAAGTGAATGGGCCTGTTTTTTAATTAGATTTTCTTAATTAGATTATTTTTTTTTTATTAGAATTCATCAGTAGGTCATAAAGAGGCCTCAAGAAAAATGTTGCGCTTTTATCCGCTTCGTGACGGTAATTTTGCTAAGCCACCTGTCTAATCAGCTATTCTCACCAAATGTTCACCTACTATGACATGCCCAGAACACGGACAATAGGGTTCAAGTGGTAAAAAAAAAAAAAAACACTCCAGTGAGGTGTTTTAGTTATTTCAGGACATTGTGTAACTGCATGTCTGCCCTGTGGCAAAAGCCTCACCTGGATGAACTGCAAAGCTGGGAGAGGGTACTTCTGACTGGGAACCATCACTACAGCATTGCCCATGGAGATGGTTGCCCCAAGAAGTGTCACCAGGGAGAGGAGGGGCTTGTTGTCAGGGAGGACAATGCCCACCACTCCTAGGGCCTCAGGCAAAGAGAGGGCAGAGCCAGACTGAGGGACGGGCTGGAGGAGAAGAAGGGATTATATTATCTGTCACTCAGCCATTACGTTTTGTTTTACATTCCCATACACTGCAGGTACGCCTTTCCAAAGCGAGAGCACAGAGGTCCCAAAATGGCAATCACGACATACTTGATCCATGTGGCAATTAGAAAAACAAGAAAAAATACATCCATATCTCATCTGGAAATACTGTCAAATGTTTTGTGCATTATCATATTTGTTCCCATATCAGAGGAATGAGCTGGCTCCGTCGCCTGCTTATATCCATATTCCGGAGACACTACGCTGGAATTGCTAGTTAGCTGTCTGTTAACCAACTAGCATTCTCAAACTGCAGTTACTGCACACCTACTCACATACAAACTATCGTTAACTAAAGATTGTACAGGGAAGCCACACGTTATTAGACTCTGGGTGCGTTCGGAAATTCCGCACCGGAGCGCACTCGCCTATTAGTTTGTATTGGCCAGTGCGCTCAGTGTTGTATTTCCGAACGCACCCTCTATGTCTTTCTTCCCGCAATTGCCTATCTCACATTCGTGAGAAAAAAACCTCATGATTTCGAGATGTAAAGACAGTATTGTGAGACAAGTTTACCTGGAGAAGAGGGGAGAATACATTTACCGTGCCCCTACACTTACCCCCTGTCACTACAACTTCCCCAAGTCAAAACCTACTTATTAAACATATTTATTGCATTTGTAGAATCGCACAAAAAATCCTTACCGGAGCACCACCCAGTGCCTTATCGCAACGTGCGGCCCAATCAAAGAGCCTGGCGATGCTAAGCTCCACCTCCATGTCAGCCTCCTCCAATGTGAGGCCGGTTTGGGCAGTGATTGATGCAGACATGTCCCTCCTCTTTGCCTCCAGTCCCTTGGCCAGAGCGTAGAGGGACTGAGCACGTGCAGAAGGGTTTTTCTTCATCCAGCTGTAAAAGAGGAACATTTAAAGAAGAGGAGGATCATTAACAAGTTGTGTTCAAAAAACACTATTTAGTCATCACTAAAAGATTCTACATAGAATTCAACAACTAATGTGGTTTAATTACATGTTGCACCATTTTTATGCAAGTATCAAAAACGGGCAAAGCTGGACAATGAAACTGACAAACTTGAAGAAAAAACTTTAAAGTAAACGTTGCATAGTAACTGCCTTGTTTAAGCAGGCAGTCGGGGACTAATTTCTTGAAGAAATGGTTATTGTGATAGGATTGTTATTAAAGATCGGGACTATGACTTTGCCATACAGTATATGGTAACTCTTTTATAAAAGCAATAACTCACTCAAGTCAAGAAGACCATAGTATATTGTCATTAGCTGATTCTGAGGAAGGCCAACAGGCTGAAACGTTCAAATAAAATCACTGCATATGGAGCCAGAGTGTGCGACACTATTTTCTTCTTTTTAAGTTTGTTCCCGAAAGTCAGCACCAGCACCTTGCAAAACCTTTGGTGGGTGTTACCAGTGGTGTGTTCTACCGTGTTACACTATATACATAGTGTGACCTGCAGAAACATTTATTGCCAATTGTAGCCCTCTACTAACCATTTCATTCATTGAAAACGTGCTAGCGTATACCCACGACCACGCGTGTCGTGCAGGGAATGATTATCATATACCTAAAAAAAAACTAGAACACACTACTAGGCGTTACCGCTCCTGCTGTATTGTCAGCAGCCAATAGCCATAGCAGAATGGGTAGAGGCCGCCTTACCCCTTATGCCTACATTTTTTGGGCATTTTTTGCTATTTTGAAAAACACTTTAAAATTGTAAAAAGAAAATCCGATCTACATCGACACGTTGTGAGCTTGTAGATCGGCTATTTGAATACTGTCGATACTGTTGCAATAGTCGAGCCTGGATGTGATGAATGCATGGATGTGTGTTTCAGCTGCAGAGAATGACAGAGAGGGCCGGAGACAGACAATGTTGAACAAGGTGGAGAAAGGCAGTTTTGGTGACCTGGTTTACATGTGGGAGGAACTCTACGTGGGTAGAGGGTGTGACAGTGGAGCCATCAATATCGACATAGGTGATCATTGATACCATGATTAATAATATATTGGTTAATTATTAATGACACGGTGGCCTTACACCTGCACATGATATACTCTGCAATGCATGTCTGATAATACAGTAGCATATAGTACTAGAGACAATTATTTTTGTGTTTATCACGTAGACACATTGGACTTTGATAGCTGCCTACTTTGTATTGCAAAAGATGTTTCGCCTTCTGTCTGGACAATACGTGTGCATCTGTATGTGTGCACGTATGTGTGTACTTATAATTCTAGCCTTGAAAGAAAAGTAACGTCTCCATCGTAACGAAAACGCCTAAACAACAGTAAACACATAATTTTACTAAACCTTACGACTAAAAGGCTTCATTTTGGGATAGTGTTTAGGTACAGGGTCAGGGTTAGAATTAAGGTTTTGTCAAACTTATGGTTAAGTTTGCGTAGGATTCGGACGCTGGATGGTGGGGTCAGCCTTAAGATACACAGTTAGCAGTTAGAGAAAATGTAATTCAGTCCTCAAAACTCTGTCCTCAAGATGTCCTTCCAGATATCATGAGAGTGTGTGTGTGTGTGTGTGTGTGTGTGTGTGTGTGTGTGTGTGTGTGTGTGTGTGTGTGTGTGTGTGTGTGTGTGTGTGTGTGTGTGTGTGTGTGTGTGTGTGTGTGTGTGTTTAGCTTTCTTGGTCTTATCTGACAACAGTTATGTATCCATGTCATGTGTCTCACCTTAACTTAGACTTAAGACTCTGCCTGACAGGAAGATGTTTATGCCTTCCAGGTGACAATATGGTTTGAGATTACTAGCTGTGTGTCTGTCTGTGCACCACCTAAATGTAACCTTTTAACTCAGGAGTACTGAACCTTTTCTGAGCACTGAACCTCTTCTGTCTCAAAGGTTCAACTGAAGCACCTCCTATGATTACAAATGTTGCTCAATAGGAGCAAATGTTTTAATTGCAGCTTAAAGGCTATAGGCTATACATGTAGTGAACAATGTACAACTTTCAGTCTCACTTTAGACTCAGGCTCACACTGCTATTAGAATTATAAATCATTACAACCATATTTCTGTACAGAATACATAAAAAAAAAAGAAGAGTAACCCTATTTTCCTCACAAGTATGTGAACCCCCTGCAGTACTGGCAAGTACCCCTAGGCGTACGAACCCCTAGACGAACCGAACCCCTAGTTGAGAATCCCTGTTTTAACCAATTCTTCAGCAGTAACAACGCTTTCTACACATTTCTGTAAGCCAATAAATATATCTAGTTATACTGGTTTAGAATAAAAGTAGATCAACATTTCTTAAGACAGAATGTCTAAAACATATCCCATTATGTCACTGACTCTCAGTTTTACCAGCTCTCCACCACACCCTCTTGTAAATATCTTCTGGACCCTGTGCTGAAAACTCTGTGCTGGTGTTAGACTCTGCAATTATTGCATCTCATCTAATATAAGATAAGATGTTATTTATTGTCCTTGTGTTCAGTATACATTTGATTGTAATTCTACCGCAGTTAAACCAAAGGCAAATTTCTAAGGTTTTATTACACTAAATTCAATTGTGTTGTTCCCTCTTAATTTCATTCCAATATGTTCCACTAACTTGGGTTTTGTACATTGGGGTACAGTAGTCTCGCGTGGCCAGACTGTTGCCTCCCACAATTTTCAAATGCTTCCGGTCATACAGTCTGGGACACGGAAGCTCTGATCATGATTAAAGTATAAAGCGGATGTGAAGCCTCCTCCTTCGTCTTTACAGTCGCGCAAATGTATTTATATTTCGGGAGGTGTAGTTCCAGACTCAATAGCATTCGGAGATTGTGGAATAGTTGTCTGGCTACGCGAGACTAGGGGTACAGTGACAGTCACAAATGCACAAATTAACCACCACTAGACCCTGGGCATGTCATTATTGGCGCGCATTCGGTGAATTGAGTACAAAGGACCCCAATGGAAACATGCCATAGTGCTTTCTTGGGTTTAAAATCCTCATAACAGACCTTGTATTGAACTGTACTTCCCTGTGCTTGTCTTTGCAAACTGTTAATAAAGTATTCAATCAATAAATCAAACCAAAATAGCCGATCGCCATGCTCATAGCGTTTGAAAATTCAGATTGAGAAGCTCCTGCTTCCTCCAGGCAGTGTCAAATGTTGTCTTGTTTTTTGTGTGTATTCTCTTGTTTATTTTAGTATTTTAACTGAGTGTACAGCACTTTAGTTCAACACTGCTGTTTTAAATGTGCTCTATAAATAAAGTGGATTGGATTGGATCATAGCGCGCCGCAACACGTTGTGAGCTTGTAGATCGGCTATTTTCGGCAAAGACATTTGGTGTAGAGGTCAGCTTAAGAATAGGGTTTAAATGGTTAAATATTTGTCTTCTGTTCAACTTTGTAGAACTTTGACCCAGCGTCAAAGAACAACAACGAAGTGTGTGGGGTTGACCACACTTGGCCGCTCATTTTTGTGAACTACCACATCCACTCAAAAGGATAAATAAACCAGCAAATTGATTTCTGTGTCCATCACATTCTGCACTGCCCATGTTGACTGTTCCCTTACAATATTGCAAAGGACCCCAAAATTTATATGTATTGGACTATGAACCCCCTTTTGAAAAGATTTTGTGCTAAGGACCCCCATAACAGAATATTTGTCAAGATTTGTCAGCATTTTTCAAAAAATAGCCAATCTACAAGCTACAATGTGTCGCAGAGTAACAGGTTATGAGCTTGTATATCATCTATTTTAGCTGAAATAGCTGAACATTTTAACTGTTCCCACTTTGAGAACCAGTGTTGTTTTGTATAGTATTCTATTACCCAGGCTGAACTTTGATAGCAGCCTCCACTGCGTTGCGGACGTCCTTCCTGCCACCGTCTGGGCAGTAGGCCAACACGCCAGCGCCCCCTGGTGCCCCCACTGCCACACTGCTGCCAGACTCTGACTTGCAAGGCTTTCCCCCGACAAACTGCTGGTAGGTTTTAGGGGCACTGGGAAAGAAGAAAGAAGAAGAGAATGGAGAGGAGAGAGGGAGGGGTTGGTGGGAGGGGAACAGAAAAAGACATACACAAAGAGGAAGAGGAGGACGAGATTGTGATGAATATGACTCACAAAATCATCTTGAAAATGAATGAATTCATACTCATACAGTACATTGTGTGTACACAAACATACACGCTCGCACACACACACCTGGCAGAGTCTGAACCATCAGGAATGATAGTTAAGGACGCAGATGTTCCAAACTTGTCATAGTTCACATCAACAGGGGAGGAACGAGGAAGAGGAGGGGAGGAAGAGCTGGAGGATTTCAGGAACTGGTAGAGACCCTGGGAGACAGGGAGAGAGAAGTCATTATTCAGAACTTATAAAATACAATCAAACGCACAAAATTATTAAATCTATCATAGGTAAAAATATATATTTTTTTTCAGCTTCTTTGATATCATTTCCTGCTTCTAGGTACATTATGTAAACAATTAATTGACTATCAATTAAGTACTTTTAATCGATTTCATCAAAATCAATTATCAATTAATCAATGATCATCAACAACAATGAATGCAATTCCTTAAAATGTGCATCTCCACCGGCTTCTGTTATCCTGATAATAGTTTTACAACACCAAGATTATTAGATTATCACAATACATCAACAATCAATCATTCAGCCAATCAATCAGTCAGTCAGTGAAGCGGTTCAAGCCCACACGATTCATATTTCCACTATTTCTGTGTGGAAATGCTTACTTCCTGTCCTCCATCAATGCAAGTTCCACTGTCCTTGTGACCCGAAATGGGGAGACAGGGGTCCCACATGGAGTGAGAATTTACCCATACTGATCCAACAGACAGGCTAGAGAGAGAGACAGTAAGATATGGACAGGCAGAGAGAGAGAGACAGTGGGAGAGGCAAACCGAGAGAGAATTTAAACATTTTAAGTGGTTTGTATTCAAACAGTTTCAACAGTTTATCGACCGGTGGCTGCTGGGCTAAAGAGGCTTCAGTTCAAAAAGATAGAGCCTGCACACCAAAGCAGGTAAAATGTACATCTATATTACAAAAAGGCTGACAACGTTTCGATCCGCTGTGGATCTTCTTCAGGTCATGACCTGAAGAAGATAAACAGGTAGATAAACAGAAGAGGAACAGACAGATAAAAGAAAGAGAGGTAGAAGAGAGAGGAGAGAAAATTAGCAATGACAAAAGAGAAGGCTGCACCTCTTAGCAGTCTCCAAAGCCAGGGTGAGATCTTCAGTCCAGACAGAGGCTGCGTGGCCATGGGGACTGTGGTTAGCTGGGAACACACAAATAATACAAATATGTCTATGATTACATACACTTCTTAACTATATTGATAATATACTATATTCATATTGTAATTGAAAACAATATAGAGACAATCGGCTACATTGTCCATGTACATGCACGTGCACACACAAGTCCCTTACCCAGGGCAACTCCCTCTGTGTTGCTCCTGAATGACATGAGAGGCAGCAGTGGTCCTGGTGGAGCAGTGACCACACAGGGAGAGGAGGCGGCCACGCCACACAGCACCGTGGGAGGGTACTGAGCTCCAGAAGAGGGTGCGGGGCAGGGCTGGATCAGCTGGGGAAGAGATAAACATTTCCTTGTCTTAACCAGTGTTGGGTAACGTTACTTGTTCGACCTGGTCCGCTGAGGAAGACCGACCAGGTCAAAACGCGTCCGTTGCTTTTCTCCAGGCAAATAAATCAATGAAAGGACTTAACTGAGTGCTGGCTGTTTCATTCTACTGTTGGGCCGTGCACATTAAGACTCTTTTTAGTACGAGTGTTGCAGGCATTCTGTTTTCTTATCACTCAGTTTGATGTATAACTGGCTCATGTGAACATTATTTCAAGTGCGGTAGTGCTAGCATTAACAGCTAACTGACAGTGATTATTTGGTTGTCTCTTCAACAATCTACCAATTAGCCACCCTGTGTGTGACAATCTCATTGGCCCATTTGTATGATCCGGATTCGTTAAGAGAATTGGAATTGTTAACTCCAAGAATTTACATTGTATGTCTCCAAGCTGATCAATTCCCTTTATCAGTGCTGGCATGTATTTCTGACAGAACAATGAGGGCATTGTCTCCAATGCTGCAACGGAACAGATACATTGTAATTTATTTAAAAATGTTCAAATTAGGGCTGTTCATGGGTCCATTTCCTCCGGGAGAGGAGCTGCTGCTTGGATTCAACAGATTCCAATCACAGTTCAGTGACTGACCGTGGCCCCCTGGCACTGAGCCTCCTGTACTGCAGCATCCACCAGGCTCCTGTTTACTTCACTGGGCAGAGCCACACACTTCATGCCTGCCATGCGAAGCGTCAGACGGGACACCACGCTGTCCCACACGCTTTCCTGCACACATAACACCCACTGGACCTGGAGAAAAGAGACAGGGAGAGGAAAAGACGAGAGCTACACTTATTGCAGTGGTTCTCAGATGGTGAGCCGAGGCACACTGGTGTGCCGTGAGACAAGAGCAGGTCTGCCTTGATATTTTGTGACAACCACACACATTATAATTGCATTTTGACTGTAGAAAAAGTATTTTTTCACTACATCAGTGCTTTGTGCACAACACAGAGGCAAAGTCTCTATATTTTAACCACTTTTAACTTGGCATCTCTATTTTGGGCATGTCTTTATTTCAGTCAGATAACTCATGAATAGATTTGATCTTGGCGTTCAGGTTCAGCTATACATTACTCCCTGGCTGTTCCATGTGTATGTAATGTTTCTGTTACACTGAGGACCACTTTGGAAATAAGTGTTTAATGCTTTTAGCTGCCATCATTTGGATTTTTTCTCATGTTGGTATGAGATTCTGTTTGTTGAATCCTAATCTCTCAAGAACAGATTCTGCTCTGCGTTTGAATCTGTCGGGGGGTTCGTCATATCACGTACGCACTGGCCTACAAGTGGGCGTGCCTTCAGATCAGGAAGCAGGCAGCGCTTTACCCAATCAAATGTAGTGGGCGGGATTTACGTGTGTGCCGATCCTTCCCCACTAGAAACAAACCGAAACCCATTTAACAATAGCGTCCTCGGAGCAGACAAAATCACAGAAAGATATTCACATTTTAACTTGCTCTTTCATCATAGAAACAAGTGGGCTTATAACCAAAACGATCCCTGTTCTCTGGGAGAAGTGGTGTTAGTGTTCCGTGTAGAAATATTGTTAGTGGGAATGAAAACATAGTCGCACCACCGGAAGTGAAAGGCTGAAGGCAGACCAAAACCCCGGTTTCCTTGCGCACATGTGCTACGTTTTTCCTTTTCATTTGGCGATGGGTTCCATTTTTTACTCTGCGTCCTATAATAAATTGGCACTTTGGTTATAACGGTGTGTGCGGCCACTTTTTTGTCTTTTGACAAATTCACCTTGAGATTTTCCTGCCGTGAGCCAGCACCACTATAAGGATTTGGTGTGCGTAGCACCTTTTTGCACAATGCAGAATTTATGTCTCAAATTGAAGCCAGTTACATCACAGGAATGAATGAATTGTATCATACATTTCACAGTACCGGAATCCTTGTACTGGAAGTATATTTTAGAAAAACTAAGTTCTGTCAAATTGTCCTTGAGCAACTTAGTCACTCTAGATAAGAGCATCAGCTAAATGTCTACCATGTCCTCTTCTGTTTGTCCTTTATATACTTCAAAACAGATTCTTCATGATCTTGGTTCATATCAATAAAGCGCTGAACCTGAGTTTTTGTATAGGAGGGCTGCCTCTCTCACCTCTTTCCTCTTCTTGAAGGCGGCCTCTATCACTCCATCCACGGCGCTGTCTATGTCGGCCGACTCAAAGATAATAAATGGACAGGTGGCGCCCACAGACAGAGAGAGAGACATGGGCACACCCATCCCCGCTGTGATCTTGCACAGCATCGCTCCGTCCTAAAACAGGGAGAGCCAGAGAGTATTTTAGAAACATAAAACAGATGAATAAACACAATAATGATCATCGTTTAGTTATCATCAATGACTGTCTTCCATTCTATGTTCAAGGGCTTTTGGGGAGAAAGGAAACGTAGAAGTCACTTCAGGTTCGCGGTAAGGGGCTATGGGGGATTTCTTTTGTATGTACTGTTATTACTTCTTTTTGATACTACTTAACTCCCTGAGTGCCAGGATTGCCAGAATTATTTCAGAATTGATTCTGAAAAGTGCCAGTTTTTTTTCCACAGAAAACAAAAAGTGCTTAGGAAGCGAGATACAGCCTTTTTCAGTTCTAAGTTAAACAAGGAGTGGATGGAGCTGCACATCTTCAGATGGTGATATCTTGGGTTCTGAACATGTTTAAAAAAAAAAAACATTTATTTTTATTTTTTTATTTTACTATTTTTTCAAAAACACGTCAAACACGTTAATGGCACCCAGCGCCATAGCGGTAAAAACACGTGAAACACGTTAATGGCACTCAGTGAGTTAATATCTACAGATAATGTTCAATTATATATCTTGGCTTGGAGCCAAGCTATATGGGGCAATGGTTGAAATTGGACAAGGCAATATACCACATTTGTGGAGAAACCTATATCCGCTGCAGGAGCAATCTAAAGCCCTGTTTATACTCTGTTTAGTTTGAAGGCGTCACTTGCCAAAAAAGCATTGCGATTATGCAGATTTGTTAGCTTGTAGATTGTTAGGATTTACAAGCAACCCATTCTGTCCTGGATTTTAGTTGGAGATGCTGAATTGGAAATAACGACACTTTTAGAGTTCACAGCTGGTAGTGTAGACGTTAACAGCGTGGAAGATCTAAGTGGGACTCTTGCTTAATTTAAACTCGTGCGACTTATGACGTGTCACTCACCAAACATTAACGAGCTTACGTCACAACTACACTTGTAGTTTAGCAATTTTTGTAGAGTGACACTGTCGCCGTATAAATCAGTTTTTAGAAATTAAACACTCATTATTGATTATTCCAGTGGTCTACAGTATCTATCAACTGAAAAGATGTGGGTTTAAGCTGATAGCAATAACCGTAATCAGGAATCAGCTGAGGATCAAACTGACCCCTCACTAAACAAAACATACACACACACACACACACCTGCTTGTTGCCGCTGTAGGTGACATAGCTGATGTTAGAGTTCTGGGCCACTTTAGACCCCATAGACACACCAGTTCCTGTTACAATATTCAGCACTCCAGCAGGAAATCCTGCCTCCATAAAGATCTGGGCCAATAGGAGAGCCGGAGAGGCAGTGACCGAGCCAGGAACAACAACAACAGAGTTGCCTAGGAGACAGTGAATATGTTTTATTTATTCATTTTTACAATAAAGCAAATACACATCCACCAGAAAATTACACACCATATAACAAAAATATTTGGGTCCTGATTGCTTTTTTTAAATAATAAACTGCACATAAAATATAAAGCTTGTTGTCTTGTAAATGACCAGAACATTTTACAAAGAGGTAGCGGCTATGATGAGAATCACTCAATAAATCAATTTCAAATCCATTTATGTATGGATGGATTTGTGTGTGCATGTGCGAGTGTGTGTGTGTGTGGTGTGGTGTGGTGTGGTGTGGTGTGGTGTGGTGTGGTGTGGTGTGGTGTGGTGTGGTGTGGTGTGGTGTGGTGTGGTGTGTGTGTGTGTGTGTGTGTGTGTGTGTGTGTGTGTGTGTGTGTGTGTGTGTGTGTGTGTGTGTGTGTGTGTGTGTTACCCATGGCCAGTGCTGGAAGTACTTTGAGCATTAGTGAATATAGAGAGCAATCATCAGAGACCACCACTAACACCACACCTGAAAAACATATTCAAACACATTAACCAGACAACATAAATATACTGTACATTTAGATTCACAATAGATTCTCTGATTATGAATAATACATTCTCACAAATAAGTAGATGTGTACACAATGCACACAGACATGGAAAATAACCAAAATACACGAACAACATAATCTCCCCACCCAAACCCCAACTACACATGCACCACTTCACAGAGGATCAGTCTAACGGATCTGTTAACCCATTCAATCCAGGGATGCATCTCTGTCATTTTAGATTGTGTGCAAATCTTTGAATATAAATATTTTTAAAGCAAATATTCGTAACTCAAATCTTTGCTTCTGGGGGGTCCCTGGAACAAAATATTTTACAAATGTTCGCTTTAAAGAAATACATATTTAAAATGTGCACAAATTGTCACGATTTTTCTTTTTTAAATAGCAGATCTACAAGCTCATAGCGCAGCACTCGGTGCTGCGCTATGAGCTTGTAGATCTGCTATTTTTGAATAGCCAAAGAAATCTTAAAATGACACACAGATGCGTTCCCGGTCTAAATGGGTTAATTTGGCAACAACCGACCGAGTCATTGGAGTGAAAATCGGCCGCTGTAAATCAGTGGCCGATCGATTGCAGCATAATAACACACAAACACAGACAGACACAGACACACACAGCTTGTCCTCACCCAGAGGAGTCCAGTTAGTGAGCAGTGTGTCTCTGAGCTGGGCCCAGGTAGCGTAGTACTGGGCCAGTCTGACCAGAGAAGAGGGAGAACAGGGAGCCTGGAACAGATCACACATCTCTGACACACACTGACCATGTTGCCCCAGGACACTCACCAACCTGGGAAAAACACATTCCGTTCAAGTTGAAGACTGTACTGTCCCAGATTGAAGATTTGCTGTGGAGCTGGGCATGGAGTCTAACACTTCAAACAGCTACAAAGCACATTGAAAAGCGTAAGCAATAAAATAACAGCTAAATCCTGCATGCATGAATGCATGCATGCATGCACGCCTGCAATAAGCAAACTAAATATCAAATGTTACTATGCCTCTGCCTGTCACAATGACTACATAATTACTTCATCGCCATTATTAAGCAAGTATTTTGCATAAATAGAATCATTTACATTAATGTGTATAATAACAGCTGGATGAAACTAACAGAAATGTCATATTTCCATCATTAGGTCCTTGGCATCCCTATTTCAGGCATGTCATATAGGTGCCAATTACAAAAATAGCCATTGTGAGCTTGAAGATCAGATATTTTTGAAAGATTTTGAATGGGACTGAAGTAGTCTCTCAAGTCAAGACTGTTGGAGCACACAATTTTTCTAAATAGCATTCAAAGATACAGTAGTGGAAGAGTTGTCTGGCTTGAGAGACTACGGCTTAAGCAGTTATTGACGTCATCTTGTTGCGCCCAGATAGGGTCAACAAGCTTGTGTTCCTTGCCCGGAATCTACCCAGCCAATAAGGAGCATAGTTCCTAGCTTGTGTTCCTTGCCCGGAATCTACCCAGCCAATAAGGAGCATAGTTCCTAGCTTGTGTTCCTTGCCCGGAATCTACCCAGCCAATAAGGAGCATAATTCCTGTGGTGTGGATGACAAGGATATGGCCTGTTTTGGCCATAGTACATTGCATAGTTTGAGTATTGGTATCTGTCATTCTCAGTCATTTTTTTGTATACCATATTTCACAAATAGGTGTTGTATATTTAGGTTATTTGTCATATCTACCCTGAGCAATTTCTGTTTACAAAGCCTAAAAGGCAAATAGAAATGTAATTTTTATTTATATGTTCCAATGTTCAGTGCCAAAAAGACAATTAAAACATTGATCGCAGTTATTGTATGACAATGAATCGCCAAGTAAACTTGAATGACCGTGCCAGCCCTAAATGTTACTCCATGTTCACTTACATTTTTTAAAGGGACATGATTGGGGACATGGGTTTGTTACCTGAGCAGTACTTTGGCTCTTTGGTGACAGGGCAGTCCACTCCAGGCCGTACAGGCACTCATGGCAGAGGAAACACACAGTGACACATCCTCCTCCTCAGCACACACTATACTACACACACTGCCACCTGGAAGGAGGAAGGGGGAATGAAATAAACAATCAATGGATTCAACATAAAAACTTGAAAAAAGTGCAACATCATTATGGAAACTAAATGATGTTTATAGATTCTGAACAAACTTTAAAAAAAAATCTTTGCATAATTGAAGAGAAACAAAACTGGCATATAGAAATTATTGTAAAGAAAGTATATTTTTAAAAACTTCTCTTCTATTAGTAAAAGCTGCTTCGTAACAACAATGCTGGTTGAACTAAGACATTAGCTGTGAAAACGATTAATCTCTTTGAGTGATGCACGCTGTCAGGTTGCACCAGCAGCCTAGGTGCCCAGACTGCTACAACCAGCCGTCCGGGCCTGAGTGATGCTTTTTGAGGTAACTGGTCCTGATAAGTCAAGTCAGGTCTGCCTCTTTTCACCTGTTTGCCAGAGAAGCTGGCAGTTTACAATGGGAAAGTGAAAAACCACAGTCAATACATCCTCACACATCTTAACCACATCAATCAGTCCAGAAGAATAATGTTGAGTCTTTGTTAGACTTGTTAGAATAAAAAAAGTAGTACCAAAATCGTGGCACTGCATCTTTAAATGAAAAATGGCTTGGAAAAACAGCTGCATTACTTTTACAATACATGGTTACAAAATACAAAATAGCAGCAGTACAATGTTACCTAAGCCTTTACCTTTAATGTCATCCATGGAGAAAGTCTGTCTGCCTGCTGGACAGACCATCTTCCCATCAATGAACAAACCCAGAGAACAAGAATGGTGGTCCAGCCAGGCCTGATGAGACAACATATCAAAAAGTACAATAGTGTTAAACATAAACAACCAAACTAAAGGGGGGGGGGCTTTATTTGTATGACTTTCAACTATTCAACTACCCATCCAGAAGCATAAACATACCAAAATAGAAATAGCATCTATCTTGACTTGAAGAGTGTTTATTTCACTGCAGCCTGCTGCAGTTTGGTATTAATTGTGCATTTACTGTTACACTAAAACCAGATTAAAGTCAAATGCAGTGCAGTGATAAAGCACAACTGATATCAGAGAATCAACATTTCCTATCATGTTTTTTATTGTGTTCACATCTCTTATAACGTGTTGAAATTACATTTTTACTTGCTTAGTTCTACTGAAGCTCTGAACTTTGAGACAAGGCTCACAATGTACACAAGTTAAACTGTAGCCTACACAGGCTGCTATTTGATTGGCCAGGAAGACTGACACCTCTGCTACAGTGACCAATGAAAGACCAGGCATGAATTGGGAGTGTATCGCCTACTGACAGAGGAACAAGGTACAGAAATAATCTGATTCTCTCTAAAATTAGCCTTCAGCCCAACCACACTGTGCATTAAAACTTAAAGTTATTCATCATTATGATTTATGCTTTCCATCCACAGAGGAGACAACGAAAGGGAAGATTTGTAAATTCACACACCCACAGGGGCTTTCAAAAGGCTCTCCAAACACTTGCTGGCAGGTGAACTTTACACTGGAAAAAGTGCAGTTCTATCCTGCTATGAACTAACTAACAAACTTTGTGTAACGGTGTGACTCAAAACACCTATTTCTATGTACCTGTTAGTTTAACAATAGGTGGTGGATTAGTACTCACCTTTGATCAAGACTATCATAGATGTATTTTATTGAGTCTGACTATTACTTTTGTATCCATGTCATAGATATGCAAATGTAAAAATAAAATACTTCTATGATAGTCTTCATCCAAGGCTAGATTAGTACTACTGGTCCTATGTGCTATGTACTATGTGGCAGCGGTGGCCTAGTGGTTAGAGGGGCGGCCTTGATACCGGAAGGTCTCTAGTTCGATTCCCCAATTCATCACATCGATCATGAATCACCGCTGAATAGCCCTTGAGCAAGGCTTCCATGCAGGGTCCGGCTTAGTCCGACACCCTGGGTAAACAACAAACTTTGCTTTGCTTTGTCCGCTAGGACCAGAGGTAGTGGTGGTGGATTAGCCCTGGTTCAGAGCGTTAGTGAGTTCTCTCACTAACGCTCTGAACCCTTTTACAGTATATGTCTGAACCAGGGCTATGGTGGATGTGCTGCAGGGAATGAAAGGATGCAAATTCCAGCATAAAAAACTCATGGCAATTAACGTTATATCAGTTCAGTATGTATATATATGTTTACTCTGATAGCTGCGGTTGCTTAACGTCAAAAAGTGAAACAGAATAACTAGCCAAGAACTTGCATGGGCAGTGATAGCCATGGTTCACATGCCGCTCATCTGTCACAAGCGTCATGGCTCAACTTGTACCTGGTTTGGGACTTTCTCCATTTACAACCCGTACATCTAAATAAACGTTCAAATTTTAAATAAAAAGTGCTGACTCCACTGCCATGGATGTAACAAGTTGAAACGCTTGGGTCTAAGTACCCGTATGTTCCATATTGTTCAATAAAAAAAGCATTTTAATCCGATCGGTGGCCATTTTCTTAAAATGTCCTTCATATACTTTCAACTACGCGACCCTATCGGTTGGGAGGTGTATTGCACTCTGATACTTTATAACTCTATGAGAAAATGGCCGCCGATCGGATTAAAATGTTTTTTTTATTGAACAATACGGAAGATACGGGTACATAGACCCAAGCGATTCAACTTGTTACATCCATGGCGTGGGGTCAGCACTTTATATTTGAAATCTGAACGTTTATGTAGATGTACGGGTTGTAAATGGAGAAAGTGCCAAAACCAGGTACAAGTTGGGCCATGACTGTCATGATATGACAGTCATGTTTCAGGGCTAGGGCAGTGACTGGCTGCTTAGGTTTGAATCCATTGTACTGCACTGACTGTACTGGGACTGCAACTACAATATAGTCTGTACAAGCATGTGTCCGATCACAACCACTAGGTTCCACTATCTATCTCACGTAAATAAAGACACACAACTAACATGTTCCTGCTGCCAGTCACATGTTTGCCTTGTGATGTGAGCTACAGTAAAAGCTAATGAACTTCACATGGTTATGGGTTCTGAGGAAGAACGGGAAAAAAACTATAAGAGCACGTTATCTCTGGCTGCTGCCTGGCTGGCACTATCCAGCAAGGCACTATTTATCGTTATTAACGTTTTGATACCATGCTGAATATCACTCCTTCGTTCAAATCGTTGAATTCACTGATCACAGGGCAATTGTCTCTGATATGTCACTGGCGGCCAGTTATGAAATACAGTGTTGTGTAAAGTTGTACCTGTGCAGTAGCAGCGCTAGAGCTGCTCGGTCCGTACTCCATGCTTTCAAATATGTCGTGCACTGTTTTGGTGGCGCTGCCGGCCATTACAATGTCATCAAGTAACGAGCTATAAGTCCCCTTAAATGTTACAAAGCGATGAGTACAAATACAATCTCTGGACTCCACGGAGAGTGCTGTGCAGCGCAACGTGCTGTTTCTCTGATTCTCTCCTGTGTGCTGTGGTGGTGTCACGTCACGTCTCACTACGCCTGCTAAAGAAAAAGCAGATCTACAAGCTACCCAGGCGTCCCATCGCGACCGATCGCGACACCATGACAGCTTGTAGATCTGGTGTTTCTGGCAAGCAGATTGTACTTGTCCCTCCCACTTGTTACAGTTTTGACGAATCAAATCTCTAACTCGCCTTCCGTATCCGGTCATTTGAGCGCACGCAAACACACGCAAGTACTATAAGTACATTTACTCAAGTAAGTACTGTACTGATTTGATTTTGAGGTATTTTTTACTTCACTGGAGTATATCCAGTTTTCAGTACTTTTACTTCTACTCCATTATATCTCAGAGGCAAATATTGTTCTCCACTACAATTATATGAAAACTTTATTTAGTAGTTACTTTGCAGATTTTGATTATTATTACAAAACTTCAACTTCAGCCCTATTTACATTTCGGCATTTTGAAACTATCAGATCTACAAGCTCACTCACAATGCGTCGCGATGCGACGGCATTGTGAGCCTGTAAATCAAAAGATTTTTATACAATTTAGACATTTGAAAACTTGTGAAATGGGACATTCTGCATAATGAGTAGGCCTATTTTTACTTTTGGTACTTTAAGTACATTTTGTTACAAATACCTTTGTACTTTTACTCAAGTAAATTTTGAATTCAGGACTTGTACTTGTAACAGAGTATATCTACATTGCAATACTTGCGATACTTTTACTTAAGTAAAACATGTGAATACGTTTTCCACCACTGTAGACCTCAGTCTATGTTCCAGACCCGGGGCCGGAACGGTACCGTTTTCACCATCAGACTGTAGTTTTCACACGGACATATTTTGCAACAGGACCTTAAGATCGACTGCGCATGCGCTGTACACACAGGGAAGTGCGGAGGGAGAATTTGTTGCGCTTTTTATTTTTTTAATGTTTTTACAGCTGAGTTGACTAAAGGAGACAACTGTGTTTTCTTTTGGGCTGTTATTATTAATTAAACATAGGCAGCATTCAGTTGTCCCTACAGCACTGGAACAGTGTTCTACCTAAAGGCGAAGCACTCACTGCACAAGTTAAACATGCCCAGGAGGAAGGTAAGCTAAATGTGTTGCAGGAGGAGGACAGACATTAATGCACATCAACAGCATAACGTCATGGCTAATGTTAGCAGGCGCTAAGCAGAGAGCACAGCTTGTGTGGAAACTTGTAGCTAAGTGCATTATTATTATGGGTTTATTATTGTTTGTCATTAAATGTTTCGATGAATTGAATACACTGGACCCCAATGGAAACAAACCATATAAGTGCTTTCTCGGGTTTAATAATTTTAGCATCCTCTTGTAAAGAACTGTACTTTCTGTGCTTTTTTTGTGCAAACTGTTAATAAAGTATTAAATCAATCAATCAATCAATCCGAGCAAAACTAAATACTAGTATTTGGTATGATTAATGGCTTGCTGTTGAGTTGTGATTATCCTATAAATGTACACACTCACACATTATTTAATTGTTGTTTCGTTAATGTGGGTTTCGAATGAGTTATTTGGTGTTTTAGTAACGTTTCGTGGGGGTGCAAACAATGCGAAAGGTGAGGAAAATATTTGTGGAAATAATGGTGAATATGGAGCTGGATGCTCTGGCTTTAGATTGTCAGTTGGAAACGGGAACAATCTGTTCTTTGGGGCGGGGTTAGGGTCCGTACCATAACAACCAGTGTTGCCAGATTTTGTGAGAGAAATAAGCAACCAGGTCTATGAAACAAGCCCAAAAGAAGCCACGCTTGATTGATTGAATACGTTATTTAGAAGGTTGCAGAGAAAAAGCACAGGAAGTACAGTTTACAATACAAGGTCAACTAAAATGGATCGCTCATGAAAGCCGCAATGGCTTGTTTCAAATGTACTCAATTCATGGAGAATCTTGAATCTTGGCTATTTGAAAATAGCGGATCTGTGAGCTTGAAGATTGCTAATTTCAAAAACTCAAAAATGTGGAATATTTGGAAGAATTCTGAAGCATTCAACAACAACAACAACAACACAAATGCTCCCTGACTGGCATAAAACATTTTCATGAAAATATTTGAGAGACACAGACACACACTGGTTTAAATAACTAACTTTTTTTTGGAAGCAAGTCTAAATAAGCAAGTACACTTAAGAATCAAGCCAAAAAGAACCTCAACCACCAATAATTACAAGCAACTTTACAGAAAAAGAACCCCAGAGTCGCTTATAATAAGCTGACATGGCAACACTGATAACAACGCTGTGATTGGATAAGTCCGGGACACGCTCTTCAGCCATTGGCTGAACAGTCACTCGTCACGCCCCGTCTCCGATGTGACTGGTCGTATGTTAATTAGGGTCCTCCGTTCTTGTTATTGTTGTGAAGTTGTCAAATACGTTTCTCTCAAATCTCAAATGTGCAGTTGTGGAAAAAGTACTCACATTTTTTACTGAAGTAAAAGTATCAATACTGCAATGTAGAAAATTAAATACTATAATACAAGTAAAAGTCAGGAATTCGAAATTTACTTGAGTAAAACTACAAAAGGACTGGTATCAAAATGTGCTTAAAGGGATAGTTCACCCAAAAAATGACTTATTTTCTATCAATTACACACCTCATGAAGCCTTGAATTCATGGCGATTTTTTGTTGTCGCATCCCTAAGCCAATACTTTTAAGACTGGCGGAAAGATGCTAATGTGTCTGGTAGGAGAGTTGACACTTTGAGTCTCCTACCGTAGCCGCCGCTGGTCATCAAATTATTGGCTTATTAGGAATGCAACAGAAACGAAAAAATATCCATGAATTCAAGTCTCCATGGGGTGACTAATCGATAGGGAAAAAAAGTCATTTTGGGGGTGAACTATCCCTTTAAAGTACCACAAAAAAAGTACTCATTATTCAGAATGTCCCATTTCACAAGTTTTCAAATGTATAAAATGTATACAAATATTTTGAAAATAGCAGATCTACAAGCTCACAATGCGTCGCGTTCTCTTAAGTGCATTAGTTCTTGGTATTAAAGGCGGAGTAAAGTGACCACCCATAGCCTGTCTTGTGGCATAGCCATAGCCACCCATGTGTAGTATTGGTGGGTTGTATCTGTAGCAACAAATGTGCAGGTTTACCAGTATGACAGATGTTAAACAGAAATGTCACAACAGGCTACGAGCCAACTTTTGATACACTCTCATCCAAGACAGTGCAGCATGCATCCACTCAACAGTCAACACTACTCCCCCCAGAGCAGCGTAGAGCAAGGCGTGCTCCCCTGTTCTGAGTGAGCTGAAGTTTGTCCAAATCCTTTTTTGAAGCACTGGACCAAATTGTTGGGCAATAATCAAGACTGGACAAAATCTTGTAATACAAGTTTAACTTTTTTTTTTTTTACCCACCATTTTGTTAATTTGCATCGACCAAGATAGTGTTTCATCAATAATCACACCCAACAACTTGGCCTCTTTAACCTGTTCAATAACACACAGCACCTTGCAAAACAAGACTTAGTTCAGGATTAGATCTCAGCATATATCTAGAACCCAGCATAATACTCTTTGTTTTTAAAACATTCAGCTTTAGGCTATTTTCACTAACCCAGTTAGAAACCAGCATTAACTGGTCTTGCAACAACGTATTAACAGAAACAGAATGTTCACTTGAGGCATACATTGTAGTGCCATCTGCATATATTTCCATACATGCACTGCTTAGTACATAGACAGCAATGGACATAGACAACTTCCCTGGGGGACGCCACATTGAGGGGTCACAATCTCTGACAATGTACCATTAAACACGACACATTAATGCCTGTTGTGTTGACCAAATAAATCAATAGCACTTTCTTTAAAATGATATGCTGATAACTTCCTGACCAGCAACTCATGATCTATTATATCGATTGCTGCGCTAAAGTCCAAAAGCACCGCACCCACCATTGACTTGTCAATATGTTTAAGCCAGTTGTCAGTAAGCGCTGTGAGTGCTGTGCTTGTGGAATAGCCAACCTTATATGCATGCCGACACTCAGAGTTAATGCTGTGTTCTTCAAAGTAACATTGAATTTGTTTACTTTGTATATAACTTTCTCCATCAATTTACTTAGCACCGGTAGAATACTCACAGGCCTACTATTTGGACCAGTGAATGGTTCCCTACTGCTTTTTGGCAGTGGAGTAACCTTTGCAAGTTTCTATAGCAGTGGATAAACACAATTTTCAAGACACAAATTAAAGATATGGTATATCGGTGCCACAATACACTTGACCGCCAACTTCAGTAACCTTAAATGATCAACTCTGCATGGCTTATTGAAAATAAAAGTTTTTTATTCCTATCCTCTTGAATTCATAATTACACTCCGTGTCCTTCATAATCTTGTTTTTTATAATTGAATCAGAAAGTCCCCACTAACTGGTAGCATCTGGTCCCGAATTGTATTTACTTTATTGATGCTACTTGGCAAAAAAGTAATTTGCTATGTCAACTGGTCTAGTGATAAACTTAACCTCTATAAATGAAGGCAGTTTGCCCATTTTATCCCCACCCACAGCTTCATTAAATATTTTCCACAGTTTTTATGTCATATTGACATTCCTCAAATTTACATTGATAGTGGCGTTTCTTCTTCTGTCTATTCATTTTAGTAATTTTGTTCCGAAGGGCCTGATTGATAGTGGCGTTTCTTCTTCTGTCTATTCATTTTGGTAATTTTGTTCCGAAGGGCCTGACACTTACCAGGTATAAGGATAAGGATAATTCATTTTAACAGGTTGTTCATGAAAGTCCTTGCGGTCTTGTTTCCAATGAGAACCTGTGAGCAATTAGGGGTTAAGAGTCTTGCTCAGGGACAAATTTCATTTCATCGACACATATGCTGACCTGGCCCGGAATCGAACCTGGGGCAACCAGGGCTTCTGGCTCCCTAGGCGGGCTCACTAACCACTCAGCTATGGCCGCCCCTGTATCAGGGCCAGCCAGATGCAATCGCATATGCTTAAGTAAATCTCTCTTTTATATATATTTTTTATGATAACTCATCAAGCCAGGGGGCTTTGATCTTCCTAACAGTACGCTTTTTCATTGGGGTGTGTTCATCACACATATTTGAAAATAAGGTTGTAAATATTATTAATTATTATTACAATTCAGATTTTTCAAATCTTTAACAAAATGATCCTCAGAAATGCCTTATACATTCTTTTATGAATGATCTTAGGCCCACTTTTGGGGGGCCTAAGAAATAACAGATCTACAAGCTCACAATGCAACGCATTGTGAGCTTGTAGATCAGCTATTTTCAAATGGCCGAAATGTATATAGGGCTGAAGTGGTTAGTGTGTTTTGTAATAATCAAAATCTACAAAGTAATTAAAGTTGTCAAATAGTTATAGTGGAGTAAAAGTACAATATTTGCCTCTGAAATGTAGTGGAGTAGAAGTAAAATAACTGAAAATTGGACATAGTCAAGTAAAGTAAAAAATCACTCAAAATTGTACTTAAGTACTGTATTTGAGTAAATGTACTTAGTTACTTTCCACCACTGTTACCACGGCTACAGTAATATACATTTTTGTGGGCGTTGTAAATATCTGGGATACCATTTTAAGGCTTCCCTTTAAGTAACATCAATGCGTGTATAATTACATGTCAAAATTCATTATACTGTTGGCTAGTAAAGATGATTTCAGTGCACTGAATAGGGAACTGCCACAACACTACACGCTGGTTTATTCTATTGACAGCTGCTTGTTTATTGATGAAGTAGCTTAACAGGGTTGTCAAAAGCTGGTGGAATAGGGGATGGTCGTTCCCCCCACGCACCCCACCTCCCAATATGGGATCTTTGTTGAATTATCCAGTGGTAATAATAGAATTAAGACACATTTTTGGGAAGAAAACAAAAACAAAGGACAAATTACCGGAAAATGTATTAAACAAAGCTTAATTGATCAACACTTGAGCTTGGTTCATTCTTTATCTGATTTCTTTTATCTGGTTGTGCTGCCAGAGGACCGCAGGTAGCAGCTCAGAAGGGACGGAAGACTCAGATTTCTCAGCTGACCAGGAGCCAGTTGAGGGTTCAGAGACTAACCAGGCACACAGACGGAGAAACACGCGGCTCACCCGAGCTTCGCTGCGACTTAGTCAAAGCTCACAAGGTACCTATCACTGTTATTGGTCCATTTGGTTACATTTGTAGTGCACTCTCTAACTTACAAATGGAATTAACTCTGAGGATTTTACTGTGTATGTTTTATTTAGCTTGCATTTTGTACTTCTAGATTTTCCTACTACTCTGCTGTGTAATTATACACCAATTTATTTGGATTTTACTTTTAGTTATTTCTTTCTCCACTTATTCTGTAGTGAACTCAAACTTTCTTTTGATCCTACCTTGCACATTCTTTTGCTAGCTCATTTGCTAAACACTATTAACACCTATTAATCAGTTATGCAATTAATAATAGCTTAATAACAACTTTAACACAGATAGCTTGTAATGTAGCCTAAGTCTACAATTTGATATAGTGATTTACAAACATCCGGAGAGTAATACACCTCCACAGCAAGGGGGTTTAAACCTGACTTTAAAGCAGAAGCCATTGTATACAGGCAGGCATGCAGCATGAATGAACAGAGGCAACCTTACCATCCCCCACGTGACCTCTTTAGGCTCTGGCTGTCAGAGGAGATTTACAACAGTCGAGTGACACAGTTTCCTTTTCCTTTTGTTATTGAACGAAGCTGGCTTGTTCTGGTCTAAAGTGGGATTATAAGCAGTGGTACACACACACACACACACACACACACACACACACACACACACACACACACACACACACACACACACACACACACACACACACACACACACACACACACACACACACACACACACACACACACACACACACACACACACACACACACACAAACATCTAGTTTAGTGGTCCTTTTCCTCTACAATGTCTTCATAACTCCTGGCGTAGCTTGCAAAACGGAGCATGTGCTGTCTCTGCTTTGAATGGCTAACGTCAGCAATGTCTGGAAACCTATTGGGTTAAGCTAACTCTTTGTTTTGCGTTTGTGCAATCCTACAAGCAACCCAGGAAGGAAAATATCACTCTATGGTGATGAATTCTGTGAAAATCAACAGGCATTGTAGATTAGACATTAGACAAACTTAACCAGCCTCAGCCAACATAAAGTAGCACTGGGCTGGTGGCTGCTGTCATTTTTCCAACCTTCCCTGCTGCTGTTGACTGACGTACAACAAACTGATCATATCAATTTTACCTACAGAACAATAATTTAGAAACATTATCAATACATCTCAGAACTCAGTGATTTGATGCTCTTTCAAGCACTCTTATAGCGTTTTACATTTTAAGGACATGCTGTCTGCCAGTTTACACAATTTATGATATGAATCAATACTTCTAGGATCAGGTTACCTTTATAAAGTTCAGCCTTGGAAACATCTGATTTGATGTTATCCACAATATTCTGGTGATTAGTAGTTTCCTTTCCTACCTATGTTGAATACACTTATTGTAAGTCGCTTTGGATAAAAGTGTCTGCTTAATGAATGTAATGTCATCTCTATCTATCTCTCTCTCTCTCTCTCTCTCTCTCTACACACACTCAAACACATAATGTGTGCTAATTATAATATGTGGGTTTAATCCATCTCCCTAGATACCTGCAGCCCAGTGCAGGAGAACAGCTCACCAGTGACATTAGGTCCAGAGGAAGGAGTGAACTCGGCACCAGAAGCAACAGCAGCAGCTACTGCAGCAGCATCAGTGTTCTCCTCGGGCCGCAGGGTCACACGCAGCCAGCAGGGGGCATCAAACACCACACCCAAGAAATACCCTCTCAGACAGAGCAGGTCATCTGGATCTGACACAGAGAATAATGGTGAGAAGGGATAGAGAAATGGAGGGAGTAGGGGACAAAAAAAGAGGAGAGACGGAAACGGAGGAAGACTATTTTACATAATATAAAGAGCATAATAGAGCAGGAAGATTGATGAAAAGGGTATGTGGACGTATTGTCCCGTTAGGGTGTTTTTGAATAGATTTTTTTTTGTGGAAGAGAGGTGGAGAAAGAAGACCGGGACGATAGCTCCAAGCTCAGTTGATAGGAAATTAAAGATATAATTGGGGTAAGGCAGATAGAGGAGTGGATAAGGTCCATGGCGATCACCAGAGCTTGCTTACGTCACTTCTTTTGACCATTACCTCCTCGCCCTGTCTACAGTGCTACTGTGCTGCTCATGTTATTAGGTCTATCTATTATCCCCTCGCGTCCAGAGCAAGATCAAGACTAATGGGTCTACAATCCATCCTGGTTGGACCTGTGTGCTGTTCTACCTCCACGCCTGGAGAATCATGTTCCTTTATTTGCCGACATCCTAAACATAGTATCTATTAAATGTCAGGACATTTGGGGGACCCGAGAGTGTTAAAGGCTTCAGATTGTCCAGTATACATATTTATTTCCTTACTGTGGAACTGAATGTTAGCAATAATGCCTGAGACAGTGGGCTTTGCTGTGATAAATAATGGATACAGCGGTGATGCAATAAGTGTTAGACACTGCTGACTGGGTACAGTTAGTAGTGCAGAATTACCCATAATCACTGTAAAGAACGTCCTCAAAGGTTTTATGACATAAAACCACAAAAAAAGAAAACAGTCTTCAAAGGATGTGTACTTACAGAACATCTTTCTTCAAAGTACAAACATTGCAAATAGCTCCCTGGTTACTCAAGTCTCCACATATAGTACAGCCATGTTTTACAGGAATTACTACCAGTATGTTGGGACACATTTTTTACTCTGTTGAAACTACCTGTTACCATGATTTGAGATAATAGTGTTGCCAAGCGGCAGTAGTTTCTTCAAAATTGGAAAAATATATATGTTTTTTTTTTGTTTAAATCTTGTCAGATGACAAGCAGTTATTGTCTTATTTTCTTTATATTTTAGACTGTTGTCCCCATTAGAAATTATTGTTGCTGTTGTGAGTATGGCTAATGTTCTGCATTAGCCATACAGAACAGATCATGGTATAAACCATGATGCGTATATGTTCTCTTATTCTCAGTATCTTTCAGAACCTGCCTGTTTAGAATACCACGATCTATGGTCTAGTAGTGCAACAACAGCCAGTGTTAATTTAGCAGCAGACAGTGGTCATTGCATAGATTTAAGGCAACACGTGCCGGCGCTATGGTTCATTCTATACGTGTTTTTGTCATTAGCTGAATCAGTGCCTATAAGGACTAGCATGGAAACACTACATTGATTAACAGTATGAACATTCGTCCCTCCCTTCCTTATTGGCTTGTCAGATTTGAAACAAGGGGCGGAGCAGGACGAGACCCCGCCCCGCACGCCAACGGGCAACGCTCCGTCCTCGGAGTCCGACATCGAGGTGTCCAGCCCTAGCAACGATCTCGCCTCTCCCAGCAACGACAACGTCGTTTCCCAAGAGGAAGACGAGCGGTTGGCCAAGGAGCTGTCCCTCAAAGAGGCCGCCGCCCACGACCTCTCCCACCGGCCCAAACGGCGCCGCTTCCATGAAAGCTACAACTTCAACATGAAGTGTCCCACGCCCGGATGCAACTCCCTGGGTAAGGATGCAAACGCACAAATCATCGCTGTCGGGCAGAAACCTTGTATGTCCATATTTATGCCTACTTCGTCAATGACAGTGTTTTGCAATAGTATAGAAAACATCTGATCTACAATCTCACAATGCGTCACGACGTGGTTGTGAGATTGTAAATCTGTCTGTGTATTACATTTTTTTAACCAATGACATATATTAACACGTGCTTGTGACTAAATAATAACTACATTGGATCCATTCCAATTGGATCCATGAAAGGGGGGGCATTTGCTAGGTGTGAAATGGTGTCATTTCACACCTGGGTGGCAATTCAATGGTGGAAATTCAGTGGAGACAAAGAGGCAAATCAGGCACGACAATGGGGGGAAAAAAGACTACAGGGAAAGATCAGGGAAGTGTGAAGAGGTCGGGTCGGGTGTCACGTCTGTACATGTAAACAACGCTCTGAATGAAACACAGTGGTTAACGGTGAATTACTACGCAGATGTTGTGGTTGGTGGGCTGTGCACCCTTGGCCTTAAAGCACATAGTCATGTTTCCACCACTTTCTCTTCAGTAATCTCTGCATCTCTATCTCTTCCTGTCTTTTTCTCTCTCTCTCTCTCTCTCTCTCTCTCTCTCTCTCTCTCTCTCTCTCTCTCTCTCTCTCTCTCTCTCTCTCTCTCTCTCTCTCTCTCTCTCTCTCTCTCTCTCTCTCTCTCTCTCTCTCTCTCTCTCTCTCTCTCTCTCTCTCTCTCTCTCTCTCTCTCTCTCTCTCTCTCTCTCTCTCTCTCTCTCTCTCTCTCTCTCTCTCTCTCTCCTCTCTCTCTCTCTCTCTCTTCTCTCTCTCTCTCTCTCTCTCTCTCTCTCTCTCTCTCTCTCTCTCTCTCTCTCTCTCTCATCATCATCATCATCATCTTTGTTTTCATTTCTTCCCTCACTCTCAGGTCATCTAACAGGGAGACATGAGAGACATTTCTCCATATCTGGCTGTCCTCTCTACACAACCTGTCTGTAGATGAATGCAAGGTAACCCCCCCCCACACATACACGCACGCACGCGCACACACACTCGCACAAAATGCAATGGCAATGTTAAGTGACTGACATCAAGTACTATTGATGCTTAACAGTTACAGCCTCCCTGAGGCATACCATGACAACTTGCAACTTGAAGACACAAAGAAGACACAAATATAGTTCCCGCACTCTGCCCATAAGCTATTCTTAAAACAACAGACGCTTTGAAATAATACAACAACAGAAGACACCAAAATAGTTCCTGCACTCTGCCCATGAGCTATTCTTAAAACTATCTGTTATCATGCTTAGAATTATCCATTGAAAACAATGGGCAGAGCCTACCAAAGCTGCATATTAGCTTGGTAGCTCTCCGTTGGTTTAAATGGCCAATGCAACTGTTGTGAAGAATAGTTACTACATACGAAAATGAGCTCTTAACTGCAGACATAATGAAACGAGAGAGACAAACGTTGACGCACCCAAAAAGAATCAGGCAAGTTAATTATGATGTTGACATACAGTAATGCCAACGACATTTCTCTACGTTAAATGAATACTGTGAGGGGTAAAAAGCAAACGCATTTAAATTAAAAACGTCTAAATGTCACAGTGGCAACAGTGGCCAGGTAGGTGTTTATGCCGGGGGGGGGGAAATGTGGTGTGACTTGGAGGTGTGGCGTGCAGTGAAACGTGTCTGTGTTTGGACAGGGCAAGGCATCATCGCGAGAGAAACAGGTGGAAGAGCGGACGCTGTCTCACCGCCAGGACGAGAACAGACACGCCACACGGAACCAGGTAATGCACACATTCAGTATATGCACACAAAAACAGACGTGAAGAGCACACTTGTGTGAACAAATATGCTATACACCTGCCACTGCATGAGTACACAAATAGATGCATTACAGAGTACTACAGACATACACAGAAACCTAAATCTATAAATAAACATGGCTCCTTGTTGACAGAAAAATGCATCCACATACCCACACACACAAATAACCGAGCATGCACCCCGCTTACACAGAATCTTAAACGCGATGCGACATATGTACCGACACATGCACTGAGAGTAACGCAGATTAGGGTTCACTTGTTAGATCTACCTAAAGTAGATCTAAAGGAGAAAAAGAGACAGAAGCAGTTAGAGGGATTGTTTAAGAGGAAGCACAATGTAATATTGTGCTTCCATATTGTGCAGAATTTTCTGACGAGTGACCTTGAACTTGCTCGCATGCATGTGTCAGGCCCCTACAGAGCGTCAGCTGCGCTACAAGGAGAAGGTGACAGAGCTGAGGAGGAAGAGAAACACTGGTCTGAACAAAGAGCAGAAGGAATCATACATGGTGAGTGGAAGGAGAGAGGGAACATATATGCTGCTCAGATGTACCTTGTGCAATAATTACTATATCATGTGACCCAGAGGCTCCAGTAGCTGCAGGGTTCATTCCAACCCAACACTTTCCTTGTTGGGTTGGAATGAAACCTTGCACCTGCACTGGATAACCGAGTGTCCACAAACACGATTGGCTGTGTTCAAGGGAGGGAAGCCGAACGGGAAGGGCAATCTTTGTCGTTGTGCTAGTGAGTACTATGGACTGAGGCAGCACCTGTCAACGGGGGGTTGTTGGGTGGGAGGAGTAGGACGGAGGTCCTCCCAGGGGAGGCTCCTCACTCCTCACAGGTGAGTTAGTAGGGTACAACAGCAGTGGCAGAACACCATGTATGGGGAGGGTTCATTGGCATAACGACCAAAATGGGAGTAAAACATTACCTACTCTAAATAACAAATAATAGAAAAAACACAGCAGCTAACTTTTACTGTTGGTTTTCTATCCTGCCAGAAGTCAACTGTTCACCTGGCCCCCGGGCATAGTAAAATCCTGAGTGTCAGGATTTTACAGTGTGTCATTCTAGCAATCACCGGGATGCCAGATGCTTGATATGAGGGATCATGTATTTTTGTTGGACAACCTGGAATTTACTACCGCCGCAGGAACCTGTAGTTACACTACAGGTTCCAAATGAAGTTTTGCAATTCTTTTGGATACATCTAGAAAATAAGCACTTTAATAAAGGAGGCTTATTATATTAACATGTTTCGGTCAAAAAGAAAATCAACACACATTTTGCGGAAAATAATATATGTTTATTGAGTTTATTAGGATCCCCATAACAGCTGCTAATCTTCCTGGGGTCCACACAGACATAATATTATGTGTAAAAAGCACATAATGGGCCACAGTACGGATCATAGAACATGTGTGATTTAGTTTACTTAATCGGCAATGAGTTGCAAAAGTTAAATAAAAAAGCATCAATTATCAACTCACTCAAACACATCTCCTCCATCCCCTCCACCGTTTCGTTCTCTCACATCCTGTGTGTTGTGTCATTCTGCACCTGTCCACCAGGAGCACCGTCAGAGCCACGGAACGAGCCGGGAGCCTCTTCTTGAGAACATCACCAGTGATTATGACCTGGAGCTGTTCAGGAAAGCCCAGGCACGTGCCTCGGACGACCTTGTAAGAGAGAAAACTCATCTCCATCCTCATCCTTCCCTCGTTCTCTTCTTTTACCCCTTCCTCGATTCCTCTCTCTCTTTGTTCTCTGCCCGTTGCTCCTGTTCTTTTTCTTCTTTCTGCCCTACTTCCCCCTTCTTCTCTTCTGCATTTACATACATTTTAGGCATTTGTCTGCTCTGGTCAGCAGCGACGTATGATGAGTGAACAGGTAGGGGCTGTGGTGTCTTGCTCAAGGACACATCGGCAGGACACTTCTTTCAGCCATTTAGGATTTAAAACTATAAGCATCTTTTTTTCTTCAGTTCTTCAGAAGTATAGTTCATTTTTCTCTGCAGTATTCACTCATCTGTTGTTCCAACTGTTTATTTGTATGTCCCTCATAGAAATGTCCATCCTTCATCTAGTGTCATGCCAGTTCTGTATATTTTAACAAAGTGTTTTTGTTTAGTTCGTTTTTTGCTTCTGATGGGGCTCTGTGTAGTTATTCTGATTGGCTACAGTGAGGGTGTACCTTTTTATTGATATTTTACTAGGCTTGTCTTTGTGGGTGGTTTTACCAGTGGTATAAGGTGTGTAAGTTTCCACCAGTGTAATTTTCTCCACAACTTCCCTGCCATCATTTAAAAAAAATGACATTACTATTTTCTCTCACGCTGACATTTATATGCAACACCATGCGTGACCAATGACACTGTGAAAAGGTTATCCTTAAACAATAATATTTCTATCATACGGAAGTTGAGCAGGGGTTTTGGTTATACGCTGCTAAAATAACCATTTGCAGCGTTTTTGTACTGTGCGGTTCTGTGAAAAACATGAACGGGAAAAAAGTATTACGTCCACAAGCCTCTGCTGCTCCCTGTCTAGTGAGTGTAATACACCCATTGTTTAACAGAAGCAAATTGAAAACGGATATGCTCTGCATGCGTGCATGTAGTGTCCAACGGCCATAATGACAAAACTCTGTGTTACGGGTGTTGATGGAAAAAGTTGCACCGTTGTGAACATTTTCCTATTGTGATGAGCCGTAATCCAAATTTACAGTATACTTGAAAATCTTGAAAATGTGTTATTTATTGGTAAATGATACCATCGTGTAAGTATAAATTAGGATAGCGTTTGTACCTCCGGTGAGGTTCTACCTCCGGTAAGGTTTTACCTCTGCTGAAGTTCTACCTTCACTGTGGTACTACCTTCACTCTGGGTTTTCCGCCGCGGATGCCCTACCGGTGTACTGGGTCTTATGGACCTTTTTGTTTTCTCATCATCGCGTTCTCTCCTTTTCCTCTCCTCCCTCTCTTACCCTCTTCAATCCCATTTTCTTCTTTAACCCCTCATCCTGTCATTCTCCTTTCCTCTCCCTTGTAATTGTTCACCCCCCATTCCTCCTTCACTCCTCTCCTATTACACCTCATCCCTCCTCTTTCATCTCATCTGTCCTACATGTACCTGTACCAACTCCTCTTGTCCTCCCACCTCCCCACCCCTTCTCTCTCCTGCTTTGCTTCTCCTTCATTGCTCCTACTCCTACCACCACTCTTACAGGATAAGCTTCGTCTGACAGGCCAGGTGGCGGAGGGCAGCAACATGATCAAGACCATCGTGTTTGGACGCTATGAGCTGGACACATGGTATCACTCCCCGTACCCAGAGGAGTACGCCCGCCTGGGGAGGCTCTACATGTGCGAGTTCTGTCTCAAGTACATGAAGAGCCAAACCATTCTGCGCAGACACATGGTGAGACGGCCTTTTAATGTGTGCCATCATATTGTCTGTTTTTTGTTTTTACATACTCAGCTGTTACCTTTAGTTTCAGTTCTGAAATTGAGCTATGTTCTATTGAGTTTGATTTCAAGTACACAGGCAGCTTCCACTTGTAATACATATGAATGAACTGCATCAAACTGGCCAGGTTATAGAGTTTTCCAGAGTCAAGTAAGAGAGAAACAAGAAAGGATCACATGTGACTCTATCTACGTTACCACACAGACGACATGTAGAGAGCCGTTAATGTCATCATTAAGTTGGATATGTTTATAACTGCTAAAATACAGATGTTGTTGTATGCATGCCTTGATGCCTAATTTATGCTCCGTTGTACAACGGCATTGCAGACAGAAAACAAATAAGCAGACACTCACGTCCATGATGCGTTGTGAGCTTATAGATCAGCTATTAGGTTGATCAGCTTATAGATCGGCTATTTGTCGTGTGTGACACTGACGTACGACCAAGTACAAATTGAGCTTAAGCCTCCTCTCTGACGATCTCAATTGAGAAAACTACAGACAGTGATTAGCCGTCTCCCATTCATAGACTGCAAAGCAAGATGGTAGAGCCCACATTGATCTGCTCTCACACTCTGTTCATCTTCCCTCAAGGCCAAGTGTGTGTGGAAACACCCTCCAGGAGATGAGATCTACCGAAAGAGTAACATCTCTGTCTTTGAAGTGGATGGCAAGAAGAACAAGGTGAGAGAGTACCACTGAGAGTACCGTAATGAATACAACACAGTAAAATACTGCAGAGGCCTTCTGATTCAATTGGTCTGAAAATAGAATAAATATGCGAAAATATCAATAGGTTTTTGATGTAAAAAAGCGTAGTATTAAGTCCGTACAGCGCAAAATGCCTTACAGTGCCCTTTCAGAAATGTCAGAATTTACCCAGCATGGCTAATGAATAAAGCAGGGTCACATGGTCAAGGAGGAACTTTATCAGTAGATTCTGTTCGATGTTAAGCAGAAGGATAGATTATTTTAGATTATGTAGATTATGCATAATCCCAGTTCCTTTATGGTCATGACGCTCTATTTCAGCCCTTACTGTAGCTGAGTTGACTGATCACGTGGATGTTAAGGGACGGCAGTGTCCACATAACTGATCGTTAAGGGTTACAGTGCTTAGTGGGGAAGGCTCTATGATACCCTATGTTTGTCCATAGATCTATTGTCAGAACCTGTGCCTGTTGGCCAAACTCTTCCTGGACCACAAGACCCTGTATTATGATGTGGAACCTTTCCTATTCTATGTCATGACTGAGGCTGACAACACTGGATGCCACCTGGTCGGCTACTTCTCCAAGGTAGAAACGCATACTTTATCGTGTGGATATAAATGAGGGGTAAGAGTGGCTGTTAAAGGTAACTTGATATGTGTGTGTTCTGCAGGAGAAGAATTCATTCCTCAACTACAATGTTTCCTGTATCCTCACCATGCCACAGTACATGAGACAGGGCTACGGCAAGATGCTCATAGATTTCAGTAAGTAGAAGCACTGGTATTTTAAGGTGTTTGTATGAGTCTCTCTGGATTATTTGGCATCCTTGGTGCGTGTTCACCAATTTTGCTTAGATGTTTACATTTTTAGATCATCTTGATCTAAAAGATGATCTGGGTCTAAATCCAATCTCTCCTACTAGGTGAAGAAAATGGAAGAAAGAATATGAATAACTAAATTAAAATACAATAAATTAACGACTGAATGATTCTTTTTATAACCCAACTCAAAACCCTATTGCCTATGTGCTCTGTCCTGCCAGGTTACTTGCTGTCCAAGGTGGAGGAGAAGGTGGGCTCGCCTGAAAGACCCCTATCTGATTTGGGCCTCATCAGCTACCGTAGTTACTGGAAGGAAGTGCTTCTGCGTTACCTCAACATGTTCCAGGGCAAAGAGATCTCCATCAAAGGTCTGTCAATAGATACACTTTGGTTGTCGTCAGGTGGTGTGTCTGGCTGTGTGCCATCTTTTCTCTGTCGTCAGTTGTGGTTGCTAGATAGGGAAGAGCCAAGATGGGTGATGCAAGTTCAATTTAAATGGTTGGAGGAATGTAAGTTTGTTGTGTTTGTATTTATGTTTGGTTCTGGATGTGTGTATTTTGGATTGTATTTATACTTGTGTGGGTGTGTCTGCCTGAGGCTAGTGAAGGTAGTAGCTCTCTAGCCACAGTTCTTTTCTTTCATCATTGCAATTCCTTTATTCTTCCTGTCTCTGTCGCCATCTCTATGCCGACTCGAAAGAAAATCACACGTGATCTCTCTTGAACATCTACTCAGTCTCTTTCTCTCCTTCTCTCTAGTTTCTCCTCTTTAATTTAGGCGTTCCTTTACTTTGTAGCCTATCTCCCTGCAAGCCACAACTCTCACAGACACTCTGTGTCTTGTTTTGAAATAGTTGGGTCTTGAATTATATTTGTTGAGGTCTTAAATAAAAAGCATTGAATCTGACCTTAGAAATGGTGCAAGAACCCTGATATTGAATGAGAGACAGAAAAAATAGCCTGAAAGAAGCAGAGAGAGAGAGAGAGAGAGAGAGAATGCCATGTGGTATAGGTTGTACAGTAAGTTGAATTGCAATCAACGACATCACAGACATGGCAGGATCTGAAACTCGATTATTTTAGCTTTGATTCAATCGATTCCTTTACAAAATATATATATATTTAAAATATTGTATATATCAATGAATCAAGGTGGAAAAATTATAATACATTTTTTTATCATTATTGGCTAAATCGAAATGATTAGTCTAATCTCTAATACCTCTTCAGCCCTATTTTATACTTCATCATACAGTGTCTTGCAAATGGTGTCTTGCTATTTTCACTTTTTTTTACAAAATTTGAAAGACTAAATTAAATTAAAATATTTCCCCCCAGAATCGATAATTTTAGTATTGAAAAATATAACAAAAGGCAGGACATAGAAAAGGGCAACACTGAAAATATAAAATGTATTCCCCTATCCTCTATATCCTGATTAGTGGCTACGCAATGGTGGCATAACCAAAGTAAATCTGTGAATGTAGAGTGGGTCCTTTGTTTAAGATCAATGGAAGGGAAATGAAAGATTATACATTTTGATTGACTAATTGTGGCTCTTGCTGCCATAATCACCCCCCCCCCTCCACACACACACCAACTGTTTCCAGAGTTTTCACACTGTTCATAGAACACTAGCATCACAGTTATTATGCTAATGTCCTCATACTGAAGACAGTAATGCGTATGCATATGTTCTACACAAATTCTAGATCATTTAAAAAATGTAATTATTATAGTAGCTAGAATCTAATTATCTCTCAACCACATGCTGGAGACACAGAGATTTGCAAAAGACAGCCTTCTAAACGAGTTGCAACTCTACTAATCTGATTCTATGCCATCATCATCAGACCCAGAGAGATTTAGAAGGACACAACACACTACTCAGCGGGTGCAGCCAGAAACCTTAAGTTGTAAAGTTCACACTGCAGAATACTGTTCCAACTTGACCTACACATTGTACCACGTTCTACCTGTAGAGGCTAGGCAAAGAAAATACATTGTATTTAGTTGTGATCCTAACACCATACACCATAGATATAAAAGTTGAGACTTCTGTGTTTACTGCCATTTACTTTGACACTTATTGTATTGCTATGGATATATAGCATAACCAATGCATTGCAGTTGCGCAGAAATTTCATATTTTTCCCCCCATAAATTAATGCCCTATTTTCTACTTTGTCGTATGACAGTGTCGCGTAAAAGTAGCGATAATAGCCAGTCTACAAGCTAAAAGTCGTTTTTTTATTTTATTTTTAAAGTCGTTATCTTCCAATCAACCAATTAAAAGTATTAACAAGAACTTGTGACTAAATAATGACTACATTGGATCCATTGGAACACAGTTTTTTTTACAGAGGAATTACAGCCTTAATTCTTCTCCATAATTGTGTAATATAAAAATGTAAGCACAGCATTGGAGTCAATGGAAATGTCCATTCTATACCGTCAATATTGTCTAGTCAGAGAACACGTGAACATTCTACAACCCTCTGACAACATTCAAATCGTTTTTCCGCAGTTCCAGTTCCATCAGCCTGATTTCCTGGCTCTCATGTTCTTGTTGCTCGTCTTTCCTCAGAGATCAGCCAGGAGACGGCAGTGAACCCAGTGGACATTGTCAGCACACTGCAGTCCCTACAGATGCTCAAATACTGGAAGGGAAAGCACCTGGTCTTAAAGAGACAGGTAGGAAAGGCGGGAACACCATACTTTTAACTAGAGCCGGACCGAAGCCAGATTTCTTTGTGTCTGATGCCGATCCAGATTTTGGACAGTCCTAGACCGCCGATTACCAATGTTTTGACCGATATTTTGTCAAAAAGTTCAGTTATTTAACCAATTTGTGTCCAATTCAAAGACACAAGCTCACAACGTGTGAAGTTGCGACTCGTTGTGAGCTTGTAGATCGGCAATTGTTTTGATTCTGGACAGAAATGTAAGTAAGTCTTTACTTCTCCAGGACCTCATCGACGACTGGAAAGCCAAGGAGACCAAGCGTGGCAAGAGCAAGACCATCGACCCTGCAGCATTGAAATGGACGCCGCCTAAAGGAACGTAGGGTCGTCCTCTTACAGCCCGACACAAAAAACACACACACTTGTGCGCACAGTTTGATCCCAACTCACTCCACCCACAGCTCGCACTTCTTTCCAACAAGGTGCCCTGGGTTCAACGCTCACTGTCTAGATCTGATGAGCTTATCTACAACCAATGACTACTGCTTTAGCTCAACCACATATATGTACAATAACTTTGTTCTTTGGTGATTATTAGACAGATAATTGAGAAGTGTTTTAATATGCATACATACAGTATGACTGGAATATCAGACTGATCCATGTATTTAATAAGTAAAATTGCTGTTGGGCAGAAACCTTGTATCTCCATATTTAAACTAGTTGTGTTTTTTAAAAGTAATGCCCTACTTCAGGGTACATGAGTGTCGCGCAAAAATAGCAGATCTACAAGCTCACACATTGTGAGCTTTTGCTATTTTTTCATTTAATTTTGAACATGAAAATGAAAATGGTTAAGTCCGGCATTGGGTTGTATGCATTTTTAACCAATGAAAAGTATTAACAAGAGTTTGTGACTAAATCATAATTATATTGGATTCATTGGAACACAGATTCTTAGACATGCAAGGTTTCCACCCGACAGCAACGATATGTAAAATCTGAATATACTAGATAGTTCAATGTGGGATGTCTTCCCAGTACAGATGGGATAGTTTATTTTGTAGAGTATAGATCCAGAGAGCATCATTACAAGGAGAGGTCAAAGAAGTGAAGTCATGTTACCCAACACAAATGTAACTGTGTTATGACACGTCTGATGTCTGACTAGTATTTGATAAACCTGTTTCAATGTGGCTTATCCAGTTGCTAATATGGTTTTAAACTAGGGATGCACCATATTGACATTTTGACCGATATCTGATTATTTGCATGGTCAAATTGACCAATACCAATACATATATTGCATTACAAGTTTCCAATTGGGGTTACCTTACACTCATTATACAGTAACTGTGATTCTGGGTGCAGATGCAGGATTCTAACAAACTTACTGATGCAAATATTAGTTCAAACGTTCTTCTCCATAAATAATGATTGTATCAGCCTGCAGCCTTCATCATCACAAAAGCCCTTTTCAGCTTTACATTCAAACATAATTATAAAATCAAAACCGATATATTTTTTTGATATTGATTCGATACCAATATACGGCAGATATATCGGTGCATCCCTATTTTAAACCATCACATTTAAATGAACAGACAAAACATGTCTAGTATTATTCTTATTTTTTCTATGTGATGTCAGATTTCCTACATCAGGGCCCATTCACTCCTGCGATTCCACTCCCATGTACATTAGAACACAACTCTTGACTTCTCCATCTCAGTTTACCCTTCAATGATGCACGTAGAACCACCAATGTGGTCGGAGCCTCTCATTTCTTATCATAATGAGCCAAACTAATTTAACATAGCAGCACACCCTATTCTAAGACACTTTATTAAGGCAGAGCAGCACCAGACTGCAGCCCGTAATCCAATCTCTGACAGCTGACGTCGAAAAACCTGCTCACTTCATTCTGTTGTCAAAATGCAGGTGGACAGGGAGTGTTACTGTTGACTCACAGCCGTGTGTTTTGACACACACTGAGCAGCTGGCTATGATTAAACTGTACACTGTAAACCCTCACCCAAATGGCCCATTAAGGGTACATGTTTACACTCTCAGTTTGCTGTGTAAAAGGACACATAATACATGGTTATTGTGTAGGGTCAGACGTCATGGTCATGCATAGTCCTTGTGGTGGACACAATATGGGTATTGCAGAAGGGCAGACAAAACCATAGTCCTCTGGTACATGCATGCATACAGTACATAAATACAGTACATACAGATGGGTGGGGACAGAAGAAGTTGGTGACACACTTTATAAAAACATCCGGCTGCGACGTTTGTGGCTCTTAGTCCAGAACTGAGGGAAGCATCCCACAAAATGATGTTCTAATATATTTTAAAATTGTTTAGTATTGATGGTTTGTCTGAACCCAGAGCAAATAACAGTTCAGCTTTTCTCTTTTGTGACACACATATTATATTAACAGTGTTAACCTAGTTCAGTCAGTCAGACATTCATTCATTCATTCAGTTTAGCCTGTCAGGAGACAGGAAGCTACAGCTGCCACTGGCCATATTTGGTGAGTGTTTCCCCCCTCCCCCCCACCGGTTTTGATTTACTGTCTGTTGTTATTTGCACTGTCTGTCCTGTTCTGAGTTTTGTTAGTGTGACGATATTTTGTTTTGTTATTTTAGACGTGTACAATCAATACCTTGTTTGCAAAGCTTTTAAAGGAAAGCATACCCTTATTTTCCTTTTTTTTTCTTGACTGACTTTTTTCTTGATTGAAAGAGGTGGCCAAACAATCACAAGATTATTTTCTTAGGGGAGAATCATAATTGCCATTTATTTGGGTTTTTCATGGTGGTTTTGTTTCTAATAATATTTTATCCTGTTTTTCTACCTCTGTTGTTTTACCACTGTTTTTTTGTTTTGTTTTTGTTTTGTATTTTAAGCTAGAATGCCCATGTTTAAGCTTGTTTTGATTTGTTTTGTTTTTAAATCATTTTGTGTCAAAAGTGTGAAAATACGTACTGTAGTTACATTCAGATACAGAAAAACTGCTTTTTAGAAGATGTCTTTCTTAAATAAGTTATTTATATTCCTATATGGTACTGAACTGGTTAGGACATAAGAGAGATTGTATTAGACATGTCTGCTCTCTAGGACTGGCTTCCTATGTGAATCTAAAACAAATAATCATAACATTTTAGGACTAAACATCATTCGAAGAGACTCCTTTCTAAAACGTAACAGATGCGAGAAAGTCCAAGACAGTCGAACAGCAGACAGCAATTTAAAGTTATACGATGTACCACAATTCTACCACTTCGTTGTTTTCATTATGACCTGTAGTGCTACTGGCATTAAGGGTCATATCACAGGGGGTAAAAAAAAGAAGTATAAACTTCTATTATTTCAAAGAATGTTTCGATCCTTTCTGGATGTTCTTCAGGTTGACCTGAAGAAGCTTAAGATAGAGACTTCAAGTAATGCATTTGTCCATCTGTGCAGTCACCAATGAAGAAACAAGAGTTTAGTTGATGCCTACTTGTCTTTTTTATACTGCATATCTTTAGTGGCACATTTTTGGTAGACTGAAGAGGTCTGAGAAATATATAATTCCTCATATTTAATTTGCTCACAGCTTCCTGGTAGATTTTTGCCCTTCATTCCTAACTTCTTCATAGTCGGAAACGACATTGCCTTCAAATATCAGAACGTTGAGAATGTATGCTGAATGTTTCTTTTCTGTACATTTACATACTTCACATGTGTTTTCATTGTTATGTGGTTTAGTTTGTGTGAGTTTATTAACATTGTTTTCGTTCTAATTAAGTGGTCATTTCATCCATCTGTAAATGTGAATTTGTCTGAAGTTGGGTAAAAAAACCTGTGGGAATTATAATACTGTCACGTCACTGAAATGTTCATTTAAAATCGAACAAATAGTTCACAGGTGATACATTTTTCTTAATTGCATTATTTTATTTTGTTTTAAAGAGTATCAATTTCCCATAAGAGTTTACTACAGTTAGTGTAAACACTTGCAGTATGTTTACTTGGAGTGCACGGAGTACTGCTGCCATTTAATAAGTGCTTTTTGCAAGGAGTGGGTCAAAGCATCGGCTTACTGCAGAGATTTATCTAATATGTATGTCAATCAAAATTCCTCCTTTAACGTTTCTCTTCTGGGAAGAGAATACAAAGCGTTTCATTCCAAAGCAAATCAAAACCTGACTAACATTTTAAATGTTGAAAATATATAGACCCAAAGGTATTAGTTGTCTCATTCTATCTTTACTAAAAACAAAACAATAGAATTTTGTGCCGCTCTTGCATAACTTGTAAACTCCATAACTGTTAAGAAAATACATATGTATGTGGACCGCTTTCACAGATCCATTTCATTTCTTGTCTTTTTTTCTTCCTTTTGGCTTCTACTTTGATACAACATGCTATTTGTCTTTTACAATCTTTCAATGCTCCAGTGGCAGCTATAGATTCACGGCTCTGATTCCAGGTCAGCCTTGAGCAGGTGTTCCAGAATGCCCTTCCCATGTCCGCTTCACACTCCAGAATAGGATTGACAGTATTCTAGAATAACAGGCATTCCGTTGTGTTGAGCTACGAGTTAACTTTTGTAGAGTACTTGTAGTACTGCTATGCTTCTTATCGTACCTATACTGCGCACAGCGAGCACCAGCTAACCAAGAGTAGTGCAATATTGACTATTGAATATGTAGCTCAGTTGTGCACCTGCTTTTGTATTCGCTTCCCCACTTATATTTCTTCCTCTTCCTTCAATAAATGCAAACAATGAAGCAAACCTGCTTCTTTTTGCTTGTTTGTGTGTTTGTTTACTCTAGCAACAGCAGGTGGCTCACATTATTTTATCAACAAGAGTCCATTGTGTGCAGGTATGCATCGTTTCTACACACATTTTGTATGAAGAAAAGGTCAAACGCATTACCAATGTCTTAAAAAAAGGTCATGTCCCTTCGCCTACATCACACAGTCCTCCAGCCTGGCAGTGAATGGGCTCAATGGTCCCACCTTCTGAAAGAAGCTAACGTTACAAAATCCTTTTGTGGTGATTTTAATGGGGTCCTGGTGGTCTAAATTAGAGGCATTTTTGCCACCTTGGATTCAGGCTCCTGTCACATCACGTCCTGTCCACGTACATTGTGTCAGCCAGGAAATCTATTCATAAAATAAAATCTGGGACAAAGCTAATGGGAACAGCAATTATTTATAGTCCTTCAGCTGAAGGTCTCACCCAGTGTGACTTTGAGTAATAATAATAATAATACACTTTATTTGTATAGCACCTTTCATGACATGAAATGCAGCCCAAAGTGCTTTACAGAGCAAGACAAAAGCACAAGTGCTAAACAGAAAAAGTACAAATAATGTAACAATAAAGCAAAAAAAGAAAAGCATAAAACAACATTAAATGAGTGACACATGAGTGACACATTAGAATAAGTTTACCTTGATGGATTACCACAAGGAACCAATAGCAAATACTGCCCAACAGCTGTAAGACAAGTGCTCAGAAAATAAATATGATGGACAAGGTCATCTGCAAGAATAGGCCAAAGGGGGTGATTGAAAAGGAGAAGAACTTGAGGAGGAAGTCAGGAGGAGGGTGGCTTCACTTGTAGTTGATTCATAGTGGAAGTAATAGAGTGACCCGGTAACACACTACTGTTACTTTGTAACACTTTATGCATTTTCAATTCATATACACAGAAACACATACAGTATACACCACCCACGGGGAACAGACAATGTGAATACATTCGGTGTGGCAACCGTAACTTAACCCGGACTAATAGATGTTTCAAAGACTGACCTCTAATGACATTTCTAGGGTGTTTTTTTTTTTCTCGATGTGAGCACTTTCACCGCTCACTCTTTTGCACTGAACGAATGGACACTTTTTTGATTGGCATTGCACTGATAATTATTTGTTTTATGACGAGATACAGTGAGACACTTATGAAGCACTGACTGTAATGGACATTTTATTAGTTTTTACCTCAGTTTACCGTTGTTCTGTATTGTTGATGCTTTTTCTTACTCTTTACCTGTAACTTTAACTGCTGTGCCGCCTCTGGGCGACTGAATTTCCCCTGTGGGATAATAAAGGTATCTATCTATCTATCTTGCAAATCTAGGGGAAAAGACACATTGAAAAAAGCACCAACACACATCTGACAGCAATTTGAACAAAATACGTTTTTTTTTAATTGAAGAAATTGCAACAACATTCCATGTTCTCACATTGAGGTGTTAATACAACACAGACAGACATTCCCAGCAGTGAATCAAGTTAAATCAGCAATGAATGATATGTGATATGATATATGAACTATTAGTAAACCACATCCTTAATGTTCTGAATATCATTTGATCATAAGTTAACCACATTTCTCACAGCCAAAAAGCAGGTTCCAGATTCATCGTTACACAAACTTACTTCAATACAAAATAAAGATACACTTAGCAAATTTTATCGACCCAACTTGCTTTGGCATGAAACAAAAAAAACGTAGACAGCAACATAAGGCTTGAGAGAACATGGTGGAGTATAACTGTAAACGTTATCGACAACAAGGATTGTAGTTCCACAGCAATGGCTGAGGCTATAATTTAAGTTAACTTCAGCATTTTTACTACAGTATGATTTAAGTTCAAATTGCATCATCTCCCACGATCAGTAAGGCATTATGTCGTTATCATGTCAGCACATGTGTATCTGTACATGAATACTGATTGTACAGTAGGATCATTGGGGCTAATGATTAGAGAGGAAATTACAGTTGAATTGGCGTGGTGGTCATGGTTGGTTGATTTAATCTCTCCTCTTTCATTTTAATCTCTCCTCTTTCTAATAGTACTCTGGTTTCCATTCCTCCTCTGAGTCTGAAAAAGTAAAGAGAAACAAAAATCATTAGAATGGAGTGTTTTTACAATGTTCTGCAGAATTTCCAGTTCAACAGTCGGTTGAATTGATTCCTTTCTTTCTCTGTCTCATTCTGTCTCTCTGTCTCAATGTTTTGCTGTCATTCTCAGATATATACACAAACTAACACTAAAACATTAGATGAGACTCCCCTCTGTCCCTCCCCTGTCTCTCTCCCATGCAAACATTACAGAGTAAAATACATGGTGTTTAAGTGTGGCCTGTAAGTCAGTTATCCCCTTTTTCCAGGTAAAACAAGGGTTTAACAATTAACGTTTTGACAACAAAGACACAATTAGTTAATAGTTAACACTACCTCTATCAGAGCTCCTTCTTCCCATCAGTCCAACAAACATCTCCCCTCCTTTATTTCCTAGTGAGAAAAATAAATAAGAATGACTGTGGACAAAATGCTCAAATCGCTAAAAAGTTCAAAGTGAGTATTCATGTTTACCACTTGATTTAAAATGTGGACTACTTACTTTTCCTTCCCGATCTCACAGGCTGAGAAGCCCCTGAAAAAAACAAAAATAAAACTTGTTTATATAGATTAGTAGGCCTACCTTAAAGACAGATAAGACAAAGTGTGTGTGTGTGTGTGTGTGTGTGTGTGTGTGTGTGTGTGTGTGTGTGTGTGTGTGTGTGTGTGTGTGTGTGTGTGTGTGTGTGTGTGTGTGTGTGTGTGTGTTAATATTGTAGTGCCATACATTTTATAACCTCATGGAATACAGATGTGTGAATACTGACGAATTATGTTTGCACACAATATAGTTGGTAAACAATCGATCTGATTCTATTGATTATTTGTACTTTACCTGTGCTACGTCCCATAAGACCATGGAACTGCTGTGCTTTGGACCGCTTGATGAAGTCTGCCAGCCTGATGCTAAGACCCCTCTCTGGTGGGTAGCCCTACAGTATCACAAAACACACAATAAAGGGTGTTTTATTAGTGTGGTTGCCCAACAGGGCAACCAGACTATAGTACTCTATACACTTTATTTATAGATTAACTTTTTTTCAAACCGGATCTCCTCCCACAGTTTTTATCCCCTAATGTTGTGCCATATATCAAAATGACCGTCTAAATCGGGAATCGTGCGCTTGTATTTTGCTAAGAGATTGGTTAAATAGTTTAATTGATATTGATTTATTAGTGCATTAAATGTCCCCATCCACTTTAATGTAAAAGTGAAAAAACTCAAATTCAAGTATTTTTTTCTCAGAAACCGTAAGAGCTAGAGTTATCAGATTTGGAGGGATAATTCATAATATTGTCCGAAATTATTGAAAAAAATATCACACCATTCGGCCTCATGGTGGCGCTATAACAGCCCCCTTTACGTTTTGGCCTGTAACTCTTGAACCGTAGGTCCGAAAATCAAAATTTATTTTCACCTGGATTCCTTGGGTCACTACGCATCTCCCCATATAGGCCACGCCCATTTGCGTCAGGATAGATTTTTTGATATTGATTTATTTCTGCATTAAATTTCCCCATCCACTTTAATGGGAATTGCAAAAACTCCCATTCAAGTATTTTTTTCTCGGAAACCGTAAGGGCTACAGTTACAAGATTTGGAGGGGAGGTTAATAGTTTTTTGCGAAATTATTACGAAAATAATCACACCAGTCGGCCACATGGTGGCGCTATAACAGCCCACTTTACCTTTTGGCCTATAACTCTTGAACCGTAGGTCGTAAAATCAAAATTTCTTTTTCCCTGGATTCCTTGGGTCACGACGCATCTTCCCATATAGGCCACGCCCATTTGCGTCAGGATAGATTTTCCGCCATTTTGAATTTTCTTCAAAACACACTTTTTGCTCCTTTTCCTTCAATTTTTTTCCAAATCTCACACAAATCGGTACACGTGATCTATGGACCCATGCGATAAACCTATCCAAGCGGAATTTTGATAGTCCCTACCGTCCGTCCGTAAATGGCTTCCAAAGTTAGCGGGAGGGGCCCGTTTGACCAAAAATGCCATAAATCACGAACGAAACGTCCGGTCAATCCCAAATTTGAATCACATGTCGAGGGTGGTATACTAAACCAATCCCCAAAAGCATTTCTACTTTGATCCATAGGGGGCGCCACGAATGCTCGAAACGTAACCGTTTGATGCAAAAACATGATTTTTGGGGGATCAATCCTCTAAAAATTAAACGCAGGCGATCTCAGGAGTGACGTGACGATGTAATTGGCGCAGTCTCCGACGGTATTCCTCCCGGCGTATTACTGGAGTCCCGACCGCGTCGGCGCAACCACACTCTGCAATTTCCCCGGAATTGCGACGCGTCTAGTTTTCTCTTTCTTTTTAATCTTGGATGAATTGCATTGCAATTAATAAAAAAGTAAAAAGAGATGCCAATTTCCCCAACTATTAACCACTCGTTAATAATATTTAGCCAATACATAAATAATGAATACATACATAAAAATGGTAAGGAAATGCTCAGGAATCTAACAAAAATAGTCAAAATATGCAATGATTAAAACAAAACACTGTAATAAATAAATCTCATACTATTGACATACAAATGATCGAATGAAAGGTTATATTGCATTTAAAGCCAGGTGCAGCGTTTCTGTCGCTGTCTGCGGTGCTGAATGTGACTGCAGGATATGTGCGCTGAGGAAATCGAGATTTAAGAGCGGTGAATAGGATTTTGTGATTCAACTTTGATACGGATGAATCTGATTGATACAGTATACTTTCTCAACGTTTGCTATCCAAGTCGCGCAATGTAATTTCACTTGGGAAAGTGGCAGTAGACAAACCGAAAATCTAGGTAAATGTTAGTAGCCTACAACAAAAAGTATGGGCCGTAAGATAACACCTTTTTTTAAAATGATAAAGTAAGAACTTGCTTTCTCGGCAGAGACCCGGCTGATGAAACAACATAGGCAGCATTTAATGCGGAGCAGAACTCAGATTGAGATCCCATGTGGTTTCTGACAGCAGTTCGATAACTGCATAATTGGTAGGATACTGCAGTAGTTCTCAAACTTTTTCAAGACAAGGACCCCCACATTGATGTAAAAATGTGAAATGTAGGCCTATTTGGCCGCGGACCCCCATCTGAAAATGTTGTGTAACAGGGAGTCCCTGGCACACAACATAAATCTTCCCTTCTGGGGGTCCCTGGCAGGGAGAGAAGATTTATGAAAAAAATAACATTTTTGATATTTCTCAAGAAAAATAGATGTACAAGCTCGCAGTGCAGCACGAAGTGACGCGTAGATCTGCTATTTTTCAATAGCCAACATATAAATGGATAAAGTGGTTAAAATGATTGTGACGCTTACATTAACTACTTATGCTGGAACCCACCCAAGGACCCCTGGGGGTCCCCGGACCCCACATTGAGAACCAATGTTAAACTGATATCATCTCACCTGCCAGTTCTCAAGTGTCCAGATGTCTGCGTCCTCTTCGCCGGGGAGAGGAGACCCCAGTGCGCCGTAAAACACCAGGGCGAACAACGCCACAAGCAGCAGCACCACAAACTTCACCATCTCCATCTTCTACACAAAAAGTGTTAATAAAGTGCCTGCAGTCAAAAAGGTCTCCAACCACTACGAATGAATGAAAACGCCGGCTTGCTCTATCGGACGCATGCAGATGTATAATAGGCCTACCGTAACCTAGGCTACTTTCTGCGCTGGTTTCTGGGATCTGGACTGGAGAGACCTCGAGGTCCTGCTTCGTGTTTGTTTTTGAGGTCGGTTTGCCCTTATATGCCTCGCCACGCTCCTCCCTACTTCTGCCAAAATATAATAAATGTCTACATGACGCAGACACGCCGGTGAGTAAACGTACCTCTGTGTCTAATGCCATCTGACCGTTTCCCAAACTGTGATGGATGGATGTGGAGATCATCATGTTCTCCATGATGTTCATGTTGCTCACTCATGATTTTTTTTTCTTCACACAAATCTTTATTTATAATCATGACATGAAATACAACACAATACAAAACAGCCATACAACAAACACAAACAAAGAAGTTATTAATACATCGATACAACAACATCAGAGCCAGGGGGGTTTACTAACAGAAAACATTAAAGAGTGAACACAAATTTAAAGGACAGTTCTTGCAGCGTTCTTATTTTTTGGGTCATAAATTGCTCTAGGCTACTGCTTGGCTTCAATCTCAAATACAATGAAAGAGGTTTTGGAATTACAACATTTTGATTGATGTATATGAAATTTAGCTAGAACAATGATCGAATGAATTATGAAAACCTAATTTTTCTTATTATTACTATTATTATTGAAGCAAAACAGTAGGCTACATTTAGCCAAATACAAATACAAGTCAGAGTCAACATTAACAACAATATACTGAGATACATACTTCCAAAACGTGTTAGTGTGGGTAATGCTCACTCATCAGGGGTCATAACATGCCAGCTTGTGATGGACGTTTTCCTCAAACACATTTTTTGTACCATAGACATACAAAATGACTGGTCAATAATATTACCATAAATACTAAATGTATACTAATAGTCCCGTAGACACGATGGAGAACACATGCTATGTTTTTAAAGAGGGAGAGTTAGTTAAAGAGGGTTCCTCATCCCTTTGTACTTCATTGTATAGTAAGTAGGAAAGCTGAAAGGGAAGGCGTAGATGGAGCAATTTGTTTTAAAAAATGCTTTAAAAGTAAATATTCTTATTATTTCCATGGCCATCTCTGTACTTTTGTCTAATTTCTACTTCACCTTCTTCTTCTTTCTAAATTGGACTAATGCTTTGAACTTTTCAAAGCATTAGAGGCAATCAGAAACAGTGAGAAGAATTGTCATAATGACATCATCCACCGCCATTACAACACACAACAAAGACTTCTCTCTCATAAAGTACGCGGACGACATGGCCCTGGTTGCCTGCCTGAAGGACGTTTCCAGTCCCTCTTACTCCCAGCACATCGACAGTATTGCCACCTGGTTTGATAGCAGCTTCCTTGACCTTAATGTCACTAAGACCAAGGAACTGTGCTTGGGAGGGGGGTCAAGAGCAGAGGGCTCAGGGTCCATCTTTAGGCCTGTTACTATGAGTGGGGAGGAAGTGGAGCAGGTCAGTGACTTTAAATATCTGGGAACGACCATAGACAACAAACTCGCCTTTCAGACCAATGCAGATAACATCTACAAAAAGGCAAGGCAGCGGCTTTATCTTCTCAGGAAACTGAGAAGTTTTAATGCCAGTAAACATACCCTGACCATGGTCTATAGATCACTCACTGAGAGTGTTCTCACTTTTAACGTTGTGTCCTGGTTTGGGAACCTCTCAGTTAGAGACAAAAACAAGCTCACCCAGGTAGTCAACCAAGCAAGTAAGATCACTGGAGACAAACAATTGAAACTTCAGGACATATACAACCGCTCCATAACCAAAAAAGCAATTCAGATTTACAATGATTCTACCCATCCTCTTCGCTCTGAATTTCACTTGATGCCATCGGGCAGGAGGCTTAGGGCAAAATTAGCAAACAAGAAGGGTTACAAAACGTTGTTTGTGCCAACTGCTGTGGACATTTTAATTAAGAAAATGTTTAAATAGTCTAATCACCACTGCTCATGACCACTGTTGTTGTGTTAATGTGAATGCATTTTTATATAGTATTTTAATGCACTTATGTATTTTTTGTAATGTTTTATTGTTGTAACTGACTGCTGGTGTGCCAAAGACAAATTTCCATTTTATGTCAATTTAATGGACAATAAAGTTTTCTTTATCTTTATCTTTATTATAATATCAAAGCATAAAAAACTCTCAGACAGATTTTTCCAGGCCCAGTTTATTAGGCACGTTCTGTATCCGCCACTGTTTGGTACCTGGTTTAACAAGGTGTGTATACCTGTCAGTGTATTTATTAGAATGTTAATGGAGATTTGGGAAACCAAGCTCTTAAACTAATATAACCACTTAAACCCCACGATCCTATTGTGTAGAAAGCTTTCGCTGAAAATAGCAGATCTACAAGCTAAAGCGAAAGCTTTCCCCACAATAACAGAAAACAGGCTAGGCTACTGGCAGTGGCATCCTAGGCCAGTGGTTCTCAAAGTGGGGTCGGGGGACCCCCAGGGGTCCTTGAGGGGGTTCCAGGGGGTCGCCAGCAAAACTGCAGCTGCAAATGAATAGCATCAAAATCTGTTTAAAATCCACTTTAAATGTATTTTATACATCAAGTGACACTGACACTGTGGGAGCCAACACAAGGCACAGCTAGGAGGGGAAGGAGCTGCACCACCTACATGGGTGCACCACCTACGTGGACACACTGGGGCATGACACCAGAGCAACAACACTGCAGAGCTCAAGACACTGATGCTTGATAGGAGGGAGTGGAGGGTGGCGATCCAGGAGTCTATAATTGGTTTCAGCTAGTCCGTAGTCCGGGAGTCCGCACCCCTCGCGTCGCAGTGATGATTCAATGCTATTTGCTCATTGTCTTTGTGTTACAGTATGGGTGTGTCATAATGCTTGGTGGATAATCTATGCACACAATTTTAAGTTTTTAAGCTTTTGAATGTATAGTGCTGGTTACATTTGTATAAACTTACATGCTGAGCACATTGTAATCGCTCACTGTATAATGCATGTGATGTTTCTTATGTTTAATTCATTTGATAGTGTTTTATTCTGTCCACGAGGGGTGCTCATTAGTGGTAGCATGGGGTGCTCTTGGTTCATAAATAATATGCTCAAGCATAGTATTTATGAACCAAGAGCCCGGAAAATGACTATGGTATCCAGCATGGCAATATGCAGAGTTGAAGTTGAATAAACTGTCTGATGATTTCAAATACTAATTTGTTGAGTTGGGGTTTGATTTCAAAACTTTACAATCATATGTGATATTACATGTTACTAATATTTGTAATTTGAGTTAAGGGCACTTATTTCCTATGTCACATCCATACAAAATAAAAGTACAACCAGAAAGAAAGAGAATATAACATTGAATTGTAAAAGCTAGCATTAGTTATTGGTATAGTTATTGGTCTTCAGTGTGAGACCACAGGCAAACACCGTAGATGTATGTGATTTATACATGCAATATACACTGATTTATACATGCAATATACACTTACATTTTGCAACTGCAAAGGACCAGGACATAAAGAAATGTCAGATCCATATTTCAACACGTTAGCACAACACAAAAAACACCCTCGTAATCATGGTCAGTGTCATGTTTATCACCTGTGTAACCTTCACTGAGTATAATGTTATTACGGATACATTGGTGTCGTATTGGAGCGTACCTTTTCACGTGACATGGACAAAATGCAGAGGTACAGGGTGATATCAGATCAGACATAACAAATAACAGGACTGATTTAACCAATCACATATAAGTCCATGTATATATGTCCATGTTTACACTTACACTTTGACCAGGTCCATTTTGGTAATTTTGAACAAGATTTCAAACTTTATTTATTGTTTAATGTTGTAGTTTCTATTAAATTGGAATCTCTATCAATGATGTCTTTGGTAGGTTTCTGAATTGTCCTTAGCCCTCCTCTGAGATGCAGAGAGAGTAGGCACAAATGGTGGCATCATATAATGAGCATTAATGAGTATCAGTTACAGTGTATGAAGATATTGAAATTGGAAGTGCTCCTTTAATATTGAACAGTAGGCTATATACAGTATGCGCCAGACCCTAGAGCTACAGTACAGGGACAGTAATACCCCTGGAACACACACACACACACACACACACACACACACACACACACACACACACACACACACACACACACACACACACAGTTATGCCCCGCCCATCCAATCAAGCAGCCACCAGCCATTACCTGTCTCCAGCAGGCCTCCATATCAATGTGTATGGCCTCCATCTATCTCTCTCGACAGGTGCTGATTGGGGATCAGCCTCACCGACGCTAAATCTTCACCGTAATCATTAGTGGAGAAGTCACTAAACTGACCCCAGCGCAGTGTTACATCATGCTCAGTCCCATAGTTCACCAGAGTCACACAGTTATGGATGGATGAAATTAGACTTGCCGTGTGTGGTGGAAAGTACGTGCATGCAGGCACGCATACATGCACGCGTGCATGCACACACACACGCACGCACGCACGCACGCACGCACGCACGCACGCACGCACGCACACACACACACACACACACACACACACACACACACACACACACACACACACACACACACACACACACACACACACACACACACACACACACACACACACACACACACACACACACACACACACACACAAAAATATATTTTATGCATCACGCACGCACACGCGCGCGCACACATTTTGTAACTAATAATTCAGTGCACAATCTGAGAAGGTCTCTAATGGGCTGCCTAAGAGATAATGGCAGGTTTCCGAAAAAGAATTAGAACCTCTTATTCACCTCTTATCTGTTCCAGTTCCACTGGTGTGAGAAGTGACATTATGATTCACCAGTCCCTCCCTATTAGATATAAGAGCAGCTGTTATGGGGTCACACTGTACTGCTACAAATCCGGGATTTTAAAAGATACCAAAACCTCCATTTGACACAAAAAAAACAAATCTCTCATTTATACATTTCACATTTCACAATTTCACATTTCAACTGTTCTTTTGTTTTTACTTCTTTGTAAAGTTCCTTGAGTGTATTTTAGGCATCTTTAGGCATTTAGCTCATCTGGAGCAACAGCAGTCAGCATTTCATGCAACTAATCATACGGTGAGAATGAGAATATATTTTTTACAATCTCCCCCTTTTTTCTTTTTCTAGTCATTATGCCAATTCCCAATTCCCCATGTACTCCAGTCCCTTGTCACTGCTAAGTCCTACAGTTGCTCATAGGGAGAGCACAGACAACTACATGTCTCCTCCGATATGAGTGATGTCAGAGCTGCCTCTTTTCACCTGACAGTGAGGAGTTTTAACACAGGGAGGAAATAACACATGCAGAGGTACACGCTATTCCTCCTTGTTCCACACCCTACTGAAGAGGCGCCCTGACCAACCAGTAGCAGTCACTGGCCACAGAGATTGCCATATTTCCTCGGAGCCAATCCGGAGGCACCGTGGAAGTGGCACTATGGAACCACCCTAACATCCCCATTTCTATGTTTTCTTAAAAGTGATTAACTACAAAGCAGGGTAATACGGACATACAGTACACACATGGCTGAGTGCAGAGAAGCTAACGTTTTTTCATCAAGAAGGTAAAATCCTGAGTGTTCATTTATCTGTGTGTACACTTTCTTTTTCTTGTACACTCCCTGATTTAAATGAACACTGAGGATTCTACTCTGCAGGTAGATCAGCTTACACTTTGATGCATGAAGCCACAAAAAGGAAGACATGAACTCTTTCGAAAAACATAAACAAACAGAAACATTTTAACCACATGAACTCTAATGTCCCAATTCTGGGCATGTCATAATAGATGCAAAGGCAAAAATCGGTGAACATTCAGCGAAAATAGCCGATCTACAAGAAAAGGAGGGGACCAGGTATAGACCCCTGGGGGACCCCAGTCAACAAAGTATAGAGGGTAGGCTTTAAGAGCATCCTCTCCATGATATAAAAATCGTATATCCACTGTAGCAGCAGACACCTGACACCACGGTGGTTTCTCGTTCTCGTTCAGTTTCAAGACAAGAAAGAGCTTTATTGATCCTCGATCGATTGAGACTAAATGAGATAAAAGCTAAAACCAGAGGGAATAGTCAGTCGAGCCGTTGATTTCCGCTGTCCACAGAAATCACCGAGATACAGTATCACACATTCTGTTTAGATAGAGTACCCTACTATTAGTCACTTTTGAGACTTCAGCACCAGAGACAGCGAACAGTGAACAGTGAAGTCTGATTTATACTTTGTCGTATGACGTGTGTTGCAACGTGTCACGGATGCAATGTATTGTGAACTTGTAGATTTGCTATTTACTGTGTGTGACACGGTTGTGCGATGGAGCATAAATTTGCTGTGGCCTAACACTGAGAGTGTAAAAATGATCCATCACTTAAAAGAGGGAACAGCATTTACAGTATTTACTTCAATGCCAACATGTTTCGACCTGACGCGGTCTTCACCTGATGGTTAAAAGAGGCTGTTCCCTCTTCTAACTTCCAGTGCCCGGATCTTTCATTTTTTATGATATTTAATCCTGTCTGATCCAGGAACACCTCTTATTATTTTAACTTTTAACTCTGTTGTTGCTTTAGCATTATACTGCTTCTTTTTTTTTATATATTTATTTTTGGGCTTTTATGCCTTTATTATCATGATACTGTTTTTATCGTGTATGTAAGCTGGTCTATTACACTTGGCACGTTCTTTATCTTTGGGGAATGGGTTACAGCTGGAGGTACTAATCACCACCAGTCAGCAGCCTGGCTATAAAAGCTGCCTGACTCTCCTACAGAAAGTCAGTGGTTCTCAAACCTTTGTGTATTTGGCCGCGCCCCCCCCCTCCTCAGAATATTTTGTGAAAGATTGTTTTTTTTGTTAAAATGTTTCAAAGAAATTACAAAATGTAAGGTTAAAGTGGTTAAACTGACTGATTTTTATGTCTTATTTTTTCGGGGTCCCCTGGGACCCCACGTTGAGAAGCACTGTCCAAAGGTGATGATCTCCATGGTGTACGACTACAAAGTATTTGTGCATATTCACAAACCAAATAATGTAGGTGCTGCATAGATACACAAATAAGAGCCGCACACCCTAGCTGGCAAATCCAATGGTAAGAGAACTCTTGCTGTTGGATGTGCCAATAGACTGCACTTAAGGGAGCTACGGTGTACTGTGCAGATCTTCTTTGTATCATCCATGGTGAAGGAAGCATCAGTCTTGAACATCCTCTATTCCCTCACCACGTAAAAGAACACTTTCAATATCGTATGGAAGCTCCGTTGCTGAGTGGGCCACAGCCAAGAATGTGTATACATAACTTTGTTTCATGTCTTTTCCAGGAAAGTGTGTGTGTGTGTGTGTGTGTGTGTGTGTGTGTGTGTGTGTGTGTGTGTGTGTGTGTGTGTGTGTGTGTGTGTGTGTGTGTGTGTGTGTGTGTGTGTGTGCCCTCTAACATCCAGCATTAGTCATTAGCAAACACCTACCTGAGGAACTGTGTATATTGGAAATTGCCATTGGAAATAGCATTCTCTCAATGTCTCTTATCATTAATATAATTGAATAAAGGTGATTCATGATGTTCATACTATGTAAGAAAGCTGTGCAATCAGTCTCCTTTTACAATCAGAGTCTATTGAAAAGACTGTGAGGTCACCAAAGATCAACACCAAGTACTCCTGAAGAAAGTTATTCTGCAGTAAGATATCTACCCTTAACAATAACAAAATTAAGAAAAGAGTAAAGAAAGAAAGAAATACTGACAGATGCTCAGACAAACGCTCAGACAGAGGGAATGGTTCCTTCACTACCCTCTCTGTCAGTCATCACTAAAAGGCAAGCCGTGCGCGCACACGCCCGCCCGATTTGAAAAGGTTAAGGTGGACTGTCTTCCTTGGCCTACTGGGAGTGTGCATTCAAAATGTGATGCCATACGGTTCTGCAAATTGCAAGATTAGCTGTGAACAGTTGCACACAGAGACACACGGACAGGGGCGAAAACATATCCTCCACCTCCAGGCATGTCGGTCTACTGGAGATAATAATAACTGTTATTATTACACGGCTTGGTTGAATGCTCGATTCTGATTGGTCAGTCATCGGTCATTATTTCTGGATAATGACCGATGAGCTCTATAACGGACCGCTGTGTAATCAGAGACTCAGAACACCTGCTCATGTCAACCTGTGCTGCTTGGTTATATGCTTTATCCAACATGACAGCCATGTAAACAAACAAACAATGTCATTTACAACTAAACGTTGCTCTCAAGAATGTTTTTGAAAACATTTGAAGTGAGAAATAGACGATGCAATAACCGAGAAGTCATTCTATTTGATCCACTGCGCTTCCTTGTTTATCGTGGCACAACAACGGGGGAATACCAAAACGCTCGCCCCAAAACACAGTCGCCCCGGGGCAAATCCGGCGGTATTACAGGCAAATCGGCAGTAAATAGAATGGGGGGCGAGTGTGTTTTGGGGCGAGTTTTTTTCCATTTCGTCATTTGTTTTTGCGAGGCGAACTTGTCCGCCCAGCCCAATACTTATGGAATACTTTCATTGCCGTAAGCAAGGAAATACTTCGTTTTGTTGTTACTTTTTGGGTAAATGTATTTATGTATTTATTAAGTAGCCGTGTAATAAGCCCTTGTAATAAAGCCCCCCGTGTAATAAAGCCCTTCAGGGCGATTAACCACCTCGGCTGCGCCTCGGTGGTTAATCGCCCTGTCGGGCTTTAAATTTCAATAATGACTACCTCCCCATGCATTATCCCTTGCATAACTGTCAATATCAAAAATGATTTAGAGATATTTAGTGCTGCACCCGATACTACTATGAATCACCCCATTCAATGGAAAGGAACACCCCATGGAATGAGGACATTTGGATGTAATGTGATTTATAGTAGATCGGGTGAGTGCTGAGCAAGTGGAACTGATTTGGGTTATGGAAATGGTTTGATTTTTGGAACTCAACTCTACGTGATAACCATGAAGAATAACATTGTACTCTGGGTCAATGAGCTTGTACCTAATCGGGCGTCACATCATAATTACACAACCACAGAGGGCAACACTGAAAGTTGCTTAAGCCATTATCTCCGTTATATTTGATCACTGTACCGTGACGAAAAGAGCTGGAATGAGAGATTTGCGTCATTTAAATTTACGAGGTTCAAACTGCAATTCTGTGGCCTCTTTTAAAGCATTAGAAAAGGAGAAAAAGACAGAAGGTTACCCTTATTAATCCCCATAGGAAATGTATGATTGACTGTACTTCATAAGTGTGGGATTGGGGTCGCATAGGACAAGTAATACCTAGAAGTACTGTATGAGCCCCATTTCTTTACTTGGGAGGCACATGTTCGTATGCTCACTGCCACCTTGTCGTTCAGTGTTTAGTGGATATCAACTAGGTAAGTGATATTTTTTGTTAAAACAAAAACTGTTTAAAGCTCTATATTGCGATTATAATCATTGCTAGAGTGTTTGTTCAGTAATAGAGGTCTCCTCGTCTCTCCATCTCTTTAATAACCAGAAAACCTTTTCCAGGTACGGATTGCCAATTTCAGCCAATCAGGAAAGAGTACCCATTTATCATCTTACTGTAAATGTTATAGTGTTCCAGTTCCATTTTCTCTTTGCTGTTTTACTTGTCAATACTTCCAATTGCACTTATTAATCCTGTATCCTTTACGAGTTCTCTCCTGATTGGATCAAAATGGTACCTGAAAAGGCATTGTACTAAAGAACCGTAAAGACAGGGAGACCCCTGTTACAAAACAAACACTATAGCAATGATTACTATCACAACATAGCTATTTAACACTTATTTTAATGAAAAAATATCACTTACCCCTTCCCCACTTTAAATCCATGTTATCCAATTATACTTACATTATTTCTATTTTAGAAAATTATGGGGGGAAGAATTGTGAAGATAATTACCTATCTATTACATGTCCAAAATAGGGACACCAGGGTTAAGATGGTTATTATTATTACTTTAATAATAATAGAACATTCGGATCAGATATTGTGATGCTATTTGTGCTATTTACAGTACTTTTGGGTGGCTTTGAATAAAAAAAGTCGAGAATGTTCTATAAACAAAGAGGTCTTGCAGTTAGATCTCAGGGCTTAGAATTGCAAACCCCTAGTGTTTTATATAGAATCCCATATAAACATACTTCATTATGTGAAGTCCTTTGTGTCTTTCCTTTCATTTGTGTTTCATTACCTTCTTTCTTGTGCTTGCGTGTGTGCGTGCGTGTGTGTCGTGTGTGTGTGTGTGGTGATCCTCAATTTCATCCCCCTCCTTCTCTCGACCTGCCATGTTTTTCTTTCCACTTCAAAATAAGGATTGTATGCAAATGTTCAAAAACGTATAGAAAACGGTACTGTATATTCATCTGTCCCTTTTGCTTTTATTTTCTCCCTCTCTCCTGTTCTTTTTGCTGTTATTCTCTCCCTCCATCCCCTTGGTCTTTCCTCTCCATTTGTGGTGATCCTCAATTTCCTCCCCCGCCTTCTCTCGACTACCCATGTCTTTCTTTCCACTTCAAAATAAGGATTGTATGCAAATGTTCAAAAAGGTGTAGAAAACGGTATTGTATATTCATGCAATCATTCTGCATTTCTCTGTCCCTTTTGCTTTTATTTTCTCCCTCTCTCCTGTTCTTTTTGCTGTTATTCTCTCCCTCCATAGTTTTAGTCTGTCCTCTCCATTTCTCTCTCTCCCTTTCCTCCCTCACTCTTCTGCAGCTCTCTCAGGGGCTATACGGCTGACGCTGGCGGTCGACAGAGCTCTTGTTGCCGTCTGCTGTCATTAGGAACCTCATTCACGCTCAACAGCTGTCTGCCAATGAAGGCTCTCAACAGAGGACTTTAAGGGAGAGCTAAACACTACTGGTCTTCTCCCACAGGCCACAACTTATCCAAGCAAACATTATCACTGTTCCATCGACCCCCAACTATCACCAGTTTGAAGTACATAATGATAGTGTCTGGGGTGATTTTACAGGGATATGAAAACTATGTCTTTCTTGGTTTGTAATGACGGAATGGGTTACACCATTTCCATTATATATGTAATATAATGTTGCTATATTGAATACACAATATAGCAAAAGTGTGTGTGTGTGTCCCTATTAAAGAATATAAATATATATTATTTTTTTCAATCAAGCAATTATTTCCCCAGATTGCTTTCTCCATCTCTCAATCTATCTTTCCAACAATCTACCATCTATCTTTTAGTTGTTTGTAATGACGGAATGGGTTACACCATTTCCATTATATATGTAATATAATGTTGCTATATTGAATACACAATAAATGCTTGTTTGGATAGAGAAGGTCCTGAAAGGAACATTGTATTAAATTCACAAAGACATTAGAGTGTTTGTCAGGAGCAGCTCCAGGATTGGTCTCTCGCTGGCATCGTACAGTACATTACTGCCATTCGATCGTGGAATGATTCTAGCTTTGGGTGACATTCACTTGTACTGAAATACAGGAGTTCGCTTATAAAATCAAACTATAAAATGTAAAACTAAGTCAGATTATGTATAATTGTGTTTTCTTTTGTTATAGAAGCATTTAGTCAACCTCTAATCCTTTCAAAAGTATAATGGTACCGGCACCGTTAAACCAATTGGCATGAAACTGCACGCATATTCCAAGTAAAAACCTCTGCCTCATTGGGGTTTGTGATCTCAGAGTGTGTCATGCTTGCACAGACTGTTCTGGAGCATCCAAGGAGCAGAGCCACACCGTCAAATACAATGCAACATCATTTTCATCTTGATGAGTGTGTCTGACTGAATTATATCCCTTATCAGCTTCCTCTTATCAGTTTTTCAAATGTTCCATCCTGTTTGTCTGTCTGTCAAGCTTTCTTTGTTTGTGCTCTACTAAATCCTACGGGTTGTTCTCACTCTCAAGGTCCTTGGTCCCCCCCGGTGAGCAAAATAAATGCAACTGTTTGAGTCATGAGTACATCCACACAGAACGTGAATACTACACAACGATAAAGCGATGCAATTTTCATTCAGAACCAGGTCAATTTTTCACAGCCAATAAAGGCATCAACCTGTATGAATGAGGCATCAACTATGAATAGCTTTGATGCAAATTACATGCCGGTGATTTTCGTATTATTTATTTGTCATGCCCCCGGTGTGTAAAGACCTTCAGAGTTAAATGGATGTGCAGGTGTGTGTGTGTGTGTGTGTCCATATTAAAGAATATAAATATATATTATTTTTTTCAATCAAGCAATTATTTCCCCAGATTGCTTTCTCCATCTCTCAATCTATCTTTCCAACAATCTACCATCTATCTTTTAGTTGTTGGATATACACTAAACACTATTTTGATACTTCCTTGATGATTTCCCCTCTGGGTAGGTACATATGGTAGGCATAGTACAAGTACTCTGGTTAGGTACATATGGTAGGCATAGTACAAGTACTCTGGTTAGGTACATATGGTAGGCATAGTACATGTACTCTGGTTATACTGTACTACACAGGAGTACAGGTACTCTGGTACATAGGTAATCTGGTTATGTATACAGTACTGTAGGCGTGGTACAAGTAGTCCGGATAGGCCGGGACATACTGTAGGCGTAAGGCACTCTGATTAGGTACATACAGCAGAGGTACTCTGGCTACAGTAGGTAGGTATAGTATGGCACTGTTGTACTAGGTACATACAGTAGGCATAGTACAGGTATACTGGTTATAGACGTAGTACAGGTAATCATGTGTTACAGTAGATACATAGGCGTAGTACAGGTACTTTGGTAAGGTACATGGGAGTAGTACAGGTGCTCTGGGTAGGTAAATAGGCATAGTACAGATATACTGGTTAGGTAAATAGGCATAGTACAGATATTCTGGTTAGGTAAATAGGCATAGTACAGGTATTCTGATTAGGTACATAGGCATAGTACAGGTACTCAGGTTAGGTAAATAGGCATAGTACAGATATTCTGATTAGGTACATAGGCATAGTACAGGTTCTCAGGTTAGGTAAATAGGCATAGTACAGGTATTCTGATTAGGTACATAGGCATAGTACAGGTACTCAGGTTAGGTAAATAGGCATAGTACAGGTATTCTGGTTAGGTACATAGGCATAGTACATGCCTACGTGGAGTAAGGCTATAAACAGGCAATCTTATCACTGCTGTAAGAGGGTTAACATTATGTATTGTGTGTGTTTGCATTTACATGCAAATTACAGTGTATAGCTGTCATTTACAACTACAACGTTGCTCTGCAATCTGCAATAAACACTGTAAGTGTGCAGATTCCATTTGTTTTGTCTTGTTTCATGATATAGCTCCCTTTGCCATGTTTTGTTTTTATTTACCCAGAAGCTCCAAATCCATTTAACAGTAATGGACTCCACCTCTCCCAGGTCCCTGCTGAACCCCCACAAAAGTTGGACCAGTAAGGGTAATGAATAAAGGCAGTAAACATGACTGGACAGTTTTCCTGTCTTCGTAATTGGATTAATTAATCTTTTGCCCCTGAGATCTTAACCTTCCTGGGTGGGGAATTTGAGTAAAACTTGAAAAGCAAAACACCTTTACAAATGGAAAAGGTTTGCGGAATTAACATCATCAATTCAGTTCAGAAGACAAAGCAGAAACACAACCTCAACTTGCAAGTTATGGAGTCTATGGACTGAAATTAACCAATAGGGCTGCTTATTATTTTTGGTTTAATAAATTAACATTGAATGATTATTTGTTCTAGTTTTGATTTGCATTGTTGTTAATATTTGTTCTATTTTGTACTGTTACCTTGTCATTTAAAGATAATACCGGTATATATTATAAGAGGACCACATTGAAAATAAAAATAAATCACAGATAGGGATCCGTCAGAATGATCCGACGTGGTTAGTGTTAGATTGGATGGATTTTGTTTAATTCTCAACTATGTTCACAGCTCTTAAAATAGGAATTTCAAGTCCATACTTGCACAGGAAAATCTTTTCATAACTATAGAATTGTGACAAAGTAGAGGCCATATGCTTTTCCTTTAAATTGTTTATTATTAGAGTCCACTGTCAGTGTTTTGTTGTCATGTGGCAAATTCACAAACATTATTTTGTCCTATTAAATCTCATGACTTGTTTACCTATCATTCTGTAATCTTTATAAGAAGCCAGCTCAGTTGCCTTGTCGTTAGTGTCTGCCCTGGGATTGGGAGGTCAGGGGACGCCGAGTCATACCAAACTAAACACTATAAAAATGGTACCTAATGCCTCCCTGCTTGGCACTCAGCATCAAGGAGTGGATTGGGGGTAAGTCCCTGTGACTATACTATACTAGCGTCAGGGCGTGTACTTGTACATCAAGCTGCATTTATAGGTTAGACATTACTGGGATGTTCCTCATTTACAAACAAGCTGTTGGATGTTGGGCAAAATATCACATTTTTGTACCGTAACCTTGATCCACCCATTTGCTGTTGTGGATGCTGTATTTTACCAAAGAAACAGCACAGATGAAAACATTAACATTTCGTTTTTAATGTATAGAGGAAACAAGGTAAACACAAAATGGCATTTTGCTTGCACATAAAGATAATCAACTATGAATGAATACTTAGCAAGTTAGTAAGTACAGTTTACTAAGCTTGTTCATTATCTATTAACTAAAGCCTGTTCATTATCTATTAACTATTTATAAGGCATAGTTTTAAATCATAAAGAACAATTAACAAGCATTTAAGTCATTAATAACTCATTAACTAAGAGTTTCGCGTGGTGAAAATGGCTGATCTACTCATCACAAGATGTCATGACTGTGTAGCCTAAAGCATATAGGCCTAGCCTCTTTTTGACAATTGTTGCCTCTAATGTTCTTCTAGAGTGTATAAATAAATGTATACATGGAAAATTCATTCCACTTCCTCCTCGGCTGCCTCAGGTATGGACAGGTAGAGAGACGTTCCTATACAATTTTGATTATGGTGTCTGTGTCTCCTGTGTGGGTCTTAGAACTCTTGTGGCATCATCATACTACAACGTTTAAGGCATATATTAAAGCACCTTGTCTCATCTCTGTTCCCTTGGGACTGATTGCCTCAGTCCTTGTCAACATCCCACCATAACAAAGCATCTGATGAACAACTGCGCACATGTCTATGAGAAGTACCAGAAATCATATCAGCAAAGTGTTACAGCTACCATGAACTCAAGGAGAGGACACAATCAATTTAGCTACAACAGTTGTTCACGCATGCCAAAAAGCCATTTGAATTAAGAGAGATAAGGGACAATCTATTTCATGATGTATGCAGTAGCCTGCATATGTGTGTGTGTGTGTGTGTGTGTGTGTGTGTGTGTGTGTGTGTGTGTGTGTGTGTGTGTGTGTGTGTGTGTGTGTGTGTGTGTGTAATCTGTGCATGTGTGTGCATTGTGCATGGAGCTGCTCCGATGACAAATTGAACACTGTCCAATTAGTAAACTCCACTTATTCATAGAAGTTTCTTTGTATAAGTGGTCCCATGCTACAGCTAAATAAGGCTTGTTAAATGCAATCCATGCACAAATGTGTATCCACGCACGCACGCACGCACGCACGCACGCACGCACGCACGCACGCACGCACGCAGCGATATGGAAAAACTGACAAATGAATAAAAGTAATCAGACAAACATGCACACTTCCGTGTGCGTGTGTGTGTGTGTGTGTGTGTGTGTGTGCGCGCGTGCATGCGTGCGTGCGTGCGTGCGTGCGTGTGTGTGTGAGCCATAGAGCAAAGATTACAAAGGTCAATACAATGCACCAGACTAACATTAGTCATAGCGCACACTTCTGTATATCCCACACAGCCCGGCAGGCATTTGACTGGTCTGGTTGCTGTTTGGTCAAATGCAATAAACACCCCATCCTCCTCTATACTCCCTAGTTCATTATACGTGAGTCAGAGGCGCCAATAGGAACTGATGGTTATACATTGTTTGTTAGGTACGTTCCAAACACATAGGCTCACACAAGCTGTCTAACATCCAAAATCTCCCATAGGTGTTGAGATCTACTGACTAAGCAATAGCATATAGGATTTGTATATTGTCATCCTGGAAGAGACAACTCCCATCACAATATACATGTTTTATCACCCTATATTAAAATTGGCAAATGGGCCGGCCGGCCGGCCGGCAGACCTCTGCAGCCTGTCACTAAGACTCAAGCACAACCCTGTCACATGCCCATATATGGCCATAATACTGATGTCATCAAGGATCTCCATATATGGGCATGAAAGGGACACAGATAGACAGATATCTCCAAATATGGGCACAAAAGGGGGTATGCCTATATATGGGCATATACTGATGACATAAGGGATCTCCATATATGGGTATAAAAGGGACAAGGTCTGACAGATACCGAGATCTCCATATAGGCATGTCAACGGTGCGAGGTAGGCGTGACGGCCACGTAGCGACACAAACTCTAGATGTGAGGGCTGCGTAGCAGCCCGAACCTCTAGTAGGATAAAAGTGATCAGAATAATTTGCTGTGCCCTGCTATTATCTGTAAACTTGTGATGTCACAATAAAGTTAAGGTGACCCATCCCTCTCTAGAGTCTTGGGTACAACTTACAAGTATACCCTAACCATACCAGGAAATTGCCCCGCAGAGCATAACAGATGAGCTGAAGAGGTCAAGCATTCAGTCCTGTACCGTTCTCTTGGTGTACACTGTGCATGCACTCGCCTCCTTGTCTAGAATATGGTGAAGGATGACTCATCTCAGCCATCTGACCAGTGTCAATAGCTTTGGCACCACGGAACTCTCAAATGTACATTTGTCTTTGTAATGAGGGGCTTAAGCACTGCAACACTATAACATCCCTCTATGTTGTCGGCCGACTGTTCTTACACACAGTATGATCACGTCCCGCACTGACATTCTCAGTCAACTGAGGAAGAGTTGTTCTGTTTTTTCTTACTGTACATCACACTAATGCACCAAATTATTTTGGGGGGTCCCCAGATGATTAGCTTAATGTGCAACATTGTTTTCTCACTCATCAGTAAACAAACCAACATTCAGTGTAAGGGTTAGGGTTAGGGTTACGGTTAGGGTGCATGAGCATAACAGTGAATGTGGGCTTTCAATTTCTAACCATTTCCCACAGATGGAAATGCAGATGCCATTCTAGTCACTTGTTCTTTTGAAACACTAGCCAGTTGAGCAGTCTTTGTGACTGATGTTCCCGCCATATCCATTCCCCAACAGTGAACTTTTTCATAGTAGTCACTTAGATATCTTTTTTCTTGACATCTTGAGGTCGGGTGCATTTCTCCTTTCCGACATGTCGCCTTTCCGACGTTGACGAACCCTATACCTAACCCTAACCCTAACCCTAACCGCACGCGGAAGCCACTAGTCGGAGTGGTGAGATGTCGGAATGGAGAGTGAACACCCTTGAGGTCAAGTGATCCTGCTCAGCATGTTATACATGCCACAGAGCATGATGGGATGTTAATTGCTTAATTGTATAATCAGTAGTGGACAGTAACTAAGTACATTTACTTGAGTTATGTTACACTTGAGAACAATTTTTGAGCGGTGTAGCCGCTCCTATAAGTGGGTTTGGGACCGTCGTGAAAAGACCGTCGGGAAAATTTGTCTTTCGCTGTACTGTGATTGGCTGACTCTATTCACACCCTTTGCTCAGTACTGTGATTGGCTAGCGAGACGCATGATGAAATGAATAACCTATAAATATCAGCATGCACTTCAAAAAAAGTACTTTTTTTTTTAAGTGAGCTTCCATCACTGTGATGACCACTGTTGTTTTTAAATAACACCGCTCACTTCACACTGGGTGTGATTTTTTAGTATCTGCACTATACTTGAGTATTTTTGGATACTTATGACCTTCATTCCACTGCATTTCAAAGACAAATACTGTAGCCTACCTTTGACCCTGCTTCATTGGAAGGGGAAAAGTACATTATCAATTAACTACTTAAGCCCTATTTTAAATAGGCTACAGTGAAAATATCAGATCTACAAGCTCACAACTTGTCGCATCATTTTTGATATTTTTGGATATTTGTACATTTTTATACAGCAAAGCATTGATATCAAAAGAAAATGTAGGCTACTTTGTAATTTCTTCTTTTGAATACAATGTATTTTTTTAAGGCGTGTACTTTTGAATATAGGCTACTTAAGTATTTTTTAAAAGCAAGTACTCCAGTACTTTAAGTGAAGTACAAATTGTACAGAGCAAGTTTCACTTGTAGTTGAGTAGTATTTGGCCAGGAGTACCTACACTTTGATTTAAGTCCTGGGGTTGAGTAGACTATTTTGTCCTGTCCACCACTATGTATAATGCAGTCAATCTGCATGGAAGCATCAGCATTCGTTGTATTTTCCCACTCAATTATTCAGATTTTTCCTTTCATTTGTCACCCATATCAAGGACCCATATACAGGGGACATCACCGTGACAGCTTGTGAAGGACATTTCACATTTCTCTTTTGCAATAAAGAGACTGCATAATTTGTCCCAGTACAATTCTTTCAGGTGAACAATCTCACGTGTTAGTGTTGGGCTACTTACTAGCTCAACTACATTTCCAAGTAGCTTGTGCCTAGATTCACTACTTTCAGAATTATGTAGCTGCAAATAGTTCAGCTATTCTTAGTTTTCACCATGTAGCTGGGCAGCTTGACAAAATAAGCTACATCAACATTTTCAGTGGCACATCAACATAAAATAGCACTACAGGTGAATTTTTAGTGCACATCAAAGGGAGAAATATCCATCTACATCCAGCTATGTTTGAGTTTTTAGTGGATTCTGTCCATCATACCAAAGAAATACGTTTCCATCTCCAAACACGTGGTAACACAGTGGTTATGATTCTTTCCATCACATGAAAGAAATAATTCTACATCTACATCCACTTTTACCTAGTATGTTTCATTCAGTCACTCACTCAAGAGTGTCCCAGGCCAGGCTGATTGATCTACCAATCAACTAATGATTCATGAAAGAACAAACACACCATAAGAGCCTGTGCTCATCAGCCAGGAACAACAAAACAAACCCTTTGATGCATATTACTAACATGGCAGCCTTTCAACATTTTTGACGTTTTGGTTATAGAAACAAATACTGAAAAAAAAGTCATTTGTTTCATTCCATTTTGCCTCCACTGCCCTTCTTAAAGACACTTCAGTGCCCGGCCCCATGCACAGAACAACCAGAACAGAACACACACTGGAATATTCATATTTTTAGCATATTTTTTTAGCCCAAAAGAGAAATCTGATGTCTCCCCTGGACCCAAACTAGTGAAAATAGCTGATCTACAAGCTCACTTTTAAAAGATTTTTTTTTATGGAATTATTTTTGAAAAAATGTTTGAATTTGCTTTTAACTTATGAACATTTTGGATTTTTTAAAAAATCTTTTGAAAGAATGATACAAAATAAAAATATAAGTAGTAAACAAAAAATAAAGGGGTATTTTCCTAAACCCATAAAAATTGCTCTGCGACCCACATATGGGTCCCGAACCACTGTTTGAGAAACAGTGATTTACTCTATCAAAAATCAAAATGTGAACAGGTGCTAATAAGTCCCTATAATTGTTGTGTCCACACAACAATGGAGACCAGGCAACTTGTCTTGATAAGAGTGCCTCTTGTGAAAATGAACAGACTGGATAATTCAATACCATGATGATGAAAGACTAGCAAATATATTATGATTTCATTTGAGTAACAAGGTGTCCAATGATAATGTAGTGGAGTAAAAGTATATATTTTATATGTATATGTAAAGGTGAAAATTGTGATGAATATATGAACTCATCTAAAGTATAGCCCCCCCATTCAAATAAATAAAATAAAATAAAAGTGTGTGTGTGTGTGTGTGTGTGTGTGTGTGTGTGTGTGTGTGTGTGTGTGTGTGTGTGTATATATATATATATATAAACAAGAATGACAAGTCATAATAAAGCCGCATGCGGCAGGCTTTTTTGGCCCCAATCTTGTCAACAACACAACATTTAACTATAAAGAAATGAAGATGACAAAAGACAGCTAATGGTTGTCAGGTGATGGACAATTAACACGTTGCAGAATGAATGAAAGATGCAATCAGAGTGATGCACAGCGAGCCACACAGTATAGGCAAAATAATAATAGTATTCAAATAGTAGCTTTAAGGCTACTAATCATTTACAGAGTTCTCAACGGGCCTGAAAATGAAGGCTCGGCCCTAACTGGGCCCGACTGGGCCGGCCCGGGGCTCGGCCCGAACCCGACTATTGCCATCATGTTAGGCCCAAAACCCGAAAAAAAAGAAAAGAAGATTTTCGATTTTTTGTTTTATTAAATATTTTTAATATTATTATTCTGTTCTGAATATATATTTATCTATTATGAAGATGGCGCTGACGGCAGCGGACATTAACTTACACTGTGCTTACACTGTGCTGATTTAAATGAAGTTAAATCCTTATCTTGCTCACGCACCTCTGTGCAATGAGATGCATCGTCTGCATTTCTCTGCCTCTCTCGACCGAGTCTTTGTCTCCCCCCTCCCGACTGTTTGAGACCGACTCGAGACTGTTGTTAACCTATTAGCTTAAGTTTACACGCGTAGGGTGAACACTTTTATAATACTGAACTAAACGCGGGTGGATTACATTGTATTGTGAAAATCAGAAAGCACCGTTTCTGCCACTTGTGTAACTTAACAAAACACGACGGCATAGAGCACGCCGGTCAGTTATCGTAACTCACAAAAACACATTGAACAGCCTGTTATACCTTCAAATTAAAACCATCTGAAAACGTCAACAACGACACATGTGTAGTGTACTGCGTGTATGCACGTTCTCGCGCGTGGCTTGCTATATATGGAAAACTCGCTCCTGCGTTCTTCAATTGATTTCTGAACGAACCTGACCACTGAATGTACACTATTGTTGAAGGCTGGTGTACTGTAGACCGAAATTGCCGTGGGTTTTTGTATTAAAAGGGCCCTTGATATGGATGCATCATGCGGTAGGCAGTAGCCCTGAAACATGAATGTGAACCATGGCTACATATGCGGCAATGGATTACAAGAACGCTCGTCCCCAAACACACTCGCCCGGGTCTCATCCAGGGGAGGCATGCGTTAATCCGACAGACCTTTTCTCCGACTATGTGGCATCCGCGTGCGGTTAGGGTTAGGGTGCGGGTTTGGTTCGGGTTTACTGTTTATGTGACAAGGGTGAAATGAGGGATTCTTAAAACTTTTGTAATTTGTTTTTATTGGTGCTTAATGTGTATAATTGCCTCATTTAACCCCACCATCTTATTATTTTTGTACCAATTATTATTACGCACTGTATTGTTTATAATTGTTTTCCCCATGATCCCCTGGTCACATGTATTGAGAGACATTGAGTGGCAGAGCGGCAGTCACGCGGTCACGCCCAAGGCCACGGTCATGGCCAATGTCCCCAGACAGACTGTCACCACGGACAAATGAAAGAAGAGGGAGGTGTGGTTTGGCAGGTACAAAAGCGGAGGCGGGACCGTTTGAAACAGAGAACAGAGCACCCAAGTGACAGAGGCGTCAGTGAGGAGAAGGACAGCAGAGGGGAAGGTTGTGCCGAGACACGGAGTAGAGGAGTGCATAGATGAAGTAGACATACCAGCCACCTAGGAGTTTGGAAGCCGAGGTGTGCCTACATTCAAAGGAGAAACCAAGAGGAGAAAGCGATCGAACCGAAGGGGAGGAAGAGGCGAGTGAGACCAGACCATATGAGAGACGAGCGAGACCAGACCATATAAGGAGCGCTGAGACTGGAAAGTGGCGATAACGTTGCATACGCAACCAACTCAGCGCCAGGTGTAAAAACCTGGCTGGCGAGTGAGTATTCGAACAAGCAACGTTGAATCCCTGTATAACCACTGCCTGAGACAACGCAAATGTATCGTGTAAATGCACAGTGAACTGGTCTAGATCTCTATAATTGCAGGCGGAGAGAAAGAAGAGAGAAGACGAAGACGACTGGCCTCAAACCCTTTCCCATCTTACCCCCATATATGGACATGCAGCATTACCCCTGAACAAACCGTGTTGAGTATCTTGAAGCACTTTATTGGCACAGCACTTTACTTGAAAAGTATTTGTTGCACAGAAACCCCCCATGCTAAGGAACCCTTGTGATTAAGCCCCGCGTAATTTGCACAACTTTATAATTTATTTTATAGTTGTTGTGTAGATTAATTGTGTTTTGTATGTTTATATAGGTTTTATTAGTATAGTGTTTATTTGATTGTTTTTAAGGCACAGAAGCCAATGTATTAGGGACCCAATAAATATGACTTACCTTTTTTGATACACTGTATTCGTGTCCAGTTTCTTAAAGGGATATTCTCATGCCAGTGTTGTATTCTCAAAACCAAAAGTATTGAAACTTACCAGTTAACCTCGAACCTGTGAAAGCCTGAAGAAGAAGTTAAAGTGTATTCAAAGGGGACTTCCCTCTATAACAAAAGTGGCGTAGTCGACAAACAATTAGTTCAGATAGGACTCACAGTAATTACGCACCCAGCACTTTATTGTGCATTTATATTTTATTGTTGTGAGTTTTATTCTGGATTATTTATTAAAGGAGAAGAGTGCAATAGTACAAACAAATTGCAAGTCAAATGTGATACAATTTCGGCCCTGTTCACATATTTGGCGTTGGCGGCAGGACTGGTTGAGAACAAACACATGAGAATACCCTTAAGAGAAACTGTACTGTTTTGTTGTTTTTGTTGCTTTTTGTTTTTTGCTTTACGGATTCAGAATGATGATGATGGCGGTGTATCCCGGTGCCCCATGGTTACCCACCTTTGGTGGAACAGAAGGCGAGAGTAAATATAGGGAATGGAAAGACCAGATTAGAGGATTATTAAGTACCCAGGAACTACCAGAAATCAGGAAAGTTGCTATTATAATTAAAACGCTAACCAACGAAGCTAAACGGCAGATTAGTGTGGTTGAGGAGGGCGAACGCGACACAGTGGCAAAAGTTTTTAACTACTTAGATGCTTTATATAAAGAAACTGTCTCTGTCGCAGAAATGCGCTCACTATTCTATCGGTGCGCACAGCGCGCAGGAGAGAATGTACAAACTTACACCCTGAGACTTAGAGAGCTGTTTTGTGGGCTGCGGCAGCACGACCCAAGCACCGCTCCCTCCGAAGCCATTCTTCGTGATCAGTTTGTTATGGGTTTAGCTGAGGGCCCCCTGGGCCAAGCCTTAAAAATATATGCTCGACGACACCCAGATGAAGATTTTGCTGCTTTACGCGAAGAAGCCTACCTGTTAGCTGCTGAACATGGAACTACTGAAATAACGTGCCACGCTGTTAATCCTATTTCTGTCCCCTACCCTTCTCAGGACCCTGCTTGGAGAGAAAAATTAAAACAGGAAATCATGGACGACGTAAAAACTCAAATGCAAGGATTCACGCAGGAACTCATGAAGGAAATCAGACCGCTCCTCCGCACTGGCACCAATGACGCACGAGCGCGCACTCCACCGCCACCTGAGCGACGGTATACGGCCTCTCAGCGCTACGAATGGGATGAAGGAGGTAGGCCGATATGTAGCCAGTGTAGACAGGCGGGTCATATAGCGAGATTCTGTAGATCCGACCGAAGTCAGTTAAACTAGTACGCCCTGTCGCCGAGGTCCGGGGGGCAGAGGTGCAACGTTCACAAAAAAAGTTAAGGGCCAATGAAGTGTTTGTGGGGGAATGTCCGACAATTGGGATAACAATGGGGGGAGTCCAAATGAGGGGTTTATTAGATACGGGGTCTCAAGTCACATTGATGCAGCAGAGTTTGTTTAACGAAAAGTTCTCGCAAGATAAAATGGAAAATGGGCCTCTGGTGTTTTGCCTACGGGCAGCAAACGGCCTTGATCTACCCTATTCTGGCTATGCCATATTCGATTTAGAATTAGAAGGACTGAAAATACCGGGAAGAGGAATCGTAATTGTAAAAGATGAACATTGTATTGAGCCGCTGATCATTGGGATGAACGTAGTCCACGCAGTGTGGCATGCATTATTTAAACTCTCTGGGAGGTCTGTGTTTCCATGCCAACAGGAGAGGACACCATGGAAAAAAGCATTCGCCGCCTGTAGGAGAGTGGAGGCAGTGACCCACGAAGACGGAGCATTGGGCTATGTGTGGCCTGTCGGCCGACGGAGAATCCGAGTCCCCGCCCGCAGTGAGTTAGTAGTATGGGGCCGTGCCTGGAAAGGTCCAAATGGAGCCGAATACGAGGCCCTGATGGAGGCCATGCCGGAAGGAACTGATCTGGGAGTGGCCCGAGCGTTGGTCACCGTGCGTAATGGCCGAGTCCCCGTGCGCATCTGCAACCCCCACGCGTATAGCGTGACCGTGGGCAGACATCAAAAGTTAGGGAAGCTATATCCAGTGGAGGAGGCCGACGTCCGTGGACGACGAGACCTGAACCTGTCCCTAGGAACCGACGGAGCCGTGGAAGTGTCCCTGGTGAGCATCGAAGACGAGGGACCCGTGAAGACCTTACCTGAGGAGATGGAGGCGTTGACCCGGCGAGATGACCTACCTGACCAGCAGAGAGAAGAGCTGCATGCGATGATGTGTAAATGGAAGAAGGTGTTTGCAGTCCATAATGAAGATTTTGGGCAGACGGACGTGGTGCAACACCAAATACCAACTGGAGACGCGGCACCCATCCGCGAGAGGCACCGACCGCTGCCGCCCTCCATGTATAGAGAAATGAAGACCTTATTGAGTGACATGCTGGACAAGGGAGTGATAAAAGAGAGTTGCAGTCCCTGGGCAGCGCCCATTGTCCTGGTGAAGAAGAAAGATGGCAGCTGGCGTTTCTGTGTCGACTACCGTAAACTGAATGCCGTGACGCACAAAGATGCCTTCCCTTTACCTCGGATTGAAGAGACTTTAACAAGCCTGACCAAGGCTCAGTGGTTCTCCACACTCGACCTGGCCAGCGGTTATTGGCAGGTGGGTATGGACCCTCGGGATCGAGAAAAGACAGCGTTTACCACCCCTTTAGGACTGTTCGAGTTCCAACGTATGCCGTTCGGTTTATGTAACGCCCCCGCGACCTTCCAAAGATTAATGCAGCGATGCTTGAGTGGCCAGGTGACAGAGTCATTATTAGTGTACCTCGATGACATTATTGTATATTCACCTGACTTTTCCTCTCACATGCAGCACCTTGACCAGGTTTTCGAGCGGCTGTGGAGACACGGATTGAAACTGCGCCTCGATAAATGCAAGCTTCTCCAACCGGAGGTAAAGTTCTTGGGCCACGTTGTAGACAAAGAGGGAGTGCGCCCGGACCCTGAAAAGTTGGCTGCGGTAAGAGACTGGACCCCACCCTCGACTGTCCGCGAGGTCCGCGCTTTTCTAGGTCTGGCTGGTTATTATCGCCGCTTCGTGTCCTCATTTGCTGCCATAGCTAGGCCGTTAAATAGTTTGTTGATCGGAGTCCCGAATGATGTGAAGTCCCATCAGTGTAAAATAGAGTGGTCCCCTGAATGCCAAAACTCGTTTGATGCTCTTAAAACTGCCCTTACGCAGGCTCCAATACTGGCTTATGCAGATTATGACCGACCGTTTGTAGTGTATACTGATGCGAGTGGCCGCGGGCTCGGCGCCGTTCTGGCACAGGTCCAAGATGGCCAGGAGCGAGTAATCGCCTACGCCAGCCGAAGTCTACACCCTACCGAACAAAATGATGCAAATTATAGCTCCTTTAAATTAGAACTCTTGGCACTTAAATGGGCAGTGACCGAAAAATTTAAAGATTACTTAACTGGCGCTCATTTTACGATTTATACAGATAACAATCCTGTTGCGCATCTTCAAACAGCTCGACTAGGCGCGGTGGAATAGCGCTGGGCAGCCCAGCTAGCATCATTCACCTATGATATAAAGTACCGACCTGGAAAAAGCAATGCGAACGCAGATGCCCTGTCTAGGTTCCCTGTTCAACCTGTAGGAGTGGCCGTAGTGGAGTTGGCACCGGTGGAGAGAGAGGACGGGTGGGCTGGAGCTGAGTGGCGGGGAACACAGGATCGAGATCCGGACATCCAGATGGTGAAGAGTTGCGTAGAGCGGAGGAAACTGCCTACCCTTATGGAGAAGAGGAGTTGGTCACGGGAAGCCAGGCAAATGTTACGACAGTGGGACCGGTTGCGCATCAGAGACAATGTGTTGTATAGGCAAGTGATTGATCAGCATACACAAGAATGTTACTTACAGCTTGTTTGTCCAGGGGCGCGACGAGAGGAGGTGTGGAAAGGACTCCATGAGGCCTCGGCACACGCCGGAGTGGACCGGACTTTGGCGCAGCTTCGGCGCCGGTTCTACTGGCCGGGCATGGAGGGGGCGGTGCGACAGTTCCAGCGAGGTTGTGTTGCCTGCAGCCTACTGAAAGACAGGATAGAGCCCAGGGCCCCCTTACAGCCATTCGAAGTATCGTATCCTATGGAGGTAGTGGCTATTGATTTTCTCACATTAGGTAGGCCGAATGACGCATGGCAGAATATTCTTGTAGCAACCGATTTATTCACCAGGTACAGTTGGGCTATTCCAACGCGTGACCAAACTGCGCCCACGACTGTCCGTGCGCTTTGGACACATATTATTCAGCCATTCGGTTGCCCGGCTCGTTTCCATTCGGACCGAGGCCCGAATTTTGAATCCGAATTAATGCAGCAATTGTGTCATACATACGGTATTACTAAGAGTCGCACCACACCTTACCACCCAGCTGGTAATGGGGGGGTGGAGAGGTTTAATCAAACACTGTTAAACATGTTGCGCTCTCTAGATACTGATCGCCAAGGCAGATGGAATGAACACTTACCTGAGTTAGTACACGCTTATAACAATACTGAACATGGTGCGACAGGTTATGCGCCTGCGTACTTAATGTTTGGTCGCCACCTGAGGCGTCCGGTAGATGTAGCATTAGGAGTACCGTTGTCACAAAATCGAATGGGAGTGGGAGATTGGGTGCAAGATCACCAGAAACGAATGGCCACAGCGTATAGGACAGCCGAGAAAAAAATGGTGCATATAGCAGGACAGCGTAAACAGGTCTATGACCGCCGAGCCGGTATGCCACCATTGTTACCTGGAGAGAGGGTGTGGGTACGAAACCGGAACCGACAGGGACAAGGTAAACTGGGCCCATGGTGGGACCCAGAACCTTTTGTGGTATTGGAGAGGGTGGGAGATGCGGGCCTAGTATACAGGATCCGACCTGAAAAAGGAGGGCGAGATAGAACGATCCATAGGAATGCATTAAAAGTGTGTATAGCCCCCAGGTCACCGATGGAGAGCCCCGAACCTGCCCCAGTAGCCGAACCGGTGGGACCAATATGGCCGCCTTATGTAGGGTTTTTCCCCGGTCCTAGGGAACCTGAAGGTCCGCGGCGCTCTGGAAGAGCGAACCAAGGACAGCCACCTGAGAGGTACGGGCATGACGTTTAGAACCAGTTGCCAGGGACTGCCAACGAAAAAGTAGGGGGGAATGTGACAAGGGTGAAATGAGGGATTCTTAAAACTTTTGTAATTTGTTTTTATTGGTGCTTAATGTGTATAATTGCCTCATTTAACCCCACCATCTTATTATTTTTGTACCAATTATTATTACGCACTGTATTGTTTATAATTGTTTTCCCCATGATCCCCTGGTCACATGTATTGAGAGACATTGAGTGGCAGAGCGGCAGTCACGCGGTCACGCCCAAGGCCACGGTCATGGCCAATGTCCCCAGACAGACTGTCACCACGGACAAATGAAAGAAGAGGGAGGTGTGGTTTGGCAGGTACAAAAGCGGAGGCGGGACCGTTTGAAACAGAGAACAGAGCACCCAAGTGACAGAGGCGTCAGTGAGGAGAAGGACAGCAGAGGGGAAGGTTGTGCCGAGACACGGAGTAGAGGAGTGCATAGATGAAGTAGACATACCAGCCACCTAGGAGTTTGGAAGCCGAGGTGTGCCTACATTCAAAGGAGAAACCAAGAGGAGAAAGCGATCGAACCGAAGGGGAGGAAGAGGCGAGTGAGACCAGACCATATGAGAGACGAGCGAGACCAGACCATATAAGGAGCGCTGAGACTGGAAAGTGGCGATAACGTTGCATACGCAACCAACTCAGCGCCAGGTGTAAAAACCTGGCTGGCGAGTGAGTATTCGAACAAGCAACGTTGAATCCCTGTATAACCACTGCCTGAGACAACGCAAATGTATCGTGTAAATGCACAGTGAACTGGTCTAGATCTCTATAATTGCAGGCGGAGAGAAAGAAGAGAGAAGACGAAGACGACTGGCCTCAAACCCTTTCCCATCTTACCCCCATATATGGACATGCAGCATTACCCCTGAACAAACCGTGTTGAGTATCTTGAAGCACTTTATTGGCACAGCACTTTACTTGAAAAGTATTTGTTGCACAGAAACCCCCCATGCTAAGGAACCCTTGTGATTAAGCCCCGCGTAATTTGCACAACTTTATAATTTATTTTATAGTTGTTGTGTAGATTAATTGTGTTTTGTATGTTTATATAGGTTTTATTAGTATAGTGTTTATTTGATTGTTTTTAAGGCACAGAAGCCAATGTATTAGGGACCCAATAAATATGACTTACCTTTTTTGATACACTGTATTCGTGTCCAGTTTCTTAAAGGGATATTCTCATGCCAGTGTTGTATTCTCAAAACCAAAAGTATTGAAACTTACCAGTTAACCTCGAACCTGTGAAAGCCTGAAGAAGAAGTTAAAGTGTATTCAAAGGGGACTTCCCTCTATAACAAAAGTGGCGTAGTCGACAAACAATTAGTTCAGATAGGACTCACAGTAATTACGCACCCAGCACTTTATTGTGCATTTATATTTTATTGTTGTGAGTTTTATTCTGGATTATTTATTAAAGGAGAAGAGTGCAATAGTACAAACAAATTGCAAGTCAAATGTGATACAATTTCGGCCCTGTTCACATATTATGTCGGAGCACTGCGCTGTCGGACTAACGTATTGCGCCCCTAATCCGGCGGCCTCTGTCCGCGAAATGAATGGTTGTATTGTGCTTTTTGTGCTTTTTGCTTTGGCAATGTAAACGTATGTTTTCTCATGCCAATAAAGCCCTTTGAATTGAATTGAATGGGGGTGAGTGTGTTTTGGGGCGAGTGTTCTGTTTACCTCGCCCAGAATCGCTTTTTTTTTTACTCTCTCTCACATGGTTAATACATTTGATTTTGGGATGTACAATACATGAAAATTACGGGATTAATAACGCAACTGCGTCGAGAACTAATGGACAGTGGACATTACCGCGTTTGGCTAAAAACAGTTAGTAACATCATACAAGCATACAAGCTAACTATTAGCCAAATTCGGCTAGCGCTCAGACGAATCCACTGAGAGAGGCGTGTCTAGTCCCATAGCTTGGGAGGACGAGGGCGCCCGTTCAGAGTATGGGAAAGTATCCCATTGGCTTACACACAGCCAATCATGCAAAAAAAGTGTCTAATACATGTCGGAAATCTGTCGGGTCAGAGTCAGACTGAATATAGAGCCGCTATGCTTTTCAGCATGCGGCTAAAAATACAATAAACAGTGCACTGTATTTAACATGTAGTACAGTGGGTCAGACAGATCAGTGTGTAAACTGTGATATAAACTCAAGTGAAGTATAGCCCCCCCCCGGCTGCCCATATAGCATTAAGAACAATTACAACACGTCGATGACAGCTGTACAGCCTGTCCTCTCACAGGCCCCTCACATAATTAACTCCTTGGACCGCACTGCCACCTACTGGTAGTTTTTGTGTATCACATGCCTTCACGTCTGCAACAAATGCTTTGTTTTCAAAACCTAGATGCATATTATTGAAAAACTAGTAGGCATACTGGCCAGTGCCCAGGCCACTACTACTACACATCAATATGATTCTACAACTGCTTTCTCCCTTGGTCTTCCCAAGCATAGATAGGCTATTTGGAATCACATGACCTCTCAGAAATGCCAAAACTAACGTGAAAATGGTTAAGGAAATTATGAGAAATAACACCATAGGCTACTGTATATTTGACCATTAGGCAACTGAATCTGGTATCCTACATTTTTAGTCCATGGGCCAGACGAGAAGTCAGGGACACGTAAGGTGGCAAAATCTCTTTGGCACCATTTTGTTTGTAGGGTCCATATAAGTACTTTGAAACATGATAACCTTTTCAAATGAGTAGCTTTAATACTTTTTTAGGACATTCATGTTTTTGCCATTATCTCCCCACATTATCTGCACGGTAGTTCTGTACCTGGCCAATAGAACCGTTTGCAATTTGGTGTTAGGAGAATTTCTCACTTGAACTGAGTCAATGGGTACCTAGACATGAAAAATCACAGAGGTTTTCATCCGCCATAGTGCCACGAATGGCGCAATGGCCAAATCAAAAATGGCCGCCATCGCCTAAGATGAAAATCCAACTTTTTTTGTTTCTGAGTGTATATACACATGCAATACTTCCATGTTGACTAATTGTGGGGTGGGGAATTCATTTCTGTTATGACCACTTTGGGTGATGTTGACCTTGAAAGGTCATGGTCAAGGTCATCTTGCTATTTCGAAGACCTTGGCCATAACTTGGCCATTGTTAGGACTAAAAACAGGTGTAATAAGACTACTTCTGGCATTTATAATTCCTTTCTGATATTGTTTTGACCATTAAGGAGCATCTTGTCATTGAAATATGTAAGTCAATGCAATTTTTCAATAACTCAATTACTCAATAACTTTCATTGTATTTTTTTCCAATAATGATTTGTATTATTTCTAACAAAAGACATACAAAGACATACAAATAAAATCGTAACTCAAAATCAAATAACAATTCCTCTCAAAGTGCACCATATGTGTGCATGCTGGTTAGTGTGATGGACTTTTACAGGATGGATTTTAAATGTTTCCATGGCAGAATATGATGCATGGAACTCCAGCAGCACGGCACCCACATCGGCGAGTGTCACACTTGCCTGAATACTTGCATGCTGTGAGCAGACTTGGTGGTAAGGCCTTCAGACACTTAGATGGCAGGAGTGTACCAAAGTGCTCCTCCCATCTATGTTCCATTGGTGATAGTCTTGCCTGAGGTTCCTTGGCTGTCGCAACAGGTCGCAAGCCCTATGCACCAGAAAGACACATTGGATGTGGCCTCTGATCACACTACTTGTGGGAGGGAGAGCATCCATTCCAGCACTGGCACAGGTATAGTTTTCTACCCTGAGGTCATCAAATGTCTTGCTGTTGTACTTGAACTGGACCCTGCCCAGACACGCACCAAGTACTTCTCTGTCAACGCGGTGTCTTGTTCGGTCAAGGTGTCTGCCTCTCCAAAGATTGTCAGATATTGCACTGGGTCAAAAGCCATAGCTGCATGTTTGATCCCCACCTTACTCATGCAGTCATCTCCAGTCAGGATGTGTGCCTTGATCACTGTCTTGGCTAGTGGTGCTCCAAGATGAGAGACTGCTTGATGCAGTGGGAGGATGCGCCGCTTCTCACCAGTGCCATACTGCTGCCAGATCTCCTTCATCCTCAGTGCTTGGAAGTAAGTATATGGGGTGTAGTATAGCAGTAATGTGAAGGTGTGTGTGTCATTGGAGACTATGACAACTCTCTTGCACTGTTTCACATGAACAGCCCACTCCACATGCACCACCATGGGGCGGCAGTGGCTCAGGGGTAGAGTGGCCGGGTAGAGTGAACTGGAAACCGCAAGGTTCCTAGTTCGATCCCGGGCTCCCCCAGAGTTAGTGTCGAAGTGTCCTTGAGCAAGACATTGAACCCCTAATTTCTCTGAGCAGTTTGGTGCCTTGCATGGTTTCCTCCGCCATCGGTGGGTGAATGTAACGTACAATCTATGTAAAGCGCTTTGGATAAAAACGCTATATAAATGCACCATTTAGCATTTACCACCAGCCTGTTAGCCTCAGCACCAATGGCTGTCCTGGAACTTATGGCCTGCAAGTGTGTACGGACCTGCAAGTTTCCAGACTGTTCCTGCCTTGCCAACAAATTAAAGTGCACAGAAATGTGCAAGCTACAAACCTGCAGCAATCAGAAGGAAGAGGAGGAAGATGAAGTGGAACTGATTGATTATGATGATGATAATGATGACGATGACGAATACTGAAGAATTGATATTGGTATGACAGTTATGATGATGGTGATGATGATCATTGATTAAAGTACCTCTCAAGCCTACTCCATAAACCAACTCTGTCACGGACCCTGTGGTCCACAGACTTGGACCTCCTCTCTGTCCCTAAGGCAAACAAGTGAACCATGTTCTGAACCTTGTTCTGAAGGCTCTGTCGGGGACAGAGCCTTCAGTGTGGCAGCCCCCACCCTGTGGAACTCTCTCCCAATAGGGATTGGTCATGCTCCTGCTCCATGCTCATGCAACACTGGACTCTTAAGGCTGTGTGTCTTGAAAAGACACCTATTCTCTCAGGCTTATGGCATATAGTTGTTTGTTGTTTTGTTAGTTTGGCTGTTGGTTGTTCATTGTTTTTGAAAGGCGCCATATACATTCAAGCTACTATTATTATTATTATTTTATTAATATTAAAGTGAATGAAAAAGAGAAAATGATCCCCCCCCCCCCTCTGTATCACATGTTCTGTTCAAAAAAAGTGGCACACTTTCTTCATTATTTGATGATTTGATATATGATATTTGATATATATGGTTGGTGTCTTTGAAGACTGATAACTGTGACTAATCTACCACTTGGGAAAGGCTATCATGATCAAATATCATCTAGGGATATAGACCTATTCAAAATACAAAACTAGATTTTGCAAATGTTGCACAGTGACCCCGATTAGTGAAAATGCTGTTCACATCGTATCACAACGTGAAGTGTTGTGAGCTTGTAGACATGCCATTTGCTGAATGTTTGCCCCAGAATAGGCATGCTAGGGTTCATGTGGTTAAATAAGTGAATGTAAGAGATTGAATAATGTTTTTTTCCCTCTGTATGACATGTTCTATTCAAAAAAGGTTAGGCGATTTTTTCATTCTTTGGATCTATGGTTGGTGTCATTGAGGGCTGATAACTAGGACTAAGCTACTACTTGGGAAGGGTTATCATGTTGAAATATTATCTAGGGATATAGACCTTTTCAAAATACCAAACTAGAATTTGCCACCTTGAGTGTCCCTGATTAGTGAAAATTCTGACCTGGGCCCATGGACTATTTATTTCAGATGTAGGCAGTATGCAACACATTGTGAGTTTGTAGATCTGCTATTTTCAAAAGATTTCATTTTAAAACTTGAAACGTGAAATGGGAGCTTATGCATAATGAGTAGGCTACTTTCTACTTTTGGTACTTTATAAGTATATACATTTTGATACCAATACTTTTGTAGGCCTACTTTTACTCAAGGCAATTCCGGACTTTTACTTGTAACAGAGTATTTCTACATTGCGGTATTGATTACTTTTACTTAAGTAAAAAATGGGAGTACTTTTTCAACCACTGGCTGCTACACAGAGGGCGTGACTGAGTCGCGACAGCGCGTCGTTGTCCCTACAAGTCTGTCCGTGGACCGTCGTCTGCTCCCTCTGTAAACAGACACCTGTTTGACCCCGATCCCTCCCTCCCTCCCATGGGTTTTATTTTGATTTCCCACATATTGTTATGACTTCAATATCGCTCCAACCAACAGGTCAAGACAATAAGATAACGGTGCCAGACTGCCTGCCAGGCCAGCCCGAGTCGACATGTCAGATCAGTTCAACGTGACTCTCCAGCAGCTCAATGATCTGTTGACGGACGAGAGCGGCTTCTACAGCTGGCCGACACAACACTGCCATGAAGTGTTTCCCAGGATCTACGTCGGCAATGCGTGAGTTATTGTTTTGAAACCTAATTGTAAAAGTGTGTAACGGGATAATAACGCCATGTGTCCACAACAAGTGTTCCATTACGGTTGTTTCTGATCGGCGATCTGTCTGTTCATTTCTGACACTCTGTAACTAGCCTGATTACAATACAAGTTTAATTGAATAAAAACACAATTGTATTCCACATTGCGGCCCCACACCCACACGCCCATCAGCACGTTGTGGTCATCAGTTGACGTCAATGTCCTGTGTTCTATTCAGGCTGCAGCGCGGAAAAGGACAAATCAATACAGACAGACCATGTCTCAGCTTAGAAAATGTAATTGTAAAAACCTGCTTATTTGTGTTAGAATCAATAAAATGCCTGATACATTTTTGAATCAACTGACTTAATCCTATGGAAAGACTAGGCCTATCTATTTTTGGTTATTTTCAGTTCAGTCTATTATTTTGTCTGTTAATTTATAGCCTTGTCCTGTTTTTGAGTAAGCATTAGAATAACTTGAAATAAACCAAACCTGATCTAAGACCTTACATGGGTTGGACTGGGAGACGAGGCAAATGCACTTTTACAAAAGACGAAATGGAGCAGAGATGGGAGGAAGCCATGGGAGATGGGAATTCTGAAAATAGACAAGTAGGCTACAGAAGATTTTACACCCCAGCTCTGGTGAAGTAAAATAACTCGTATGAAGAAGAGAAGGAGGACAGAGAAGTACTTCCCGGCATGCGTTGGTGCACACACACACACACACACACACACCCGGGACTCCCTCTTTCCTTGGTGTTTTGCCTTGATTGTGCTTAAACCCTAATATTTAACCTCACAAACACTATGCCTAACCCTAAACTCAAAACCCTGTCCGCCTGGGCGGAACACCTGGAAAAGACATCCTCCCGAGAGTACCCATCGCCAAAGATGTCGACCTCTCTCGCTGGCCCCCAAGAGCGGACAGCAGAGGGCCCCTACACTTAATACAAGAACGTTCGGTACAACAACCTAGTTGGACCCGGTCAAATCTGATGACCTCAGAACGGTCGGACCCACGTATTTCTAGCCACCAAGTCCACTTGTGTGACTCGCCCCAGTCATATCCGGCGATCTTGGAATGGTCGGACCCGCAAATCCGGTGACCTCCCGGGGGTGAGCGTTCTGCAGAAAAAAGGGTCCGACTAGGTTGTTGTACCGACTGTTCCGGTTACCCATAAACTGCCAACCCCATGGTTCTCCAGCAGGACAGGCCTTGCCAGCGGCAAGCAACTAGAAGAGCATCTGCTGGCACAACCCCAAGGCTACTGGCAGCAATTGCTTGCACCTCCAAGTATGCCTGGCGATATGCCACCTCCGCTGGTGACTCCAGGTGCTTTGGACCGCCGTTTCTCACCACCAAGCTTCGATGACAGCATGCCACCTAAAGGAAGTGTCAAGTTACCCCACTACCGCCTTCGGGAGCATGTGCACGTCTCCGGACTATGACCACTCCATGACGCCCTTCAAGAAGCAGAATGGGCAGAAACAATTTGGGCTCTGAAGTCTGAATGTCCACGCTTGAGAAGGACAAGCTGAGTGGATGAAGGATGACATGGGTGGCTAAGAGACAGTGCAGCAGGCACCTCCAGTCTCCCCCATCAGTCACAAGGAAGAGAAATGAGGTGGGGAAAGAGCCATCACCCTCAGTCTGGCTGCTACTGATGCAGAGAACTATCACTAAGCCCAGGCACCTCTAGTCCCACATTCATCATCGACGTTAAACTACTGTATATATGTACAGCACAGTCAGGGATCTACTGTCCAATCCATCCATCCATCCAAGCCCTAATGGACACAGGAGCTTGTCTCTAGTACACAGAAGCTTCTCTCCCTGGTCCAACCTGGAACGCTGGCCAACACCCATGACTTCCTGTCCCTGGTTTGGTCACCAAGTCTGAAACAGATTCGAACTGTGACTGGGGAGTGGGCCCTGATGATTGAAAAATGGTCCCTCCAGATAGTTGTGGCCCACTAGAACTTGAACCACAACCTATCTAAGCTCAGAGCCTAATAGCCTAATAGCTCTCCAGCGTTGCTTGGGGGAAGAGCTAACATGGCATCATTCAGCCTCGGGCACAGTCTATGCCCCTATCCACAGCCGCAGCCGGAAGGGGCACTGCTACGTCAGCACAGCTAGCCTCTCCGAGTGATAACGCTAGCTAAAACCAGCAGCTCAGAGTGCCACGCCGGTAAGTGGGGGTCCAGACAGCTGGGCTCAACTCCACTGAGGACCACTTGTCCTCTCGCTGAGGCTGGCCATCAGAAATGGGCCTATGATTTCTGGAGCAAATGGTTGTTCGACCCATCCAGGAAAAGTGGGGTTCTCCCAAACTCAGCACATAGACTAGACCAGTGGTTCTCAAACTTTTTCATGTCAAGGACCCCCAAATTGACACTTATTAGCCTGCGGACCGCCATTTGAAAAGATATGCCTCAGGGATCCCCATAAGAGAAGATTTTTACGGCTCTAGCAGTGATTCTCAACCATTTTAATTTCAAGGACCCGCAGTTTAACATGCATTAGGACTACGGACCCCCATTTAATGGCATTGCTATCTCTGGGACCCCAATTTATATTGTAAAATCAATGTTAATTTAACTCTGAGAGTGTACAAATGGAACCAAATGGACCCGTTACATAGGACCACAATTTTAGCTTTAATGTCTTACTGTACAACATGTTATTTTACATTTCTGACTATCCTATCTGCAAGTGGACATTTTTGTCTAATGGTGGTGTCAAACGTGCCCAATACTCAGGGGTGCAATGCTCACTGGACGGCCTTGCACACCGTGCAGGAACCTATTTGACCAGGAGCACGCGCAGGCACACGCATAGATTTAAAACGACTTAAAATTCACACCTCAACAAAGTTTACAAAGGCTCCCGACTCACACCAGGTGGATTAACATAGGAATGAGCCTAGATGCATATCAATTGTCCATTGTGTGACCTGTAGTGTTGGTGTTAAGCGACGTGCGCATCACGTCTTTAAAATAGAGTGCAACCACCTTCCAATTCAGCATTGCAACGCTGCCAATACCACCCGTGGTAGGATTTGTGGTCAATTGGGCCACAAAGTATTTCTTATTAACAAGCATTAATTTCTGTGAAGAAGTATAATTCCATGCACGTCCAAGTTCCTCCTCTGATCCTCGAGTAGTAATGTACTAAAACTGCTTGCAAAACAACAACTTTTCTCCAACACATGGAAAATAACTGAAATCTTGCTAGCTGGACAGAGAATTTCCAGATGGCATCTTTAAAAGGTTTTTACACAGCGGTTGCTATTAAAGGGACTAGCACTCAAACTGAGCCAGTCATGTAGCCTATAGAACTATACTCTGTGTTCCCTGTGTTGGTGTTCCCTCCGTATCATAAATAATGGACATAGCAGAAACACTGCTGTCTTTTATCTCTGTAGGATGGGCAGATGGAGCAGGAGAGAGGATGAGATGGAAAGATAGATAGATATATAGATAGAGAAATCCAGATATACTGTACAGTAGGCATGTACATGCATATGGTACATAATGGTACTTCAATACATGTGCACAGTTCTCTACAGTATAACAAAGTCAAGAGGGCAACCACTCAGTTTTTTCTTCTTAAAATCTAATTTATACTTAAAGGGACAGTTCACCCCCAAAAATACATTTTTTTCTATCGATTAGTCACCCCATGGAGACTTGAATTCATGGATTTTTTTTTTGGGGGGGGGGGGGGGGGGTGAACTATCCCTTTAATTGTACAAAAAATATAGAACTTGAATCTGACTTTCACTGGGAAGATTCATCGTTTTGCACTGTCAACATTTCACAGGGAAATACACATCAGACGTAGGATATTTTGGCCACTCTATATTATTGATCTCCTCATATCAGAACAATGGGATCTAGGTGGAAAATCGGTAAAGTTGTTCTATAAGGTAGTGTGTTAGTCCTGTCATACACATAACCACCTTTCACCTACCTCACTTTGGCAGGTTTGTGGCGATGAATGTAATGCGTCTGAAGCGTCTGCGCATCACCCATATCCTGAATGCGGCAGAGGGAAACTCCTACATGCACGTCAACACCAACGCAGAGTTCTACGCTGACACAGGGCTTGTCTACCATGGCATCCAAGCCAGTGATACCGACCACTTCGACCTCAGCGTCTACTTCGAGGAGGGGGCGGACTTCATCGAAAAGGCCCTGGCGCACAAACATGGCAAAGGTAAGCAAAGCTGTCATAACAATAACTAGTAATCGTACTGTTAAGCCATTAAGACCTGAGACCGATTCTACAAATGCCTTCTAAATCAGTAGTTTTCACACTTCTGTTCAGAAATAGCAGATGTACAAGCTTGTGCCGTGCTTCAAGCTTGTATATCTGCTATTTTTAAATAGCCACTGCAAAAATCTGAAATGACACAGATGCTTTCCCGGTTTTAATGGAGTGGTGGAATCTGAAAAGACACACAGACAACACGTTCAAACCTAATTCATGACCTGTATCGCTTATCTCTCCCCTCTGCCCCGAGCCAGCCAAATATTGAATAATAAGCCTTCCTCTGTCCAAAACTATTTTTAAAACAAGCTCAGTATAGCGCAAATCTCAGCCAGGAGGCATGGCCTAATAATAATAGCGATGTATGCAGTGACAGTTGTACATCACCCCTACAGTCTTCCGCCCTCTCTCTCTCATACAGTGTCAATTATGTTTGTACTGCCAGTCAATTAAGGGCTACTGTCAGTGTGCACAAGAAATATGATGCTGATCAGCTTAGCAGTGTAATGAGATGTTTTAATAATGGGAATGTTTTTTTGGGGTATTACTTAACACTGTACAGGGGGAATGTATACTTTGGTCTGAGGCTATAGAAGGGCCTGTTGAGGGGTTGCAAGAGTTCCGGTGTGGTGATTGAATGGAGGGAATTTTTGTCAACGAAGAGAGTTGAATGAAATTCATGTTTCAATGTCCACCCACGCCCATAAATACAAATTAAGCAAGAGGATTACACTGGTGTAGTATGCAAGATCAGCAACGGACAGACACATCACACACAGACAGGGTACAATGCATGAATTTCCTGACTGAGATTAATATTATAAAAACATAGCTCCACTGGTGCTGTAAAACCAAAACTCCTCACCTTATTGCCTCCACACATTCTTTGAGAAGCTGCTAAAACACACAGGTGTGACATGGGGAAGAGATCACTGCCTACAGGTGTGGTTTATCATCCTGATGAGTTGCCTACCTGACTCCGCCCCCTGCCTGCAATACTGCATTAAACAGCAGTAATTGCATGAAAAAAGATGCCAAACTTTATTGTCAGTCGCATCAAAAGTATTGTTTGTACAGAAGTGTCATTTTTGGTAGCATTTCTGGGTGTATGGGAGTCCAGTCAATGTTTTAGAAGCTGAACTGAAGCCAAAAACCAGATAACTAAAACTCACACTGGCAATGACCATGTTGTTCCACTGAGATCAGCATTTAAATACACTCAATTTGTAAAAGAATAATTCAAATAAAATATAGGGACATTCTTCCAGCTATAAAGTAGTCCTTCTGAAGTTAAAGGACAACTTTTTTTTTACAATAAGGGTTCTTTTATTAGTTTGTAATGTTAATAATTCAAAGAGGAGTGTCAAAATGTATTCATTTATTGCCTTCTATCGTTTCTGCGATTTTTAATTGGGGGCCGGGGGCATTTGGGTAATTGGTTCTTTGTCTCCGGGAGGCCAAAGGCATGGAGGCCAGGGCAGAACCTCTGCCCCAAATCGGCCTGTTATATATGTTACCTTTTTTATATTACTCCTACAGATTTTGTCCAAACATCACGCACATTGGTACACAGTATCGGATTTTGGATTTTTCATATTCCATCCTGATTGGCTAAGATTGGCTCCCAAAGTTTGCAGGAGTGGCCCGTTTTGTACAAAATGCCTCAAATCATGAACGCAGCGTCCGATTGTCGTGAAACTTTGTATGCACATACCGATACCGATATTTTCCGATATTACATTTTTATGCTAATATCGTCCGATAATATCGGGAGGCCGATAATATCAAACATCCCTACACTCATCTTTTAATTATTATCATTACAATAACTAATAGAACCCTTGTTGTAAAAAAACAAAGTTGTCCTGTGTGCCCCCCTCCAGGTAAGGTGTACGTCCACTGCAGGGAGGGCTACAGTCGATCTCCATCGCTGGTTATCGCCTACCTGATGCTAAAGCATCACATGGATGTGCACAGCGCGCTGGCCATGGTGCGGCAGAAGAGAGAGATCGGACCAAATGATGGCTTCCTGCGCCAGCTCTGCTGCCTCAACCAGAGCTTGTCAGCTGAGGGGAAATTGCCCTGGAACAAATGAGATTGAGAGAGAGAGAGAGAGAGAGAGAGAGAGAGAGAGGGAAAGAGAGAGAGAGAAGAGGTAGTACAAAATGAGGGAAAACTCTGCTTAATGAGAGAGAGTAAAAAGGAGATTGGCGGGAAAATGAATGAGAGAAGTCTGCTTAATTGCATGTCACTTCCTTTCACCCCTTCTGACATTTTAACGAGTACAGTTCATTAAGGGAGGTTCTAGAACAAATTGGGGGGGGGGGGGGGGGGGGGTAGTGGAAGCCAGTGGAACATAACAGGAAAGGTGAAACTCTGCTGAAGTTGTACCCTTCACTTTCACACCTTTTTAAATGAGACAATTTAGACTCACGGTCTGTCTGATGCCACTGAGCGGCTGAACAGGCCAAACTCCTGTTCTTTGTGGGAAGGCGGGACCCTGCCAAACACTCACTGTTCAGCAGAGTGTATTGTTACTGCTCTTTGTGTTTGTGAAAACAGGAATTTTTAAACAATGTACACGGAAATGCTATACTGTATGTAGTACTGTACTCGTCTATCCATTATCAAACTGTGATCGTCTGGCACTATTATGTAACACCAGCATTCTATAAGCAGGTGAACATTGTCTGTGATGTAATGTAAAACTGGTAATGGAAGCCTGAGTTATACTTGGAAAATAGCAGATCAACAAGCTCACAATGTGTCCCAGCATGTCGCGTGGTTGGCTTGTAGATCTGGGATTTTCTGTGTGCAACACCGGTGCGCAACTAATTCCCTTAACTCTCCCTCCATTCCACACACACACACATAATGCCACTCTTTTATACTCTTCTACCCTTGAACCTTTGAGCACTGCCAGATTTCTGTGTCCCAGGATGTACCCGTGGGAATGACTAGCCTACATAGGCAGTTAGTTATAAGGTTCTATTCATATTTTTAGGATCAGGGTTAGGGTTCAGCTTAGGGTTGGAGTCAGGGTCACACAATATCAGGATACATCAGATTTATTCAGGTTATGCTCACTGCAAAGCAGTGCAGTAGTAATGTACTGTAGAAAAACAAAAAAAGCATATTATATTTAACGACCAGTCTTTATTAGGTCTTTAAAAATTCTGTCTCTCACATTGGTACGGAAGTAGCCGTAGCACCATTTCACGCAATGCTACAATACAGATTTGCTTGTGACATCAAATTAAAACCAGATTTGTCTATGAAGCTGTGTCATTAGGGTGGTGCAGGGGTAAAGTTCCTGCCCACCACCGTAAATTCCAACAAACACAATTGTGGGGGAAGCCGGCAAGGGCAGGGCGTTCTCTGTCACTGCACTTCACTAGTGACTAGCTGTAAAGGAAGGTCCGGGTGCCCGTTCAGCAGAGAACTGGGAAGAATAGCGTGTTCCTTCGCACACGTTACGTCCTCCTGGTGAAACTACTCACTGCCAGGTGAAAATAAACAATAACATTGTGGCGTACCCTCGAAGTCGCTGGTTTGTTGTCCCAATTATGACACTGAGATATAGTAGTATACAGTATGTCAATTGTTAGTTTTGTGGATTACATTTTCTGTCTTGTCTTCAGTGTTCTATAGAGACCTTTTGCACATTATTGTTTACTTTTATACCAATTTGTCCGGCAGCATGCTTCATATTGCACGTTTGAGCCAAAGACAAAAGTATTGTTTATAAATTTGTTGTTGGCACATGGTCTTTATTAAGTTGTCATGCACAGAGATGAGTCATTTTGTGCTGCTTAGTAAGCTTTCATCGGATCTCACTGCTGCTGCATTCAAAGTGCACTTTATATACAATGACACTTGTGATTGTTGTTATTGTTACCTCTCTTTTCATATGTTCAATAATAAACTGAAAAATGATGCTTGTTTTCTTTATATATATTTGTATACATATATATATATTATTTGACAGCATATAGATCAAGCTTTTTTACATTTAACAGACATAACATTTAAAATTCTGTTCATTATGGGTGATATGATTATCTTACTTGTATTATATACGTCATCTACTATATTGTTATGATTGAGTTATCACTCAATCATATACAATTACTGTACATTTCATGGAGGGGTGGTAGCGTCATAAGTTAACCCATGCTATAATCATTTAGCTGGTGATGTGCAATAACAACCATGTCAAAATTGTTCTGAAGGGGACGGAGCCTACTAGCTGTCTTCGAAGAGGTGCCGCATTCAATTCAGCTGCACATTGGGAGATTCAGATAACTTTTAAGGCATGTCAACCTGACCACACACACTACACAGTACAGCAACGATTGACGTAGATCATTAAACAAATAAATGAATGCCCAAAAGGTCACAGTTATGGTGACTTGGTAAAGTTCTGGCAAGAGTGTTGAGTTACCCCACCACATCACCTCTTTGTAATCCTCTCACACTCAGTGCTGTGAATTCTGTTACGATAGCACCAAAATAATAGGAGTAATTTGATATGTCACTACTCTAACAAGTTGTCATTGGAGTTCTTCCCTATATTCACATCTTGATTCAACTTTATGCTTCACATCTTGATTCAAAATTGACTACTTAATTATATATCATTATATACACTGATGTATTTGCACTGTGCCCTTCTTTCTCTTCTGTTGTTTAACAGCTGATGGTGTGGTGGTTGGTGGGGTGGGTGAAATCTGAAATCTTTCAGCTGCTATACCTTTCCAGCTTTTCCTCTCAGGGCTAAACCTGCTTCTGTGACCTTAATAAAACTGCTTTATCGTGTATAGCCAGCAGGGGGAGACAGGGACCAGAACTCAGTTTAACTGAATCAAATTAGTGAATTGGGTAAACTTGCTCTTAGTTCTGCTTTCACCTGAATACAGCCTTTTAACAGTTGGAACCAGTATATCTTTATTTGTGATTTACAGCAGGTATGGTAACCTTTGTATCTCTCATTCTAAATTCTATTTGTAATTGTAAACTGAGTGAATTAGACTCCATGTGGTGTAACCCAGTTTAGACAGACGTAAGAAGATCAGGTGTGCACCACAAAGACTTGAGGATAAGGTGTTATATAGCTCTATACTGTAAATCCACCTTTAATCTGTTTTGGTGTGTGTGTGATTGGGGTTCTATTTCTGTGTCAGCTAGGATACTGGACCAGGTCCAAAAAACGAGGTGGTTAACAAGTTTTAAATCATTCAGACCACTGTCAGCCCCAGAGTGCCATGCACACCCAGTGTTTGGACCACCCCTTAAGGACAATCCATAGAGGGACAGGAGTTGAGTGCCCTTAAATCTTTAAATGTCAAAAGTCTATCAGCCTTACATTAACTTCTTCTTCTAAGATCCATCAACAGTCTGTACCAGAAGGGTAACAAATCCACCAGACAATTATTGAAGTGACCCACTCTAATGACCTCCCATCCCGCTGACAATCAACCAAACAGCCAGCCAATCACAAGCTGACCACACATCTTCTGTAAACACCAGAGAGCTAGAAGTGGAACGTCATTCTTTTCACAGTCTGTATAGCCTTCGTATGTTATTTGAACCAGTAAGGTTCCTAACAATTATCACTCCGCCCTCCTTTAATGGAAACCATACTTCATGCCACCACACAGGGAAGTAAGTCCGTCCAAAAGGTTTTGTCAGCTGTGTCTGTGTGACACCAAGACCTGCCTATCTCTCTCCCCCAGTCTCATTCACAAAATATTCTACGATTACAGACAGTGAACGCAGCCAACTTCTAGTAGGGATTTGGAGTCTGATGACAGGAGTGAACTGTTTTTAAGTTAAGGCATTACTTCTAAATAGCATGACTCATTCACCCTGTCATCATAGGACTTGAATGTCATATCGAGTGTTAGAGCAAAATTAGTGGATGGTTAAATCAATGTGCACTTTGGCACAGATTTGCATTTTTCTGTTCTAATTTGCTCAACTCAACATGCCACAATGTTCAAGAGAATCCATATAACACTGTTGATCTATTCTGCAAATAATTTCACAAATAGATGCAAAACTTATTGTAATGAACTGTAGTCTGTAGGTTGAATCAGGCATGACAACGTCTGGTGATAGGAATTCCTGGTATTTTATTTATAACACTCACAGCAATGTGTCTCCAAACCAAGTCCCCTGTTGCTCCCGTTCCCCCCAAATTAACACACACGTAAAACAAATGGATACATCAACAGAAATCAACAACCTCAATCACAATTATCAAACCACACACACACACACACACACACACACACACACACACACACACACACACACACACACACACACACACACACACACACACACACACACAGTGAGGAGTGCTGACCAAAACCAACCACAGAGTCACTTGATTTGCATAAACAGCAGTCTTTTATTGGGGGGAAACTTTAACAAAGGCAGGTAGGGGAAAACTATAACAGAAATTCCTCCCGGATTGGGGTATTTCAACAACAGTTCCTAGTCTTTTTAGAAAAGCTTTTCCTTAGCTGGTTTTACCTCTAGGCTTTATGCCACATGTTTTAATAGTTTTACTCTAGTCTCCTAATTGTTGTTTTCTTTTATTGGTGTGATGTCTTTGTTTTTTGTTTTTTGCAATTGCCTTCTGTAGCACTTTGAGATTTCTTGCAAATGTAAAGTGCGTTATAAATAAAATCCATTATTATTATTATTATAGTCCATGCATGAAGTGCCCTATGGTGCCTAGGAAGAGAGTAGAAACCATAATTAGTCTTAACAAGCCTAATAAGGGCACATGTTGGAGTGTGTTTTAACTTACCGCCCGAGCCTGCGTCCATTCACCAAGGGAGTGAGCTTCATCTGAGGAGAGGTTAAAGCAAACATTTATAGGGTTGGGCTGATCAGACCAGGCTGTCACCACTCTGGCAATCAGACCTGAGGTGTCATCATATCAAGCTGATTGAGGATGAAAACAGGCACATACCTTCCTTCCACTACTTGCCCAAGTGCTCTGCCCTGTCTCTGGTGCTGAAACCTCTCCTCAGCACTCTGCTCGCCTTGGTGGAGACGGCAGATAGCTCAGGCGGCAAGCGACACTCCACAACACACACACAGACGCGCGCGCACGCGTATGTGCGTGTGTGCGTATGTTCAAATATGTACAAATAAAGATTGATGAATGTGTGCAATGTAATATTTGGGAGAGTATTTGCTTGGGAAACAGAGGATGTACTGGGAAAATATGGCATAGGAATTGTGTGCTTGTGTAAACAGGGCAGGGGGTGATTATGTGGGATGGGGAACACTCAAAGACTTAATCAATAAATAAAAAAAGTAAACTGTTTTTACATTGAGACGCTTACTTAATTTCTTGCAACTTCTCCATGCTGGGAAAAAAACTAAAAACAAAACAGGAGCAGATGACGCTGGCATACAGATGAATAGTTTTGCCAGTGTAAACAAATGGGGGTACACATTCTGATGGTTTATCCAGTACACCAGTGGGTCTTCGGTGGATAAGTCATATTCAGCTGCAGCTCCACTGAAGCATTTGCAGTAGCATTCATTGATTTCCTTGCCTCAGTGGCATCAATGTCAAGAATTTCCCAAATGTTAAGATCTGGAAGACAAATATGACTGTAATCAGTATTGAAAGTTTTCCATTTGTATCCTCTTTTTACTTTCACTTATTTTGTCCTGTATTTTATCGATTATCGATTAACTATTTATAGCATTACCTGCAGACAGTATAGAGGATGGATTTTCTATAATTGGTGCTGCTGGTTCCGGTTGGGAAGATGTGGACGGCTGTTCTGTTGGTGAGTGTCGGATGTCGTTGGAATGCTGCTTATATACCTGATAATTGTTTTGACCCTATGGGATCGAGCAGTATAGAAAGGGTCATGACCATTGAGCCATTGACCATATGAAATCTTTCATAATTGTTGTTCAGGATTGCTACCAAGTTCTTTACCAGTTGTACAAACGCAATGATAACTGAACAACGACAACTATACACATACACCTACCACGACAGCTTACAAACCATCCCCTCCCCTCTTCCTTCCATCCCTTTCCTCTCTCTTTTCTTCATCCCTTTGGTTGTGTGGGTTCATGTCTCATCAGTGCACGCTGTATGGATTCACACTCCAGTAAGGCTTGCCACTAATTCAAAATCCGGAGACTCACTCCCCAGAGTTTTTATGTCTCCCATTTCGCAGGTTTCCATGGACTGTTATTACGGACACCCCAGCCGCACCAATACAAGCTTTGAAACGGTGGTTCCAATGGAAATTAAGTTTTGAGTCATATCAAAGCATTGGTGTCTGACTGCCGTCACTAGCCAGTATACCTCCAAGTTTGAGGAATCATCTTTTAGTGTTCCGTCTGTAGGAAGGTTTGGACGACGGCTATCGCAGAAACCAGAGATCGGCAGTTTGATTCCCAGTACAGAGTTGGTGTGGCCTATCAGCTCTCGTCGGCGCTCATGGCCTGCACTGGTCTGTTTGAGCACCGATGTTTGACTTGCTCCCTTTTGGGCTATTCCACAAGATGCTGAAGGGCAGAGTTGATTCCCTCAAATGACGCTCGCTATCCCACTTCTGATACCAATGTAATGTACTGTGGGTTGAATCAGGTATGGTAACCTCTGGTGATCGGAATCTGTTATTTATAACACTGACAGCAATGTGTCTCCAAACTAACTCTACTCCTGATGGCAAGATGAGAGGGGCTGCTTTCTGCAATGTGACTACCCCCTACCACAATAACACAACAGAACAAAGGCGCGCCTTGAGGCATGCTGGGAAATCCCTCCTCTGCCAACTAATACCCTGGGATGGTAGTTATTTGGCACAAATTAATTATTTTGATTTAACTTTGTTCTCACTGTTACCTCTCAATTACTTATCCCTAAGTTATTTTTACACACTTGGGTACAGTGACATCGTAGGGATTTAATTCAGCACAAATCATTGCATCCATTATTAAGCCTCTCTCTCTAACACACGCACGCACGCACGCACGCACGCACGCACACACACACACACACACACACACACACACACACACACACACACACACACACACACACACACACACACACACACACACACACACACACACACACACACACACACACACACACACACACACACACACACACACACACACACACACACACACACAACAAAAGGGTAGCCCCACAACCAAAAATAAAATGTCAAAATAGCTGTTTAGGCCAATACTACAGACAACAGATAAAATAGAAAAGTGCGCTCCCCCTCTGAGCTAGGCTACGTTGCCTACCCAGGACCTGCACATTTTGGAAGGCAGTCACAGCCAATTGGAATGAAATCTGAAATATCTGACAGATACGTCTTGATCACATGACTACAGATAATGTGTATCGATTTGCGTGAGGTTTGGACAGTCTGCCTCATGGTGGAGCACAGGTCAATTTGAAGGAACCAGGGATCTCCATATATGGGTATAAAAGGGACAAGGACTGACAGATACAGAGATCTCCATAAATGGGCATAAAGGGACACAGACAGACAGGTACAACAGGTACTCTGACAAGGACCCTTTCATTATGACTCAGACATACGTACGTACGCTTAGCGCGTAGCGGCCCGAACTCTAGATGTGAAACTTCTAGTTTGTAAAGGTCATTCACTGCCATTCTTGTTCAAATGGTGTGGAAGTCAACCAGGATGAGACACGTTGCTAGGCATAGGTAATTCACCTTTTGAGAGTCACTATACTGTTCTTTTTTTTTAAATTACTGTATTATTACTTGAATACAAGTCATTTAGATTCACACATCATTCCTTACAAGTGTTGCAAGGAGAATCTTAGCTTGAAGAGGGCTTTCTTTTTAAAGCAATACAGTGAGTTACAGCTAAAATTGACAAAAATGTTCAGATACATTCTGTAACATTTATTGAAAGCCAAAAACACAATATCTCACGAAATTTGGGGGGAAATGGTCAAGGTTTGTTCAAACTATGTGGCTGATGTTGACAGTGGAGTCCATTGTCAACAACACCCTTGAACAATAGTAGGCTAACAGTGGCATGGTCCTTTAATTATCTTCATCTCTCTCTCTCTCTCTCGCTCTCTCTCTCTCGCTCTCTCTCTCTCTCTCTCTCTCTAATTGCCTGCTCATTCACCCTCATCTCCCTCTCTTTCATCTGTCCTCTGTCTTTGTGTGTCCTGGCGTGACAAAGAGAGTTGAGTTGAGGACATGTCTCCGTCTCTGAGGAGAGCAGAGGGTAAAACTGTTACGTAACTCTGGTCTGCATGAATGAACCCTGGGTAGGGGGAGGGAGGTTCAGCCATGTGTGCTTAAGTGTTTGCATTTTGTGAGAACGTATAGGAGAGAGTGTGTGTGTGCGCGTGTGCGTGCGCGTGTGCGCGCGCGTGTGCGTGTGTGTGTGTGTGAGTGAGAGAGAGAGTATGTGCGTACATGACTGATTATTTGCACATGTGCAAATGTGTGAGTGTACGTGCACGTCTATATGTTTTGAGTTGTATGCATGTTTGTGGAGAGCCGTGTTTTGTTTGTCTGTCTGACTGACTGTCTGACTTGTCAGTTTTGTTTTTGAGACATGTGGAACAAAGTGAACCATGTCTTATAAAATATTTGTAATACTTAAACATATTTAAAGGGTAAGTGATATATTTTGGTTAAAACAAAAAGGTTTTTGTTAAAAGGTTAAAGCACTATATTCTGATAGTAATAATTGCTATAGAATGTTTGTTCAGTAACAGGAGTCTCCATGTCTCTCCAGCTCTTTATTAAACAGAAAATACATTTCCAGGTACAGTAGGTGACAAAATGGCAGCCAATCAGCAGAGAGTACCCATTTATCAGCTTACATTTTGTAGTGTTCCAGTTCAAAATGTTTCTACTCATTTCTTTGTGTCATCACTTCTAATTTCACTTGGTTAATCTGTATCCTGTCTGAGTTCTCTATCCTGAGTGGATAAAATTGGTATCCTGACCTGAAAATGCATTTTCTGTTTAATAAAGAGCTGGAGAGACATGGAGACTCCTGTTACTGAACAAACACTCACAATATAGCAATGAGTACTATCGGAATATAGAGCTATTTAACACTTATTTTAACCAAAGAAAATCACACAAAATAACAAAAAATCTGAAAGGTGGTATACCAAAAGTATATATAATGTACCAAAAGACATGCATGTACATACTCCTGACAATGCCCTTGACCAAGTTTGCATCACACATGGAGTTCCCAGCTGCTTCACTGTGGCTGCTCACTGTTCCTTTAGGATGGGTCAAAAATCTGTGTCCGGGTATCTCAGTCGGTACGTAGAGCTCTCGTCTTTGGACCACAAAAAAAAAACGTGAAAGCATTCCACTGTTTATAGGTTATGTGTGATATGGTGCTCTATCGTACTTCCAAAATTGAGCTGGAGAAATGTTATTCATCACATTGTGCAAGTAAACCAAACATCCCAAGAATTGCTGTGCAGGCAATACTAGGGCAAATCAATCCATAGATGTATCCTTCAATAGCCAGTTATTCCACCATCTGCTATCACTTCCATTATTGTTCAAACAAATAATATCCAATAACAACTGATGAGATGATCAGATGAGCTGACTCATGCAACATTAAGTGACAGTCTCATTTGCTATACTGTCATATTGCATTTCATTTCAGAGCTAGTGTGTGTCATGATAAATGAGCTACCCGGCTAGGCTGTGTAGACTTTATTAATGCCGTGGGGAATTCAGTTTCAGCTTCACCCAGATAATGGCTGCTCAGAAGCACTTGGGAGGGAGCTGACAGACCACAAATCTAAGGCTTGTACCAACATTGATCAGGAAGAAGAGGGATCTGGGAGACACTGTGGGGGTCAAGAAGGAGCTGGGGGAAGATTGGAGAGTAAGTAAGCCACAGGACAACAGTGGGGGAGTTAGAAAGACAACTGGTCATACATTTTGGGTTACAAATTTTGTATGACATTTGGGAGTTTGGACAGAAATAATAAGTTTTTCTTGTGAAATCTCAATTGCAGATGAAGACAAATCCAACTTGTTAAATGTCGTAGGAACTAAAACAATACATTAGAGATTTCAAATGAATGTTCTGCTTCTAGTAAAATGTTGGTTGTTTCCAGTTTGCTCAATGCATGTGTCCGGCAGCATGCAGCAGCATTCCAGCACGTTTTCAACCTCTTCCTGAGGCTGAAGAAGGTGCCCCAGCTCTGGAATGTCATGGACATTCAATGGCCCATGGACAAAGCCTGCATTATTGTCCCAGTGCGTAAGAAGGGACCACGCAGCACTCTCCATGACTACAGGCAAGTTGCTCTGATGTCACATGAAGATCTTTGAGAGACTGCAGCGCCTCAAAAAAAAAGAAGAAAAAGACTGCAGCACCCCAAGCCCCTGGTGTGTGACTTCCTGGACCCCTTGCAGTTTGCATACCAGGCAAACATTAATGTGGACGATGCCGTTGAGTCGTGCTCAACCTCTCCAACAACATCCAGACACACTGGCTAGCTGAAAAGACCTTAGCCACACCCAGGGGAACACTTGTCGAAACCGGTCGGCGTCCCTTTGGCGGGTTTAACTTTCATTTGAATGTGTGTACAGGCCCTGAGACATTAAAAGGCTTTTTAAACTTTGGCTCTGCTCACTGGGAGTGTGCTTGGAGTTCACCCACGAGGCTTCCTTTCATCTAGCTGAAAAGTTCTCTTAAGAATTCTGATTTGATTATGCACGTTTGTGCCACAACTGAGCCAACCCATTGTGTTTTCTGTTTACTATCAGTACCTTGTTAGTCTCGCGTAGCCAGACAACTATTCCACAATCTCCGAATGCTACAGTATATAGCCTGGAACTACACCTCCCGAAATCCGAAAGAGGAATCATCAAGCTATATATGCTTTTGATTTATAGTAGGATACATTTGCGCGTCTGTAAAGACGAAACGGAAGTGGGGAGGAGGCTTCACATCCGTTTATATTTTAATCATGATCAGAGCTTCCGAGTCCCAGATTGTATGTACCGGAAACATTTGAAAATTGTGGGGCAACAGTCTGGCTGCGAGTACCTTGTCTAAACATCTAGCACATAACACAAAGTGGAGTTTCAAAAAACAGGTATATTGCGATGGTGAGCACTTACCTGCTTCATATGACTTCTCCAACACTTGGCCTGTGAGCTGTTTCTTGGTTTGCAACACTGTTGTTCCTCTTGACAACAGTCCTGTTTTGATGTGGACAAGCTTAAGTATATAGTATGTACTCCAAAGTAACAGAAAGTGGGGAAAAGGGCTCCAACATTAATGTCTTTGCACAGCATATTCCTTATGTCATGACAGCTAGGGGATAATCCTCATGTGATGCCCTACTTGGCGCTAGGCACTTTTCCCCCATGCCTCGCTGCATTCATATTGAGATACCATAATGTGTCTCTCTGTGAATCTGTCTCAGGTGAAACTCCTCAGTCATTAGGTGTTCTGCAGGTGAATCTCATGTCAAACAGGTAGCTGGCACATCCTTGCGTGAGCTAACTGTGTGATGTAACCTTGTGAAATGCTGATTAGTAATCAACTGGATGGAAATTAAATACTCAGCTGTGACATAGGCCCCTAAATATAGTTTGATATAGCTATGTATTGGATTATAACATAACAATATATTTTGTATTTTTAATTTTGTATTTATTTTCTGCCTATAATTCACAAGTGTTTAAGTACATTTCAAAACAGGACAACGGTATTGATGAACTCTTTTGCTTTTATGGCATGCAATAACTATCTGTGAACATCCACTCCAATTTGGTGACAATCTGATCATTATAATTTCCAGAGATAAAGCAGATAGACGTCCCTTTTGGTCCCTTTTTGGGGGAGGATCGACAACATAATTTTTTACAGAAGCATTCACTATACATAAACAACCGACAAGTTATGCTTTGATACACCTGCGGTAGAGGTGTCTCCACTTTGGTTCCTCTAGAGGCCTACTAGGCTAGGCTAATGAGTTCTACTGCCATGGTATTGGTGTGAAAATGAGTCTTGTTTAAGCACATTAGACATCACCATGTCAGCAGAGTTGTCAACATTTCACTAAAGTACATCCTGATCCTTCATATATGTTTCATTACAAAACGACAGTATTTTCAGGAAGTGAATCAAAATCATCATATTAATGACACTATGGTCCACTAATAACACTATACCACGTTCTAGCTATTCCAATTCATTTTTGATTATGACATCACTTACATTTACTGTGACACTGTGATTATCTCTACGGGAATGTAATTTCTAGCGTGAGACAGTAGAAGCTGAATGAATGGACCTGTGTCAGCTGATGTTGGCATTATAGCTACAGTACTAGCATGCTATTTTTAGACTGTGGCTGGCGGGCCTTTTTCGCTAGTGGAGTGGAAAAATCTGTAATGGATGTCCCATTCTGTCAGTCTGTGTCACTTTGGTAGTTTGTGTTTGAGTGAAAAGGGAGTCACACATACCAATGCACACACACGCACGCACACACACACACACACACACACACACACACACACACACACACACACACACACACACACACACACACACACACACACACACACACACACACACACACACACTTTATATCTCCATGCATTCGGCAATAATACCGGCAATAATTTGCTCTGCTGTCTCTCTTGCAAAGCACGCCAACTGTGTTCTGTGTTCTCAACATGTGTTGAGAGGGAGGGGCTACAGCATAAAAATTTGGGCATTGGTGGGAAGCAAAAACTGCCTTTATTACATCATTACCTTGCCAACAACCTCAATGCAAGTTGCTTTACTGAAGGGACTTGAAATGATGTTATTGAAGAATTTTTTCACAAATCTAGCAGTTGATATTATGTTGATAGTCAACTGCCTCACAGCTTAATTGCATGTAGCAGTCCCCACTTCTCATAACAAATAATTAATAGTCATTTTCATTGCAAGAAAATGCAATCTCTCTCTTGGCAGAATATGGTATTGTGGACAGCATCAACATTTTCTGGGAACTGTTCTTTGAAGCAAATGTATTCTTATGGCAGTAATTATCTCTAAGTCATTGATAATGTCCAAATGATTAAGCCCATCTGGTACTTAAGCAGGCTAACACCACAGATCAAAAGTTTGCATAGTGTCATACTAATATCTATTGAAGTCAAATAGCATTAATTCGGCAGAACTTGTCAGCTGACTGGTGTGGCGGTGGAGTTCTGTTGGAACAGATGTCTTCTCCTGACCCAGAGGTCACCGATAGTCTAGTTCAGTGGTTCTCAAAGTAGGGTCCAGGGACCATCAGGGTTCCTTGAGAAGGTCCAAATGGTCTGTAACTCCGAGAGTTGGGTCCTTGAAATTAAAATGTTTGAGAACCACTGGTCTAGTTTATTTGGTGGAGTAGAGAAAACACACACAAAGAAGCCAGAGGGAGGTGAAAATCACTGCAAGTGGAGAGTGATTAAGAGCATCATCAACTGGAAAATATGTTTTGAGTACAAAATCAAAGCTGTCTCATCAGACCATGATTGCTTCTGTGGGCAGGAAAACATCTCTGGAGAAGAACCCAAACATAGCACACTGAAGACTCATTTATACTTTGTCGAGCAACCCTTTTGACAATTGTCTCTTGACAAATTGTCATATTTTTAACAGAAAAAATAACTTATTACATATACATTGATTTCAAATTTAAGAAACACTCACACTTGTATTTCTGTTGTACTGTTGGGCGTGGGTTGAAAGAGTACGATAGTCAAATACAGTACTCAAGTAACGGTACTGTTACATTGATGAAAAGTATTGAATGAATTACTCATGTAAATATATACTTAGTGATCTATCTATCTATCGTGATGAATGGACACTTAAAATAACATACAAAATGTTTTTTTTGTGTGTTTTTTACTCCAACAGTATAAGGTCCTAGAGATTGTTATTTTAAGTATCACCTGTGTTATCTGTATTTCTTGTTATCTCTGTGTTTATGTTTGTCAGTGTGGTACCATATTGGAAATAAATAAACTAAATTTTGTACAACTCAATCTTTACACCCCACCCCCAACCCCCCGTCTCCAGCTGGCATAGCATCAGCACCGGTGTATTTTCTGCGAACCTACGACAAAGACAGATGGAGTCGGAAAATTGATATCAAATTATTTTATCATGTCGAAAATGAATGTCACATAGCCACATACACAAACAGCATAGACCCGAGATGCCATTCTCTGATTGTGCCATGAATAAAATTTCTCACGGAAAAAAAGAAAGAAAGAAAGAAACACTAACCATGCCCGTTACAAACTCATGACCAGCATTACCGACAAATTCATCAGGCTCTCACTGTTAAGTGCTTGAATCCACATCTCATTCAGCTTTACATTCAACACTGTGCTGTGCCAAAACAAAACAAAAAACATGGCCGCCGATCAAACAGAGAGAATTGTCCACTAGTACAGGAAGGTTGTGATGTTTCTATAGGCTAATACAGTACAGGAGGGAGGGTTGGTTGTGTGGATTACCGCATGATGTCACAGTACAGCAGGGAGGAAGCCGCAGGAGGGGACATGATCACCAAAGGATGTAGCGAGGGTGGGGTGGTGGGGGTGGGAGGGTGTCCAGAACTCAGGGTACAAGATCTGGGGTGCAATTCTAACAGGCAGTTGAGGGGCGCTGCTAGCTCCAATGATTGCATACTATTAGATTACTATTATAGATTTTGATGCATCTAATGTCTGGGCATCATAATCTTGACCCTTACGCTCAACGGTTGTTAATAACCATGGAAACCATGTAACCTATAGGAGATCAAGCTCAATCCACAGTTGTGTTAATTACGAGTCACTGCAGTGACTTACATGTAAAGCCAATAGTGCCATGTGTGAATGTCTTTACTGGAATGAAAGATTTGTTTTACATTTTAGACATTGGCCAGTGGTGGATCTCCAGTTACGGCCCCCGATGATGCCGCTGTCCTCTCCTGTTTTTTTCCTGGGCAGAATGTGAAGGGAGAGAGTATGTCTGCTGTCCAACGATAGTAGACAGAGAGCATGGTGGGGTATTTCATGCTGCTATTTCATGTTCAACAGTACAAAATAGGTACACGTGAAGCAGTTATTTTCAAAGGTTTTCCATTCTGAGGACCCACTTTCTCTCTTTTCTCATGACCTAAATGCATTTTTATAGGCGATTGCATAGTGTCAACAGAATTCAGCCACTTTCTTTTCAAGGTTAGCATCTCACTACCTTATAAGTCTGCTTATGTGTTAGGCTTTTGAGTTGTGTAAGAGGCTATCGCCATTGCCAGTTGCTTCTAAAAAACTGGAATTGGCCAGTCATAATGTCAAGAGTTTTAAGGTTTACATTTTTATACAACAATTTCAGGTCACATCTGAATCTCTCCCATGGTCAACCTTGGGTCCCCAGCCAGGTTTTGAAAACCACAGCTATAGTGATTATCCATGCTTTTATGACTGATCACTCCTCTTCACTCTGGTACAAAGCAATACACTGAGGTATGAACAGTTGTTAAATCTCTTTTTTTTGGTTTCTATTTTGTGATTTTGTGTGTATATATATTTATATATTTTTTTAACTATTTTTTGTTTTTTGTATGGTGAAGCGTTTTCATTTAACAAAGAAAAAGTCATATTTCTGTGTTAACTTTATATCATACGGCAGATTTATACAACAATAGATGACGTTGGTCCTAAGCACTGAAACGGGGCTCAGAATGTCTTTGAACCATCTGAAGATTAAACGTTTAGGATGTGGGGCAAAGTACATTTGACCAAGATCAGCTTTAGGACCAACGTGCAGCTCAGAGCGATCACTAGAATCAAGCAGTAGCGGAGGGCAGGGTTTTGAACAAATCACTTTCAATTCAACCAGCTGAAGCAGAAATGCAAGAAATCTTTCTTTCAAGTTCAGAAATGGAAAGAAACCTTTGCCAGAAAGTATTAGACAATAACAGAAATTTGTCTTAGAATACTCCAAAAACGGAGTCGATACCTTTAATTGGTGAGTTTAGTTTTTCGGTAGTCGGTAGCGCTCGGTAATATTGCTTTAATTAGCAAATTTCGGAACTGGTTGGTTTGAAAGTCAAGTGCAGCCCCCTCTGACCCTTGTGAGGGTGATATTTGAAGACAAGCTATAACTGCACCAATGATGGTCTGAAAGTGCAAACAGAGCCGTACTCACACCGTAAAGCATTGACACAGATAAGACAGACATTCACTTACCGATAAAATCATACGCAAATTAAAAACAACAAACAAGAATAATAATAAAAAAAGACAGCTCAATATTTTTTCATCTTTTTTATCCAAATTGTGAACTTACAGTTCAGTTTTACTCCTGCTTTCTCTCTCAGACGTTAAATGTGGCGAGGACTTTGAGCCCTCACTTTTCAAGAGTCTTTTATGAATATATATTTATATATTTATAAAAACTTTATCGAGCACTCTCTGTGATGCAAGCAGGGGTTTGCATCCTCCCCTGCTAAACCTCTCCTTCCCCTGAACCAGACACACGTATCAAACCCCAGATTAAAGCCTGACTTATACTTAGCTGCGCGTGGGTGTCGCCACCAAAACTAGGAGATCGACGAGCTCGCAATGCATTGCGTTGTGAACTTGTATCCGCTATCGTCAGCACAACACCTGCGTGCAACTAAATATAAATCAAGCCTAAGCCTAAACCTAAGTCTAAACCTATACCTCTCCTTCCCCTCAACCAGACACACATATCCAACCCCAGATTAAGCCGGACAGCAAACACTTGGTGCAACAACAAAAGCATCAACATCAATATAAACATCAACAACAACAGCAACAGCAACAACAAAGAGGAAAAATAAAATATCTGGGACTTCACATCGTGTCATTAATCGTACAATTTGTATTTTATTTTACATTCCTCGTGTGGACATTTTCCTGCAGGGATTGTCACCTTTCTCCACCACTTATTAAGTGCTTGAATGAGCTGGGGTAGGTGTTGGGGAAAGACGACCTGTGTGTGTACTGTATGTGTGCGTTTGCGTGTGTGTGTGTGTGTGTGTGTGTGTGTGTGTGTGTGTGTGTGTGTGTGTGTGTGTGTGTGTGTGTGTGTGTGTGTGTGTGTGTGTGTGTGAGGACGAGGAGGTATACTAAAGGGGAAAAAGGTTTGAAATAGTAGGAAGGAATATGTAGGGATGAAAGGACTGGTAAGAAAGGAAGTTAATACCAAACCATGAGATTGTCAAATATACAATCACTGAGGTGGGTGGGAAAAACTTGGACGGAACGAGGATTGAAGTACTATAAGAGAGATAAGAGATATAAGAAAGAGAAAAAGATGTTGATTTACAAATGTGTTCCCTGGATAAATAGTATTAGTAGTAGTATCAGTAATAGTAGTATAGTTGTTGTAGTAATGTGGCCTGGCTAACTGTGGACTACACGTTGCATGAGAAGCTAGCTAGGTTTTCACGTCTTCAGAGTTGTTGCTATATATTTGGGCCAAGCAGCAGCGAAGGAAGTCTGCTTAGTTTTCACATTAAAAGATAAATGTACACCTGACCTCAATATTACGGGAGACTATATGACACATCTTTCCCTTAAATACGCAAACAATTGTCTGTCATAATAGATTGCAGATATTCTAGATTTGCGAGGTCAAGCTCAACTTTTGGCCAACACGGATGGGCAATTGTGGCCAAGCAGTTGTTTGAACATTGTTGCTTTATTGACGTGTACACTTTGTTGGCTTGAAAGGTTTGAATAGATTTCTGACCCACTGGCTCAGTATGTTGCCGTTTGTCCATCTACATCGCAACTGCTCTAAAAGAAAATCCATACTTCATTGCCACCCCTTACACTAGCCGACAATTATTGTCTTACTAGGATGGCTTCTTTACTGAGAATGGCCACTGAGACTGATCTGTTATCTCTGCTATGCTGGTGCGACTGATCATGGTTGAAGGCAGTGTGCTCTGTGGTGCTGGTGCGATTGGTTTTGTCTGAGATAGGAGATCGGAGAAAGGTGAACGCCTCTCTCCTGTGATCATTTGGCTGTGTGAGAGAGGCTGCACTGCCAAGTCAAATCTGATTTTGTTTGTCTATGTGACACCGAAGTAATCTTTTCACTGCTGTCTGAAAAGGGACAACGAGTGTCCCTTGGCGTGTTCATTTGTTCTTCTCTGAGACGGTGGTGAAATGATCTTTTCTGTGTCACACAAAGTGTTGTAGTGATATATGAAAATATAAAGGATGAACTCTGTAAACCATGAACGATGAAGTCGACGATCACCACACAGCGACCAAAGACCAATACATATATTTAATATCTATGTATATATTTCTCAGTAGTACTCATGTTTTATCTTCTTTAGCTTATTTTCTTAAACTTAGAGGACTCAGAAACTACCACCATAGCTTATAAAACTATGAACTAATGCAAAGAAGTATAATGCGATACCATCTTTAAAAGTTGAGAGCACTATTTCACAAAACGATGGGTGGCTAAAAAAGTGAGTTGAAGTGGAGAGTGGACTCTTCACTACATCCTCTGGTCACATAGATCAAACAAACCAAATAAATAAATCAGATTTGACCTGGGCAGTGTAAATATAGATTTGCCACTAATATGGCACTAATGCCACATATATAATCTGTAACATGTCTATATTCATATACATTTATATTTACGTAGATATAGTTCTATATGTGTATATATTATCAACCTCCATGAGGCACATTTATGTTGCGTAATTACTAAGCCAATATGTCCCTGTCAGAGCCATAACCTTGTCGCAGCATGGCTTTATTTCACAGTGATATAGTGTAGGAGTACGCTACACGCACAGCAAGACTGGAGGCCGCGGTTCGAGTCCTAACTGCACCTGCATGTACTGTATGACGACTGTGTGTGTGCACTGTGTTTAGCACCTGCACAAGTCAGAGAAGTATCGTAGAACTGAACGGAATCAGCTATTGCTGTATGTGTGTTACATCTGTGTGTAGACCTGCGTTTATTTGTGTGTATTTATGAGAATGTATAATACAGCCAAAGAAGTGGTAACTTTAACTGCATGGTTGTGTGTGTGTGTGTGTGTGTGTGTGTGTGTGTGTGTGTGTGTGTGTGTGTGTGTGTGTGTGTGTGTGTGTTTAGTCCTGTGTTTTACAGCACATCTGAATATGTGTTGTGTACCTGTACTTGTGTGTGTGAGTTCCTGCATGTACAGTCAAAGAGCTTATGGTTCATATTGTTTTCAATACGCTGCATGGTACTGTAGGTAGATTAGTAACACTGAGAATGATGCTGGCTTTCTGCCAAGTCACAGTCCTGTTGGGTACAACAGATATTATAGAGACAGTAGTGTGTGTGTGTGTGTGTGTGTGTGTGTGTGTGTGTGTGGTGTCCATGTACTGTATGTATTTGTGAGTGTGAATGTGTATTTGCATGTGTGTGTGTGTGTGTGTGTGTGTGTGTAAGTATTTGTGTGGCCAATGGACGGCTGAAATACTTACGAGAACGTTATTGTTAAGACTGCAAGGGAGCAGGGAAGACAGACAGGTGGGGTAAAAGAGAACAAACTGCGGGATAATATAAAGGCATAGAGGGTTAAAGTGGGGCATAAGGAGGTGGGTACAGGGTCTACTAAGGGATACAGACATTGTAGTTTTAGTGCAACAGAACAAAACCTGCTGGCAAATTGGGATATGGTGGTGGAGCTTATTCCAACAGAGTTCGACTGGTAACTGGGACGTTTGCTGGGAGGACAACGTCAGTCGGAGAGTCAGTCACGTGAATGTCTAGGCTAGGTTTGTCCCTCCCAGGCATCCGTCCCTGCCACAGCGGCGAGGGAAGAAACAAAACAAAACACAAACGAAAAACAGAGAGGGATCCGTATCAGTGACGCCAGCATGGGGGAAGGAGGGCGGCATTTGAATATACGCGTGGCAGTTTTCTATAGGCTTGGCCCGAGTCACACGACTGCCTCGCTTCCAAAAGTCATTCCGTCGCCGTATCCTTCCGCCAGCTGTGAGAAAAACATCATATCCATCCACAGGCGAATACTGCTGAGTCACTTCCCGGTTGCCGTGGCAACAATCCTTTGGCCTGACCCATCGGGCCAAAATGGCTTCCACTGGTGTTCCCAGTTTGCAACTGTCTGCCCCTCCCCTCCCCTCCCCCCACACCACCACCACCACCACCTCTGTGATGGTGTTTCTTTAATGTCCATCGACCATGTAAATCAAAGTCACACGCTCCTCCTCCCTCAGCACGCACGTGCTCAATGGGTTGTCATGAATTAAAAAAGGGAATCCAGAGTTACTGTTGGTCCCGTGTGGTGTGTGATTTAAAAATGAATCCACGAAAAAAAAAAAAGTTAATAAAAAAGATAAAAAGAAGCAGAGTGACCAATAGAAAGACCGCTGTGTCGTTATAGATGATGTGTGGTCCATTTGACACACCTGCTGTGCACTGGGCTGAAGTCAGATTGGGTCCACGTTGGCAACTGGTCTGTGGCGTGCAGTTGGGAGCATGTATGTGTGTGTGTGTGTGTGTGTGTGTGTGTGTGTGTGTTGTAGACCGAGGGGCAGCTGCACTGAGATGAGTGGTGAGGTAGAATCTGTTGGTTTGAGGTGGGGCTTGAAACAACCGGGCAGCCAATGGCGAGGCTTGCAAAAGGGTTAAGTGCTTAATCCCCCCCCAACCACCCACCCACACACCCACCCCCCAGGAGGGACCAATGGACCGGATGATGGACAGGGCGGGGCACCAATGAGATCACAAACACACACACACACACACACACACACACACACAAACAAACAAACAAGTGTTGTGCAGCCCAATGGGGACATGCCGTTTAGGAGATGGATATCGAGATTCAACAAAACAACTGAGGTAACATAAGTGATGCATGCTCGGTCATGCGTGTGTGGGTGTGTGTAGCACGGGTGTGTGCCATGTGTTCGTGTTTACGTGTACGTTTGTTTGTGTGTGTGTGCCTGCTTCTGCAGTACGTTTGTATGTCTGTGTGTGTGTGGTAACATATGTGCACAGAATGTCCATGAAAATGCAGGTGTGTCACGTCTCTGTGAGGTAAATAAAAACAGGAGGTATGTGTTAAAGGAGAGGTATACTATATGTATTCAGGTAGACACGTATATGTATTACTACTTTGTACGCCCACACAGTTAAATCCTCAGCGTTCACTCAACGCAGAGGGTAAAGATAGATCATTCATACGCGCATAGTTGAATTAACGCTGAGGATGTGACTATGCAGTATGCATATCCATGCATGTACAGTATAGTGTCTGTGGTAATAATACATGTGGAGGCAGAGGTATGTACGTAGAGTGGTACGTATGGACGTACTGTACACTGCTGTAGAGAGGTACATGGTAATATGAGGACTTAGAGGTACGTATGGACGAACAATGCTGTAGATAGGTACATGGTAGGTGAGGATGCACATGTACGTATGGACGAACAATGTTGTAGAGAGGTACATGGTTGGTGAGGATTTTAGAGGCGGTATTAACTACTAGGTAATTACAAAGTCTGATAAGAGTCACCCATGGATGGAAATAACATATTACACGTTTTACAATGAGGTACGAGTGGTAGGCTGGCATGCATTTGTGCATGAATTTATGCGATGGCAGTTTGTGTGAGTGTGTGTGTGTGTGTGGGTATGTATGTATGTATTCCGTGCATTCGTTTGCTTGCGTTAACGTCCTTTCACTATTGCCTATGTGTAATTTGCACGTCTCTGTGTGTATGTACATTGTACAGTATGCAATATGTGTGTTGTAGGTATGTTTACGTGCTTACGACTAGTGAGGTCTGAATGCATTGGGAAGGAGGTAGGCTGACATAGACTCACAGGGCCGCAGTGAGCTGTGGACTGGGCTGCGCACACCTGGAGAGAGCGATCCACCGCTGAGGGGAACATGGGGGGGGGGGGGGGGGGTGTTCGGGGGGATGGGGTTGACGACAACATCCCACAGGAAACACAAGCGGAGAGAAACAGCTGACATGCGTTTTGTTAGACTGCCTCCACTGTGTGAGGAATGAGCCAGTTCCACGTGCACTTTGACTGGCTCGCACGGCTCCCGATGAGGTTCACTTGTGGAGTCGCCAGAGCAGTCGTCGGTGTGTATTAGTTTGTGTGTGTGTGTGTATATACTGTACTGTATGTTTGCATAATAGTTGTGGTCCAGAGCAGTGTTTGGTGTGGATTTGTTTGTGTGTGTATGTTTGCATATAGTTGTCAGCCAGAGAGGTTGTTGGTGTAGATTAGTTTGTGTCTATGTTTGCATATAGTTATATGATCCTGATCAGAGTGGGGAGGGTTGGATACGTGATTGTCTATGAATCTTTTATGTAATAGTGATGTGTGTGTGTGTGTGTGTGTGTGTGTGTGTGTGTGTGTGTGTGTGTGTGTGTGTGTGTGTGTGTCTGTCTTACAATGCTACCCTCCACCACTGCAGAGGGGTTATCATTTAGCTGGGAGCAAATAAGTCAAAAATCATAAAGATTGTACACTTGGCGACAAGTTTTAGATTTTTGCTGTTGGCATCACCTTGGGACGCCATCTTGGATTTGGCAATAAATAATTAACTGATGGTAATTTCACTGATTCAGTTGCATTCCTTGAGCCCTAAAACGAGCCCTAGACAGTAGACACCAAAACTCTCTCTAGGTTGAATTGTAATTCGAGATATTGCAATTTTAAGCTCCTGGCTCCTCAAGGACGCCATCTTGAAAATGACGCTTTTCTGGAAGCTCGATTTTCCTACATGTTTTTAATACTATTTAGCATGGCCAATAGTAATGGGACATTTTGTACCAATTTTTCAATCAAAAACTTTTGATTGATCTTCATCAATTCACTCCCAGCTAATTGACACCCTGTCTCGGGTGCTGACTGCATGTCTTATGTGGTGTAGCACAAGTGAAGACCCCAAACACACACACACACACACACACACACACACACACTCACTCACTCATCTGCCACACACACACGTCTCTCCCCCGCAGTGATCTCCCCCGAAAGACAGGGGGCGACACACCGAAGGCTCGCAGAGACGAACCAATAAAGATTATTGATTAGACCATGAAAGAAAAAGAGAGAGCTGGGTTGTTTTTCTCTGATGTTGTTCATTTTGTGTTTGTGTCAGTGTGAGGGGGGCGTTAGAGGGTGGAGAGTCACGTCTGACCAAAAATAAAGACAAAAAAAAAAAACAACAACTAATGTTTATAGGGTGCATCTTGTCCATCCCACACACTCTTCTTCCTCTTCCCAGCCCCTTAACATTCTGCCCCTTGCCGTTCAGCAACCTCTGTCAAGCAGGAGGGCTCAAGTTCGTTTCCAAGGGGTCTTTTATCATTTCACAGAAGAGGAAGAAGTAGTCGTAGAAGAAGAAGAAGAAGGCGTGTGGGGTGTCAGGGGGGGGGGGTCGGTGTCACACTTCCTGGTCCTCGAAGACCTCCAGGAAGAGCGGCGGGAAGAGTTCGTTGGGACACTCCACCTTCATGTGCAGGAAGCGACTGGCGTGGCAGGCACCGATCATGCGCAGGTCCGTTACCTTCATGAGGAGCTTGGGCCAGAAGTGGGGAATGTTGTGCTTGCGGCTGTTGATGTAGTGTTCAAACGCCAGCAGGAAGGTCTCCTGAACCTGCTCGATCTTCTCCACGCTGGTCAGCCCCGACCGATCTGCGGAGAGGCCGTCACCATCATGAAAGGTCAGTGGCGTGCACAGACATTTTGAGGGGCAGGTGCCAGTAAATTATACTTTTTCTTTTTTTTTTTTTTTTGGTTTTGGTCTGCCCTTTTTTCCCTCTACACCTATACCTCTTTGCCAAAAATAGCCGATCTACAAGCCCACAACGCCTCGCAGCGCGAGGCGTTGTGGGCTTGTAGATCTGCTATTTTTGGCTAAAGTTCTCCTCAGAAAAGGGATGCTAGGTTTCGAGTGGTTATGGTAAAAAGAAAAATCATATCACATAAAGATTTGGCGGACCCCCTGTAGTAACTCTGAGGACCCCCTAGGGGTCCAGGACCCCCTGTTGAAGACCCCTGCTGTAAACTGGAAAAAAAGGGCACTTCTGGTCAAGAGGGCAAAGGGCAGGTGCTCTAGCACCACCTAGAGTCTATCTGTGCATGTCCCTGTGAAAGGTTACTTTCATGACTATGTAAACGTCATACAAATACATAATAGTTGAATTGTCATTTTGGCATTGAAACATTGGAACAGAGGAAAAAAAGAAAAATCCATTTCTATTTGCCTTTTTGCCTTTTAGCCTCCGTAAACATAAATAACATAAATAACAAATATACAAAGCCTTTTACTGATATATACAGAGAAATGACAGGTACCAATAATGAAATGATTGCAGTTATCAAATCAGTGCAGAAAACAAGGCTTGGACCAACCAGAGCCGAGTACAATGCTCAACCCCAGTTTTCGCATGGGCTAACGATACATGTTCTATTGTCTTGTCTTGTCATCTAGAACATTGGTTCTCAAAGTGGGGTCCGGGGACCCCCAGGGGCCCTTGGGGGGGTTCCAGGGGGTCTCCAGCTAAATCACAAAGTAGCAGATCTACAAGCTCATAGCGCAGCACGGAGCTTGTAGATCTGCTATTTTTTTTAAATCGCGAACATTTTTGCAAACCTTTGAATATATATATCTTTAAGCGAACATTTGTAACTCAAATCTTTGCTTCTGGGGGTCCCTGGAATAAAATATTTGAGATGGGGGTCCGCGGCCAAATACATATCATTTTGGGGGTCCTTCACATGAAAAGAACCGGTGATCTAGAAGTCATCATTTATTCCCATTCTCAATCAAGAGACACAGGATGAAATGAAAAATGCCCTCTTTACTGAAATGCATGCGTAACATTATTTAACGTAAGTTCATTTAAGTAAGCTAATCCATTGGTTCTCAAAGTGGGGTCCGGGGACCCCCAGGGGTACTTGAGGGGGTTCTAGGGGGTCCCCAGTTAAATGATGGATAGGAACCAAATGGACCCTTATGTTTCTGTAACTCTGAGAGTGTACAAATGGAACCAAATGGACCCTAACGGGTCCATTTGGTTCCATTTGTACACTCTCAGAGTTAAATTAACATTGATTTTACAATAAGAATTGGGGTCCCAGAGGTATAAATGCCATTAAATGGGGGTTGTAGCCTAATGCATGTCAAACTGGGGGTCCTTGAAATTAAAATGGTTGAGAATCAGTGCTAGAGCCGTAAAAAATCTTCTCTTATGGGGGTCCCTGGCTTATCTTTTCAAATGGGGGTCCGCGGGCTAATAAGTGTCAATTTGGGGGTCCCTGGAATGAAAAGGTTTGAGAACCACTGAGCTAATCGACCTGCCACCGTCTCCTCACCTGAACTCATGAGGAGCACGGCCTGCATCAGCGCCACCTCAGAGTCGTCAAGGTTAAACTGTGCCAGGCTCTTGCCCAGGTCAAAGATGGCGTCCGACACCACGCCCAGGCCGCCGTTCTTCAGCTGCTCGCGCTTCACGGCCATCTCGCCGCTCAGCGTCAGCGTCTCGCTCTCCGGGTCGTAGCGCACGGCGGCGCGCAGGGACATGATCTCCATGCAGCAGCCCTTCAACAGGATGATCTGGTCCTCACAAGGCAGCTGTGGAATTAGGCAGTGGTGGGAGAAGTACCCACATGTTTCACTTGAGTAAAAGTATCAATATTGCAATGTAGAAATGCTCTGTTACAAAGAAAATTCCAGTATTCAAAACGTACTTGAGCATTGACATCGAAATGTACTTGAAAGTACCAAAAGTAAAAGTACACATTGTGCAGAATGTCACATTTCACTCAGGTCAAAATGTATACAAATCTAAAAAAACAAGAAATTACCAAAGTCATAATAAAGCCGCATGCGGCAGGCTTTTTTTGCCCCAATCTTTTCATAGACCTGATTACTTGTTTTTTGGATTGCTTGTTTCTCTCGCCAAACCTGGCAACATTCTCCCTTTCTCTCTCTCTGCTGCAAAGAAGGAGAGGCGGGTGCTGCAAAGGGCCGTCTCCCCATTGGCTTAAACGGCCGGAAGTGTGAAGGGCAGCCAGGACAGCCAATGACAAATAGGTGTCAATGGAGGAGAGGCGGGTGCTGCAAAGTGCCGTCTCCCCATTGGCGGGAAGTGTGAAGGACAGCCAGGACAGCCAATGACAATTAGGTGTCACTTGGGTGTCGGGCTAGGACTAGTGCTGTCTGTAGAGCCGCCAGCTTTCAGCATGCGGCTAAAAATCCTCTGGACAGACACACAGAAGCCTGAGTTATACGTAGTTGTGCACTGGTGTTGTGCTACCGTTGTGCACCAAAAATAACAGATCTACATGGTCACAACACGGGTGTTCACAACACCCATGCATAGCATGGCTTTGTATCAACAAGTGTGATGCCTGCCAGCAGCAGCACCTGCTGTGTTGTAAGCATTTCCCTCCCCACACTGTTGGGAAATCCCAGCGGTACTGCAATTTCGTTCACAGTGGCAATCATCATTGACACTGACAGTAATGTTACTCTGTATTTATTCAACTGAAATGTTGATCAGATGCAATTTTCTTGTTGTCTTTGTGAATAAATAAGGCTATGGGTATGTGATAAACAAATTATCGCCTGGCAATAGCCGTTGTTGTTCATTATCGGAACCCAGACAGGGAGGCATCAGCCGTCAGGAGAAGACATAAAAAGAGAGAACAAAAAACGACAGGGAGACAGAGTGAGATAGAAAGGCTTGAGGTGATCATCGCATATCAAGAGTAAGAGAGAGATGTAGAGATCCAAAGCTATAGTGTGAGAATGGGATGAGAGAAAAAGAGGGGGGGGACATTTTGTGTAATTACAGCTGACAAGCAGCTTGACAAAAAACTAAACACAAAAAAAACCCTCCTAGCTTGACGAAGCATCAAATCAACAGATCTCTGTTTGGGTTATTAAACAGCCTCATTAAACAGATAATGAGATACATTGGACAAGATGTATTCACAGGCCAATCAATGTTAAAGTGATTACTATGACAATGTTCTGTCAACTACTAATACGTATCAGAACAGCCGAGGGAGGATTAACAGAAATGGAGTCTGTCTCTCTGCCATGCTGTCTCGCGTGTGGCTTTTGCACCAGGAAATGTTGAGTTTTCAATCAAAAATGTCAATGGCACGCGCAAAGATGATACTTGATGAGTTCATTGGATATTGCCTCTGATTGCTCCATATTACAATATCCCCTTTTCTTTCGATTTTCACTCCTTTCGGGGTTTAGCTCTGTGTAAATACTAGAATGTGAGGAGGAAATAGAAATCCCTTAACCACTTGAACCACAGCATCCATATTCTGGGGGGAACATTCGCTAAAAATAGCTGACCTACAAGCTCAATACGCAGCGCAGCTTGCAGATCTGCTATTTTGGGGCGAAGAGATTTGGTGTACACCCCAAATAAAAGCTGTCCAAGTACAGATCCAACTCAGGTCCAGTTTACTAAATCTAGACTAGACGGTTTAAAGGGAAATTTCACTTTCAAACAATTTGTATAGGAAGGGGGTGTGTCTGATAACATGAATATGAATTATCTAAATACTGTATCAAGCAACTTAAAAACTGGGGTGCTCACAAAAGCCTGTGTACATGTTAAAATGACCCCAAACATGTTTGAAAGTGAAATATCCCTTTAAGTGGTTAACGCCACCAGAAGTCTTCTTAATCTAGTTCTGGTTTATCCCAAAAAATCAGGGACCTTGTTCAAGCCTACAGTAAGTGCAGCGTGACACTAACACCAGTTCCAAACATAATGTCGGGCGAGCGGATGAAATCGAGGTGAAAACAAATTTCCCCCTTTCCTCACAGGTTCAATGGTTTTATTGCCACATGCTTAAAATACAGCTTTCGCAAGTTTGCAAGCAGTGAAGTTCTTGCACTATGCCATTAATTCTTGATATATGCACAGCGGGTACAGCTCTGCTGCCTTGAAATCCTCTCAAAACGACCAATTTTCTCAAGTATGGAAAAGGTACTTGAGTACTGGAAGCAATTCAATGTTCACTTATCCACATTATGATATGTTAGGAATGCATTCAACACTGTCAGCGTTAAGTATTCCACATATTAGACACATGCACACGCACGCGCACACACACACACACACACACACACACACACACACACACACACACACACACACACACACACACACACACACACACACACACACACACACACACACACACACACACACACACACACACACACACACACACACACACACACACACTGCCCACCTCTGAGAACATGGGCAGCTTTTTGGCGAAGTCGACAACGCGGGTGATGGCGGGGGTGATGATCTTGGTGAACTCGCTGAAGGCCTCAAGGTCCACCTTGTCTCCATCTGGCGTGGGCACCATCGGTCCCTGGCCGATGTCCTCGGGCTGGAAGCAATGTACACAACACCTGGTCACATAAAACAGTGGTGGAGTCCGGGGACTCGGCATTTGAGGGGGTTCCAACGGATCCCCAGCTAAATGATTGATACTTCAGAACCAAATGGACCCTTACCAGTCTGTAACTCTGAGAGTGTGCAAAAACATTTGCACACTATCTGCGTTATGGGGGGGGGGGGGTCCATGGCCTAATGCATAATAAACTGGGGGTCCTTGAAATTAAAAGGTTCGAGCACCACTGACATTTCCATAGTTGGTAGTTTTTGCTTTTGTACATTTTCAACAACCCTTCAAAAGAAAAAGGGAAAAAAGCTGCAGTATTTTCTACTGACTCCATCCCTCTCTGTGCCCACGTGTTGTGGTTGCCTGGCAACTGACACTTGCACGTGCACAGGGCTGCAGTCTCTGAAGAACATAAGGGCAGAGGGTGGGGTTAGGGTGTTCTAAATTTTTTTATAACAGAATGTTTAACCACTCAAACCCTCTCTAGACTTAGTAAAACGAACCCCTCTACACCAAATCGCTTCGCCAAAAATAGCCGATTGACAAGCTCACAGCTTGTAGATCGGCTATTTTGGGCAAAAGTTCCCCCCAGAAGATGGATGCTGGGGTTCAAGTGGTTAAATAGAAAGTTTAAATGATTTTCTTTAATAAATATATATAATTTTGTAGTAGTTCAAGACCCATTGCATGTTCATGAGCTGAAGATTTTGTGCCTCACAAAGTGAATGAATGAAAGACTGAAGGAAAGATTACATACAGTATATCAAGAGTGGAGTTTTAATCACTGTACAACCTATACTAAAGTGCATTGTATGTGTTAGAACAAAGGCATTAAATGCTCTTAAACAATCATGAAGAATTTAAAATGAATACAATTATTGATATCAAATGTTTCATGCAAAAGTAAGAGGTCCCACTTTCTACATCATTTTAATTTCTATTTAAACTATGTACGGTAACTTGAAACCTTGATTGACAAAATGGTAAAGCTTTTGCAGACTGGATTTAACAAAAAAAACAACAACTTACGATTATTAAATATATATTTTTCTTCCCCATAATGAATGTTGGAAATAAACTGAATTAGATTCAGTCTTTTGGGGAGTGTGAGACAAAACCCCAGGAGTTTGTGTTCCAAATTTCTGTTCCTAACATGTTGGCTGCGACTCGAGTATCCTCGGAGGTTGTTCATAACCACACATGCCACTCTGTGTGAGGCGATGGGGAAGAACAGGTTGGCGTTTTAACAAAGTACCAAGTGAATGCTGAAGGACACAGTGGAATGGAAAGGGGGCATTCAGCCATTTCTTTTGAAGTAGCAATCTACAGAGAAAGAACCAGAGAGAGGGGACTTCAAGGTCTTGCCTTCACTGAACTGAACTGAGAGGAAAGTGGCTGTTTACGTATATGTGCACGTGGGTGTGAGACTCTTGGAGCCATGGTAACCTAGATAAGATAAGTTAAGATAAGATAAACATTTATTGATTCTGTGGGGAAATTCAGGTCATAGCAGCAACAGCAGTGACAATGAAACACAGGAGAGGTACAGGTAAGCGTAAGAGTGAAGAACCAAACCAAGATAAATAAGAATACATTAAAATCATAATCACGACAAAAACATCAAGGTACAATAAAGCTGCTGGCCCTAGATATCTGCACTGGATCTCTGAATGAGTGAACATAGCGTATGTGTAGTCTGTCAATAAATAACTGTACATACTGTACACGAACGAATGTTAATATATTTATACTGTATGTATTGTATTTTATAACTGTACTTTTTTAACATGTTGTGATCAGGGCGTCCTTGAAAAAGAGAGCTTGCTCTCATTGGTCCTCTCTGGATAAATGAAGGTCAATCAATAAATACATCTATTGCTATCTGTGTCTATAGTAGTCCATGTGCAAGTGTGCCAGAGTCCATGCGGGAGACAGTAGTCAAAAGTCAGCAACACACAGTGTTAACGTTCGCAAACGGGGGTCAAGCTTGGTTGTGGAGCCCGATGGCCGCTGGCACAAAGAACTGTCCAAGTCACTTTGTGGTGTGCTGGGGAGGGATGAGTCTGTGTCTGGATGTGCTCTTCATCTTCACTAGCTCAGCACACAGGGGATGGGAGGGGTTATCCAGGATAGCATCCAGCTTCCTCCTCATCTGATAGCCTTCCTCACCAGCTTGCTTAGTTTGTTGGTATGCATGCCTTGTGTACCCCCCCCCCCCCCTCAACGCAGTACCACAGCAAAGAAGAGCTCCTTAGTCTTTCTGATGTTGAGCTGGAGGTGACTGTTGTCACACCACCCTACAAATCTCTCCACCGGGGCTCTCTACTCCTCAATGTCATGCGCTTACAATGGAGGAGTCATTGGAGAACTGCTGTAGGTGGCACATACTCCAGTTGAAGTGGAAGTCGCCCCCACCGCACGCACACACACACACACACACACTCACGTACGCGCACGCACACGCACACACACACACACACACACACACACACACACACACACACACACACACACACACACACACACACACTCTTAATCTCTCTGGAGCTGTTGGCCTGTAGCCTATTAGTCTGTCATTGTAACTGTCTTTTTCCACCCCAGCCCCTTCTTCAGCAATTTCTGAACAACATTGGCCCCCTCTGTGTCCACTACCATGACAGCCATCTTCTTCCTGAGCAACATGGCTTTAATGTCCACATTGATCTAGGGCATGTTACTGGGGGGGTGCAGTGGAAATGTATGTCTCCTTAACATTGGCATACAGCAGGTCCAGGGCCTTATTCTCTCGTGTATTACAGGTCACATACTGGGTGAAGTTCATCAGGGTTTACATAGATTTTAGGTTAAAATCTTCATTGACCATGACCACTCGCATGCGTCGCCACAGCACTCGGCGAGACATACACAATAACATCAATGGTGTGTGAGAATTCTTGTGGCATATAGTACGGCCTCAAACCCACAGCCAACATCGCCATGTCCTTTACAGTTATGTATCCGGGGTTACGCCATCTGGAGTTAACAAGTCCTCCGCCTTTCTTCTTACCGTTCTGTTTATCGCTGTCGATTCACACCACAAAGAAGCAGTCTGGTTCAAATAAACAGTCTGGTATATTCCTATTCAGCCATGTCTCCATAAACCACAACATACTGGACCCCCGGCACTCACATTGGTCTTTCACCAGGGATGATAAATCATCCGACTTGTTGGCCAGTCATCTCACATTCCCCATGACTACAGGGGGCAGGTAGGGTTTAAATCACAAAGCCATTACATAATCAATCCCAATCATAAACCCATTACCTGTTAATTACAAACCCATGGTGTAATTTCATTAATACACCGACGAGAAACAAACCACAAAAGGTGAAATCATTTGGCTCTTATGTTTCGGACCCAACAACTGTGTCCTGGAAGTTTGAAGTGCACAGTGGTGTGTTCTCAAAGGTCTTTATTTTATTTTCATGAAAATGTTGCATTTAGTTTTTTAAGTATAGTTTTTTTTATTGCTGTTTCATTTCCCTTTGTCTTTTATTCTGTAAAGTACTTTGTAAATGCTGTATAAAAAAGGTGCTATATAAGTTAAGAGTAATTATAATTGTATTACATACTTATAATCACTGTTGTATTTTTGTGATGACGCTGATGCACTTATTCAGAGAAAGTAATTAGTGAGGGGTGCAAAGACTTTTCCTTGACTTATCCATAAACTTAACATTAACTTCTAGAATCTAGAATAATTTCCATGACCAAAGTACTTTTCTCAGCAGTACCACTGAATAAATATGTTATTACATGAACTTCATATGCCACAGACAATCTATTCTACTCTATTTTTGTACACATATTTGGTTTAATTAATAATGAACCCTTCCAAAAATATCATTATAAATAACTTTCCAGGGGACATTTTCAGAAAGTAAACAATTATTGGATTATAAGGATGTGTGTGCTTTATATTCCTATGGGTGTGGCGCCGAAGGGACCAGCCATCATTACTTAAAAGTAATGAATTATATTTGAATTACTACATTTCTGAAGGAATAAAGTCGGATTTTTCTCAACCATTTCAGATTAAATGGACCCTGACAGCAGAGTGTGTGTGTGTGTGTGTGTGTGTGTGTGTGTGTGTGTGTGTGTGTGTGTGTGTGTGTGTGTGTGTGTGTGTGTGTGTATTTGTGTGTGTCAGTGATCAGTGAGCGACTCATTGTGATGGTGGTTGAACAGGGGAGATGAATCCGGAGGGGCGATGAAGAACAAACAGAATGTGTGCCTAAAATATAAAAGAAAATCTCCATAGCCACTTACAAAACAAACTGAAGACTTAAAAAAGTTGAGCGTTAGCCAACAAAGAAAAACGCTAAGACTAAGTGGCAGCAAAACAGTCCATTCATCAGAGTGTGACTTGTGGTGTAAGCGTGCTCCGCCCCACAGCAACATGCATGTGTTGTTCTCTCACCAAGAACTTGCGTTTCTGCTTCCAGTGGGAGCCCTGAGCGTTGGTGTGCCGGTGGGCCTCCGTCACCATCCTGATGAGCTCCCACTCGTCGCCGCTGGGCTCTGGCCTCGTCTGCAAGGTCTTCACCATCTCCTCCTTTTTCCGCTTCTCCCGGTTCTCCTCAATCAGACGTCGCTTCGCCACGCGCTTGGAATCGTCCAGGACCACTGTGGGATTTGGGGGAGAGGGAGGTTGGGTTGGAACTGATCTCAGAACATGAACTACAACAAAAGCCTCAGTTGCTAGTTTGACCCTGAGCATAACTAATGCCAACAATATCTGTATACAGTATGTTACCAAGTTACACGTGTATTCCTCTGAATTGTAAGCACATTATACATACATCCTCTCTCACCAGCAACATTTGCTTATTGATATACATATTTGCCAACCAAAACAGCTAGTCCTCCTACGCCAGAGACAAAGTCTGTGATGTAGAAGTCTCTAAAAGTGAAATGTCAAATATTCCATTTGCAATGACTGTGGATGTGTGGAGGGGTGCTGTATTTCGGAGAAGATGCGATCATATCTGAGATACCGCACCTATAGTATATTGTACTTAAATCCTTAAGTGGGATATGTCCATGACCTTGGCGTGTTTCCATCGCTTTTCATGGAATGTTTGTTAATGAAAAAATGTGTTCAGGCCTGGAAAGTTCTAAAATCCATAGGTCAAAATGTGAAAAACATAGGGTAAAGGTTTAAGTTCACAACATTTAGAAGTATTGATGCTGACAGGAGATTTCATTAGTGCCTGCGCGATATCTGGGAAAACACGGCGCTGGCTATTGTGCTAGATTATCACCCTCAAACTAGACATGTCAGAGGTTAAAAATGTGCTGTGTGTCATTTTACTTGCTGGGCTTTTGCTTTTCAATATTCAACGTTTTTACAGGAAATCTTATAAAAAATAACTACAAAAACGATTTCAAAACGGCTTTTTTGCTTATTAAATGATTTCCAATAACATGCTGTGTTTATATATCAATAACAAGTAAGTACCCTTGGGTTCCTGAGCCACATGGCCCATACAGAAGGTCAGGAGCCCATTTCCTGTTTCCGTAGTGTGAACCAGCTTTATGTACACCCCCTGGACATGACACTAGCAGGTAGCAGGGACTTACCCCTAATCCAACCCTTGAGGAGGAGAATGGGTACCATTTTTATACTTTGGTATGACTTGGTCAATATTGAACCCCAACCTCCCAACCCTCCTAACCGCAAGGCCACTGAACTTTGTATGAAAGGAAGCTATTATTTAAGCCTATTCAGCCGCACGCTGTAAAACTTGGCTATAATTGCCATAGAAACTCAATTTTGTATGTCTCTCATCACAAACGGAATGAAAATTGTATCTTAATGCTATTAAATTAGCCATGCAATGAGTAGCAAAATTGGCATTTTAGTCAGGTGGCCTCATAATAAAACTAAACTTAACTTTGTTTGCTTGGATTGGGATCATGTTGGGCCTAGGGTGACCAGGTGACCATGGGAAAAAATTGGGACAGCTTAATTATGAAAAAATAAAGAAATAAAGAAAAGAAAAACTAAACAAAAGTACTAACTAAATGCCTTGTACTGTCTAATGGAAACAAACTGCCAGAAGGGAAACAAATTATATGCTGTATGACTGTATACTGTGTTTGACTGTATGCTAATACAGTTGTATGCTGAATGACTGCATACTGTATGGTTGTATGCATGTGTGTGTGTCACTTACAGTCCATAGCCATGCCCACTGTGATGCACTTCTTGAAGCGACACAGCTGGCACTGGTTGCGTGTGATCTTGTCGATGATGCAGCAGCCCTCATATTTACAGGAGTAAGAAGGATGGAGGTTCTTCTGAATGGTTCTACGGAAGAAACCCTGGATAGGAGAGAGACAGAAAGAGACGGTGTGAAAAGACCATCAGTGTCTGAAAATAATATGAAATTATATAAACTCAAAATGTAATCAAACAAGAAATGTTCTTGTGTGATATAATCTCATCAAACAAGTCAATTAAGCGAGTCACATCACATGGCGGGCTGTTGATTGCATCCAGACTGCCAAAAATGGGTTGGCAAGTGACATGTTTGTTGCGTAACGCCTGCCCTCTCTTCTCAGTTAGAATACAGTACATGAAATACTGGTGCTTTTCTTTTTTTTTTTAAAGATCTGGTCAGAATCCAAAGTTGGCTTGGTGTGTGGACAAAACCATTCAGAGGACACTGGCACCAGAAGTTGTTAGCTGTGTTAATGTTGCACAGAGACCTCACTGATGTACTGTAACTGTCACTGCTATGAAAGCCAGGACAACTTTGTATGCAAGTTATTCTGTGGTTTGTGGGCAGTATTCCCAGAGAAATTTGAAACCACAAAAAGTGAACACCACTAAACCACAGCCTGCAGGGATGTCTGCAGTGGAAACCGAGCCCCTCACCCTAACACTGTGTGACAGGCCAATAACGTAAATGGTAAACAGACAGATATAATAGTATAGGTAGATTGACCACCTGGGCCAGATGTTAAAGGGAAACCATACTGATGAGCAAAATAACTCAATAACCGAATTCAACATGATCAGTATTTTCTTCTAATTGACGGGCCTGGTTAAATAAAGCCTGAACTAAATGGTTGGAATTCCATTCCACTGAAGACAAGGGGTTGGGTTGTAGCACCATGCTCTAATTGCTTAACTTGATAGTGCCGGGTTGAACTGTGCTGGCCAGGCCAGTGCAGCAACTGAACTCCTATTGATAAAAGATAAGGAGCACCTTTCATTTTGGAGTTTGGTATTTCCACGTTGGGTTCCATAGAAAGGCAGGGCACTGATCTCAGTACATTATCTACATTGACTATGACAACAAAGACGCACACAAACTGAATGCCTTTGGGCAGGGTTTATGAAGTTAACTTCCTCCTGGGACTGATGATGTTTATAGATTTCATCTCTCATTTTACAAAGGGTGGAAAGTTCAATGAACCTCAGTACCACTACAGCTATGTAAACAAGAACAAACAGAATGCAGTCTCAGTATGTTTGCATCAAGCGTCTTAAATATACTTTGGGACAGATGGTGACACCTCATGTTTCTAGAGAGGGGTGGTGAATTAAGTACAATTTAATCATGATAACAAGAGTGAATAATAAGCAGGATGATTATTTTTCCTGCAAGGATTCCTGTTTAAACCCAACAATAAGCAGCAGCTTTAAATTTGATGGTTTGTCGCTGCCCCTTGGTACTAGGATTAAGGGTTAGTCCTGTCTGTCTGGTTATGTTTGGATTAAGGCTTAATGGATAAAGAATTACAGGGTTAAGGGTTATATTCCCTAAATTGCTCAATGGTCAGAACACTGACACTGCTAGAGTTAGGAATACCACTATGGCCTACCTTTGAATTTGGATAAAAATGTCAATCCTATGGATTGTTACAGTATGTGATAAGATGTAAATGTATGTTATGGTATGTTGTAGCAGTGCTGTGGTAGTGCATGTTCCATTCTATTCTGTTCTGCAGTATCGTGACATGGTGGCGCATACTGTATGATCACGTCATTAATGGTTAATTGTGTTAATTTCATTGATGAAAACTACAGTATTAAGTCAAATAAATGACTTCTTTGTCACAAGATAAATGAGACAATAAGCAAACAAAAATGCATTGTTCTAAAAGGAAGAAAAAAAATACCACATGTTGTCATCTGTTTTTATTTGTTCAGAAATATGTCAAAATTCTATAGCTTTATTTTACTGGGGCGTTGCCGCTGCTTACCTTGCAGCCCTCGCAGGTGATGCAGCGGTAGTGGTACCCCGTGGCCTTGTCCCCACACACCACACAAGGCTCATCCTTCTCCAGGTAGCTGGGGATGTACCCTGCAACAGAGACGCTAAGAGCTATAGGACAGGAGGAGGAGGAGGGTGGTATAAAAGGATGACAGGAGAGCAGGGAGGGAAGGAGTGCCCAACAGGGTGAGGATTATGATGATGACGAGGATGAGGAGCAAGGTCAGGAGAACGGAATCATTGGGATGACGAAGAGGGAGGAACAGGAGGAATGGAGGGCGGGGAGGAGAAGATTTAAGAGGACATGGCAGGACGGCGAGGTGTAGAAGGAGAGACGGGGGAACCAGGAGTAAGGGGCAGATGAGAGGAGGCGGGGTCATACGTTTGAAAAGAGGAGGATCAGGATGTGGGGGGGGTCACAGGAAAGTGATAGTGTCGAATGAGAGATGGATGGATGGGTGGGTGGGTGGATGGGTGGTGGGATGGTTGGATGGATGAATAAGTGGAGGAGGAGAGGAACAATGTGGCAGGTAAATGAGGAGGAGGAAGTGGTACGGAGATGATGGGCGAGGGAGGGAGGGAGGAGGGAGGTGATTGTTAACACAGGGGCGTTTTGCAGCTCCTGGTCAGTGGGACCCAGCAGACAATGAAACAGAGTGATACAACATGGCCACACACCTACTTCTCATAACGAGTATGGGGATGTTATATTTTTATATTCGGCTTTTTTTAAGCCATTCAATCTGGGAACCCATCTACAAATGTCTTCTAAATCCTATAACAGGTTTCAGAAAAACCTATGTTGCTATATCAGTGGTTCTCAAACGTGTGCATGTCATGGACCCCCCAAAATGATATGTATTTAGCCACGGACCCCCCCATCTCAAAATATTTCGTTCCAGGACCCCCAGAAGCAAAGATTTGAGTTACAGATGTTCACTTCAAAAAATATGTATTCAAAGATTTGCACACATTTTCATGATTCGTCCCAAAAAATAGCCAAAAGTATAAAATAATGGTTATAGCTAAAATCTAAAATGACACAGATGCGTTAACCTACTTAAACTGTATATATACTTTGTACGTCATCCACAAGCTCACAATGCATTGCAGCACGTTCTGTACTTGTAGATGAGCTACTTTTGCTGAATGTTCATATATTTATACCTAATATGACATGCCTATAATAGGGATACAAGGGTTCATGTGGTTAAGTTATTTTATGTAGAACAAGAGAAATGTGTTACATTTGTGTGGTTTTATTGTTGTCCTGTCTGTTTTTATGGGGCCCCAAAGGTTTTCTATTTCTCCATCTGTGGATTTCATTGTTCAAATTCTCTAAAACTCAAGAGAATGCAGGATGTGAATATCCTGCAATCCCTAAAAAGAATAAATAAACCTGAAATATTTTTTCAATCAGTCACGTTGAAGAGTAGCCTAAGCATGATTTGTTTTTTCAAATAAGTGGAAAAAGAGTAATAAAAGTCAAGTAGGCAAATGAAACTTATTATAAGTTACACGTATGTGTATACAACGGCAGACAGGGACTCTTTCGGTCTTATAAACTAATAGGCAGCCAACCCAGAAGTTTTAACACTATATAAAGTACTTTTACAGGAAAACACGCACACCCACGCGTGCACACACACACACACACACACACACACGCACACACGCACGCACGCACGCACGCACGCACGCACGCACGCACGCACGCACGCACGCACGCACGCACGCACGCACGCGCGCGCGCTCAGAGGCTCCGGCAAATCAGGCTGAGCGGAGCATACAGCACTGGAGGGCAATTATCAAGTGGATGTTTCTCTCTCCTCTCGTTAAGTCCACAGCCTTTAAAAATAAGCAGCTCCTTGCCACTGAGCTAGCAAGCTAGCTAGACATTCGAAAGCCATTAACTCCTGGTCGCTGTCATCACCCACTTTCTCTCAAAAGAAATGACTTCCTCCCCGTCTAAACCGCAGCGTTAAGTCATCTCAGAGAAATGTGTGCATCTCATGGCGGAAGGTATTTACGCTGTAGTCACGACTGAGGCCAATTGTGAAGCTATATATCCTCCCAGGCCATCTGTTCCAATGAAGAAGAATTGAGGCTTTCATGAGGCTGATCTGAGAGTGAAGTACAGAGCTTCTCGGGCCTTGATCTCCTCTCCATCGCTGACTTTGTTGCTCCGCAGAGCTCTGCACTGGAGGGGAGGAATTCCATGGGACTGGCCCAAAAGAAATGACTAATGAGTCCTAAATGTGTTTTGAAGCTGTAAATGGTGCATGCAGCAAATGCACTTTGAATTATGTGGAGTAAAGTTGACCTTCATCCTAAATTAAGGCAGAGCCTGACAGTGTTAGCGCGACACTTCATCAGCTGCAGTTTAAACAGGTTTTTACAGAGGAAGTGTATAGTGTACACTGTGCTTTTATCTCCTGCCCTATTGACTTTGCTTTTCTTAATTGGGATGGATGGACGCTAGGGAGGCCTTTTTCTTCTCATTTTGATATACCTATAGTACATACCATACCTTGTTATACTGTGCAGTTTATACTGTCTATCCTCGTTTTATACAACAGCTATACAACCACACATTGCGATTGGCCAAGAGGAACATGGAGCTGCGCCAATAAAACAATAATACATCAAAGGGTAAATTGGCAGCGGACCCCCCCTTTGAAAATATCCATAGAGGGACCCCATACAAGATTTGTGCTGTCAAAATATTCCTAATTTGTCCAAATCTTTCAAGATATTTTGAAAATAGCATTGTGACGCGTTGTAATTTTGAGAAATTGTCAAATTTTTCAAAAAAAGGATTTAACGTTAACAGTGCAGTGCTGTTGTATAAAAGCAATAAAACACTTGAAGTTGTGCTTTATCATGATTATTGGCACGGCTGTGCAGGGCCACGGCGCTCTGCTTCACGTCGTGCCTACTATGCTGCAGCACAGCAGTGCCAATAACCAGGATAAAGCATTCCCTCTCATGTATTATTGCTTGAATATACAGTATACTGTATGACACCAAACCACAACTTAAAGTCAGCCCTTTTTTTGTGTGTCAATTTTTTCTTTTAGTCAAAATATATAGTTACTCAAATCTTTACTAAATGCTAAAATATGCACTTTAATAGACTATTTGGTCTACGCACTTTAATTGATAAACTGTGAACTTTATTATGTACTATGTAGTGTAGGTACATAGTACACTTTATTCAAAATAGGTTAAATGCATTGACTGCACATTTATAGGTTAAAAATAGGTTAAATGCAATGACTGCACATTTATAGGTTAAAAATAGGTTAAATGCATTGACTGCACATTTATAGGTTAAAAATAGGTTAAATGCATTGACTGCACATTTATAGGTTAAAAATAGGTTAAATGCATTGACTGCACATAGACTCTAGTTTTTATGTATATCTGTCTGATGTATTGTTGTGTTTTTGTTTGTTATGTTGGTTAGTGTTTTTTTGTGAAGAGGACCACAGTGGAAATATGCCCTCTGGCTTTATTGTGTTTTCATCCTCGGTGATGCTACTGTATGACTGTATGTGGGGAAAGTGTTATTGTGCTCTTTTTATGTGATATACCACCGAATATAACCAATCAATCGATCACGCTCTTGGTGTGTTTTGAAGTGTAAAAAAGGATTTCATTTCTGTGGCTTGATTCAGATTAAATTAGTTTCTATTTTGAGTTACAGACTAACAAGATCATCTTATTTGTATGTTTTTATTTACCTATCTACTCCACCATAGCCCTATCTGATATCAAGGAAGGAAATTAACACTAGTCATCAGACGAATGCCGCTGTGTTTTGCTGTAGCTGATAATGTTCCATTTAGAATATTTTGGCATGCCCTGACGTTAGCGTTCGAAAATAAATGCTTTCCACGTCGAGGCTATGAGTGTGATCCTATGTGATTGCTTTTTCCCAAACTACTGCATTTTGGTCATGGTCAGTAGGCTACTTCTCCGGCATTGCTGTGCATTTCACTTCCCTTTTTTCTACAACGTTGTCAACTCTAAAAGCCAGAATCAACATATATTCATCCATTAGTCTTATCTGATTAAAGAAATCAAGATGGCGGGTGGTACAGTAAGAGCTGTTGTGAATGTAAAAAGTTCTTTTATGTCGTGGCTGATGCTATCTCTGGTGGGTCTACTTAAATAAGAAAGAAAGAAAAAAAAAACGATTTCAATGTAACACCTTCCGGAAATAGTATTTCTTTCCTCAAAGTTCCTGCTTAAAGTCTCCCACAGGGAGTTATGATCAGATTAACTCACCAGGAACGTTATTTAAAGCCTCAAATGGCAGCGGCTTCTTATCTAAATCCATGGATCTAACCCCCCAAAAACCTCCATCTATAAAAATAGCTGATTTGGGATTTAGAAGACAAGTTCCATTATGTGCTTTTTCTAAAGCTGCAAGGTCCCCCACTATCACCCGCTCCTCCATATATATTATAAATTATAGCTTTAGGGCTTTATGTGATGGATGTCAAAACGTGGACACTTTTATATTTTATTTTTCTTATTTAAGTTTGTCGGAAGAGGAGACACGACAAAGCGCTTATCAAGGGATTATCAAAGGAATGTTACCTGCCTGGGATGCTATTCAACGTGCAATGAAATATTAATTAGCCCTAAGAGGCAGGTACTGTACAGAACCATCAAAACATTGGCTGGTGTTGCATTGTGTTAGCAGTTGTATTCTTTGAGAGATGGAGTGGAGAGGAGCGGCAGAGGAGGAGAAATCTTACCCGACATGCTCTTCACCGAACATTGACTGTTCTTCCTCTTCCTCTTCGGCCCATCTGGCCACCTGCAGAGAGAGAGAGATGGAGGAAGAGAGAAATGGAGAGACAGAGGATAGGAAACAGAGAGTTGGTGTGAAAACACAACTCCAATACAGTATCTCTTTCTCACACGTACAGTACATGCATACACAGTGTGTGTGTGTGTGTGTGTGTGTGTGTGTGTGTGTGTGTGTGTGTGTGTGTGTGTGTGTGTGTGTGTGTGTGTGTGTGTGTGTGTGTGTGTCTTTCTCTTTCCTGTTCTCTCTCTCTCTCACTCTCTCTCTCTCTCTCTCTCTCTGTCTTTCTTTCTCCGCCTCTCTTCATAATCCTCGGATAGGCCTACTTTTTTGCCCACCTCGAATGAGGTGGATTATGGAAGTGTCTGAAGTCAAGTCATCTAATACCTGACAACATCAAAGCCGGTAACAAACACTACTGCATTTTATAACATTCCCAGCCGTTATATGCCCTGGGTGTGGGGAGGGATTACAAAATCACAACAAACCTGCTTTATATAATGTTATTATGCATGTTACACTTTGGCATGAATCGCTCAAGAAGGAAAAACTGTTGCATCATGACACATATTGAAGGCAGGTTTTTCCTTCATCAAAGCTTACTGCCAGGTTCTGTTTGGCTCATCGCTGGACATAATTGAAGTTAAATTGATCTACTACTATCTTCATCTACTCTTGGTGGTCTGTTCCGTAGATTTGTTGTTGACAGCTCTTCTGCATCTCCTGCAAAAGGACACCTTCCTTACCCACAAACTGGAACTCCGCTGAGATACTTTATATTGTGGACGTGCATTTATATTACATACCTCAAATGAATTGGGGATTTACTTCACATCGGTTCATCTTTATCCTTGTGTCAACCACTCCTGTCTTTACCCTATCTACCATGCCTAAAGCCAATTCACTACAAGAGACACAGCATAGATCTCTCACAGACAGAAGTTGTAGATTGATAAGGGCACCGATGTAACTGATACGTTGCTCAAGATGCAGCCTTGTCGAGGCCCTGGCCAGACTGGGGATTGACTGGAGTTGCGCACAGTGGGTGGCTAACTGCCGTCTATTATTTTCTAAGTACACACAACAAGCTGCCAGCACAGCAGGTGGTACAGACAGTGGTAGGGAGAGATAATGACGAGAGAGGGGTGTGAGAGCTGCTGCCATAAAGATACATAAATGGCAGCGAATATGTTTTTTTTTTTATGTCCCAGAATCACCCCACGGGCCAGACTGGACCCGTGGGCCACCATTTTGACAGTCCGGAAGCTTTTGAAATCTATGGAGGGAAAAAGAGACACTTTAATAGTGCAACTTGAGGCCCCCACTGTTAATTAATTAGCAGTGGACCAGATGTACAATAGTAAGTTACAGTATGTACAATATGAAAAGGGAAGTAAAGAACGGTCTAAGCCATAGACCGGTCAATTCTCTACTGATGTAGCTCTATTTCACAATCTAGCTGTTTTCTCTTTTTATTATTCGGAGTGTGGATATCCTACTTTCAAGCAACCCGTCCATTTAAATAAAAACACACTGTACTGTACAGTAAGAGAGACAGGGGCCCATTTTAAATGTTGCTCAGTGAGTCGTCACACACTGTGCTAGCCTATGGCAGGAAAGTGCTATTGGCTCACGTGTAGCAGATAGACGCATGCACTCTCTCTCTCTCTCTCTACTATCTTGTTCTCCAAAACAGACACACAGACACACATGGACACGCGCGCACATTTGCACGTGCACGCGATGCGTACAATACACACACATGGAGACAGATAATTCCTTCACTCAGTCTCTCTGTCCTGATAGCCTTCTCTATCCTTCCCCTCTCTCTCTCTCTCTCTCTCTATCTCTCTCTCCCTGAGGATAGTCTGCTCTCTGCAGATTTGGATTATGCTCCCCCGTCTCTCCCATCACCCTCTTTCGCCCTTCTTCCATTCCCCCCTCATCCTCCGTCTCCACATTCCACTCTCTTTCATCACGCCTCCCCTTCTTCTTCTGACTCTCCCTGTCTGTCTGTCAGTCAGTCTGTCTGTCTGTCTGTCTGTCCATCTCTCACGCTGTGATCGCCTCCATTCTCCTCCAGCTTATTTGCTCTCTCCCTCCCATCACCCCCCAATCCTCCCCACCCCTCTGTTCTCCTCTACATATCACCCTTTCTCCTCTCTCTCTCCTCAATTCCCTAAATATTTTCTTTTCTTTCAGCTCTCTCGCTCAGTCTCTCCCATCTCTGTCCCTGCCCCACCCTCTCTCATTCCCTCCCTCCATCAGCAATATTAGGAAACAGAGAGAACCTCACCAACCACAAACCCTCTCCTCCCCTCTAAGAAAAAAAGCAGGTGCGCTTCCTCTGGATGCCTTTTTGTTTAGGCAGTGGGTGCTCAGCTATAAATATAACTAGATTCAAATACCACCAAAGTGAAAAAAGCAGCACTCCAAAATAAAGGATGCAAGACTGGCTCAGATATACATTCCTATTTATTGAGAACGCTTCACATGTTTCGGCCTCAGTCTTCCTAAGTCTTGCATCCTTTATTTTGGAGTGCCACTTTTTCCCCTTCGGTTGGTATTTGAACCCTCTCCTCCCCTCTCTCATTCCACACTTCTTTCTGTCTGTCAGTGCCGCAGTGTATAACAATGCTTTTGTTTAATCACAGTTGCATCCAAGGTCTAGAGTAGCTGTTTTTGTAATTGAGTGTAAATGTGTGAGCCAATAGAGAACAAAGCATCCACTGTGACCGTAGCCGAGTGGGAGAGGCCGTCTGGGAATCGGAAGGTCACTGGTTCAACCCCCAGCTCGCCCAGTCTATATGTAGAAGTGTCCCTGAGCAGGACACTAACTGCTCCCCGGGTGCCGTATTAATGGCATCCACTAGAGGATGGGTAAACACAGAGGATACAGTCCGGGTAAAGTATGTGAAAATGGACTTGACAAATACCCCAACAACAACTAAAGTGGATACAAGTATCATATATGTTCTATTCAAAGATTATTTTGTTTTGTTTCATTTATTCAGAATTACGTAATTACTTACTAATTCAGCCTACATGTTGAGAAACACAGAAACAACGAGGTCCTTACTCTGAGGTTCCAACTTCATATGGTGCTCAAAAACATATGCAAAGGCTTGAGAATGACATGAATATATGTAAATCAGTGTTTTCTACGTATACTGTGCATCATTATGTTTACTATCTGTTTGACATCCATCCATCCATCCATCCATCCATCCATCCGTACGTCTATGTGTGTGTCCGTCCGTACGTACATTGAGTACTGTACGCATACTGTACATCTCTCCCTTGCTTGCTCAGTCCAAAATGCTCAAATTAATCCCCTCCCCCTTCACCGTCTTTGGATTGGGAGGGGGTCACATGATTGAAGAGGTGTCAGTGTGCAGGAATAAGCTTATGTATGTCCAGTATTATCTATACTTAAGAAGGGGATTGCAGTGAGACATTGGTGTCAATGGGGGGGGGGGGGTGTTCCCCTCCCCCACTTAACCCCCCCCCCCCCCCCCTGTTAAATCACCAAGGCGATGGGAGGGCCATCTTCTAAACAAAATATCTATTGATATTAATATCTTCTTCTAGCAGCGAGAATGCATGCCATCATGTGACTTGCCGTCGGCCGGGCCATTGAACTAGATTTGAACAGGATCCGGGATGCTGTTAACAGTGTCCTGGGGGCTCAGCACATTCAGGGACTGCGGTGCCCCGTTTACATCTTCCATTTTATATTTTAACACTACAGCCAGGTTTTAGGTATTTGAGTAGAACTCTTAAAGAGTGAGCTTATATTAACGTATGATGAGTACAAAAGTACAGTAGGTACTGTATTCCGTAAATGTGCACGTTCACTTCTTCTTATTATTGCTATTGTTTGTTGTTTATACTATTCATATTTGTATTTATTTGGTTCTGTTTGGGCCGTATATCTTCGGCAATTTTCTGTCCAAGTGATAGACAACGGTTAGGGTTGAGAGTAACAATGCTGGGGGATTTGAATAAATGACATAAATAAGTGAAGTGGAACCAACCCTTTATTTGAGCACAGCTGTACTTGGATTCACTGAGAATGTTTGAAAACCTGTTTATGATTAAGTGTGGAGCGCATTATAAAAGCATACGGCTGTAGACAAAGCAAGGTATAAATTGCAGCTGCAGTAACCACATTACACACACATTTCATATTACAGTACACTCTCACTTTATCTTACAGAGACAGTCTGACAGATGGTACACACCCACTTCAACATGCACAGACACACACATATAGTACGGTACACACACACACGCACACGCACACACGCACACACACACACACACACACACACACACACACACACACATAAAGGTAAAATAATCATGAAACACATGATTAGGCAACCTCGCATCCCACATGCAAGCCCAATATCTCTCTCTCCTCTCTTTCTCTCTCCAGCATATGCAAGGATACATGCTGCATGCATGCTTGCTGACATCCTGTTACAAACACAGTACACGCACGCACGCGCACACACACACACACACACACACACACACACACACACACACACACACACACACACACACACACACACACACACACACACACACACACACACACACACACACACACACACACACACACACACACACACCACACTCTAACCCACCTGTTGATGCAGTATGGCTGCAGAATATGCATGCCTGCCCAGGGTCCCTGCACACTTAAAATATGAGTAGAGCTGCAGTAGGACAGCAGACGAGTCCTCTATGCAAGCCTATAGTCTACAAAAAAAGTTCCCATAAAACAAACAGATGCCTTGTTTGCCGAAGAGGAGCTCCTCCAGTTCTTCAAGCGCCTCATCTACTATTCTACCTGGTCTGTCAGTCTCACTGAGCCGTCTGTAATGGAAAACAGACACTACGATACAGAAGTTAATGCCACCTCTGCATGCCTGTCAGCAACACTCGGCTGTCACGCTGTACTTTGTGCTCTTTCGCCATAGTAGTACAGTATTTCCTCCAGTGTCAGCTATTCTCCTTTGCCTTTGTTGAGTCTTCTTGAAGGGCAAACGAGACCGTCTTGATCAATCAAGAGTTGTCCAAAAATGCTTAATGTCTTGCCGGCGAGACGAGCCATGTAGGACGGAAAACAAAACTAAGAAAAAACAAAATACAGTACAGTGTAGGCGCTGTGCTGTGTTCTCAGCAGACCTAGGCTAGGAGTTCTGGGTTGGCTGCGATATGCACTTATTTATAATCCCCATGGGGGGAGGTATTTAAATCCCCCTCAAACTGTACACAGAAGCCTTCCAGTGCAGCGCTGGGGGTGGGTTCAGTTTGAACAGAGTCCAGTCAAGGAGGACACAGAGCCAACAGCGAAGTAGAGAGAGTAGTACTGGATAGCAGTGGTTGTTGATAGTCAGCTGTCTGAGGCAGCAGAGATGTTCTACAGCAGACTGGGCGTGCGCTGGCATGGCTACTCTGTTTATGTCTCCCTCCCTCTCTCTCTCTCTTTCTCTCTCTCTCTCTCTGTCATTCTCTCTCTATCTCTCTCACACCATTCCGCACATGCTGTCCCTCCCCTTCCAGCTTTCACTTTCTCTTCCTCTACTCGCCTCTCTCTCTCTCTTGCCCCCCCCCATCCCCTACCCCCGGTCTACCTCACACAACCCCACTGTATCTTTCTGTCTCTCTACCTCCTATTATGTATCACTCGTTCTCTGGCTGACCCTCCAGGTTCCTGTGCTGTTGTTCCTCTCTCTCTCTCTCTCTTGTTGTTTCCTATCCAATGTCTAATCATATTTCTACCTCTCTCTTTCTCTGCTTCTCCTCGATTCCTTTTTTCACCAACAAAGAATGTTTCCTCACATTTGTCATCTTCCAAAGGGGGTCACACACCCACACCACCCTGTAACGCCTCTCCAACATCCAAACTCACTTTAAGGCTTTAATGCTAACTCGATTACAATTATTGCAAGCTGCCACACCCCCCTCCACTATGACCCAACTGTGTGTGTGTGCGTGCATCTGTGCATGTGTGGCGTCTAGTGATGACAAATGTGGTGCATTGGCATAGTCAGTCAGTCAGTCAGTCAGTCACAACCAATCCATCAACCAACATTCTACCTACCTATCTAGAGTATCTATACATGTCTATTTTCTGTAGTAATCAAAGTACTATGGCTTTGGGGAGAATGTAGCAGTTACCTTCTCTAAAATGTTCTTGTCTTGCATATGAAGGCTGGAGACTACTATCTCCTGGAGTCATCAACAGTGAGATCAATAGTCCAGCCAGTGATCATTTCTGGAGCAGCTGTAATGTTTTTCAAATGGATGGATGTTTGATTTTGACCCTCTCCCATCCCCTCTTCCCCCTCGCTTCTCCTCTCATGCCCTTTCTTCTCTCCTCCCCCCCAACTCTGTATATCATCCCTTCCTTTAGGGAACTTGATCAATTGCAGCCAGTTCTAGTAATGCCTCCAGCTAAAGCTCTGTGACGTCCGATATTCATCACATGCCTCCCTGACAAATGCATGCATTGAAAGAAAACTTGCTCCACGAAAACAGTGAAAATAGGAGATATACAAGCTCCAGACGTGTCGCAAGAATTTAGAGACAGAATACTGACATGCCCAAAATAGGGACAGCAGGTTGAAAGTGGTCCTATAACTAGTAACTACCACAATAATAAAGGATCAAAACCTTCCAGAAGCCTAATTTATACTCTGTAGTCCAGCGGTGTCGCTTGTCGACAAGATCTTGTCAGCAAGCAATGCTGTTGTGTGATGGAGTATAAAGCTGCAAGCCATACATTCTTTAGTGAACAAAAGCTTATTTAGACAAATCTGTATGACAGAGTATATGTTAATACAATATAACTAACACATCTATGGATGTATGGATCCTGTACAGTCTCAGTGACTAATCAATCAATGGAGAGGTCCTATGTACTGTATAACACACACAAACTCTCAATCACATTTTGTATTTCTGTGCTAGATTGATCATTAAGTAGCTTGTACTTTTATTGGGCCTACAGTATGTGAAAATGTACTTGGCTTGGGAATTCAACTGTCCTCACTCAACCACTATTTCATTTATTTTTTTACTGCATGTCATTGCCACCAGAATCCCCCCCCCCCCCCCCCAACTCTAAACAACTCTAACACCTAAAAGTGGCCTCAACTCTACACTTCTTTTTTCCACAGACCTAGTCACCTCTTCTGCAATTTGCCAAATAGAGAGGTATAAGTAGGCCAGGGTTTTGAGTATAGCTTGAAAATGCATACACACCGAGTGCAGTGCGTGTGCGTGTGCGTGTGCGTGTGCCTGCGTGTGTGTGTGTGTGTGTGTATACAACACACACGTACACATGTACGTAGGCACACACTTTAAATTGCAATAACACCTTTTTCTGAGGTGGAAACTGTGACTCGCACTAGCTAGAACAACCACTGCTAAACCAATGCTCCTCTCCACTGGCATTTAAAGTGGATGTTAGGGTTTTCAAGGGCTGCCCAATCAAAATATTTATTGCAAAAATATATTCATTAATTTATTTAATCACCATTTCCTGGCCATTTCCATCAGCCGTCAGGCTTGGATGAGAAAACAATGTTCCATACTTCCCAGACTTGCACAAGAACCCTGACAAAAGTTCTGCCTTCATAAAGAGGCAGTCTAGTGGAGAGAGACAGGAAAGAGAAGACAAGAGCTTGGATGACATGTGAAATGGCCTAGTTCCAAACCATGATGAGATGACCTCATGGTGCTCCTAGGTGTGTGAATGTGTCTAACTCAAGCCCCCAGAACCCAGAGATTGCATTGAAGCGCATTGGACATGCTGGCCATTCATAGGTACTGCAGCTTAAAACGGCCTGGGGCCACTGTCACAAAGGAGCGATAACGGTTTCGACCAATGGGCTGGACTTGCGCACAAGCTTGCGCACGGGGTTGCGCGTCACCTCCGTGACGGATAAAGTACCACAGAAGCCCCAAATAGGCCCCGCCTGTCACATTTGCGCTGGGTAAGCAACTCAATGCAAGTGGATGGGCGGGGATTTCCGGTGCCCTCTCTATTATTTTTTAACTCTATGGTCTAAATGCATGAGTGTAAAGCGGGGCATTGCTGAAAAAGAGCAATCATGCTTAGTGAAAGTACCCTGGATAAATAAAGGTAAGAAAACAAAACAAAAAAACTATCAGGCACTCACTCCAACCCCTGGAGCAGTTACGTGCGGTGTGGGCTCTATCGTGGTCTGTTCAATGGAGTTTCCCTGAACATCAGAACATAAATCAGGTCTCATTTCCACTGATAACAACATGAAGGCAAAAGCTGCCAACAGAATAAAGCTATTTTAGTTAACGTGTTGATAAAAATAGCAAGATCTGATCTGATCATGTTTGCGCTGATATGCCTGTAATGATAGCTTAGTAAGTCTCAACCCTTCCTACCATTTAACATCTTTGAAACTGCTGTCCCTATTTTGGGCATGGCATTATAGGCAACATTTATGAAAAATGAAAACAAAAATAGCCAACCTACAAGCTCACAAGGTGATGTGATGCGAATTAAATATATAGGGCTTAAGTGGTTAAAAAGTTTGAGTTTTTATTCATTAGTTTCAACAAAGACGCTCCTTCCTCCTTCGTCCTCAGTACACTTCAGCAGGTCAAGGGTCAAAGAGGTTTACTGACGGAGGTTTGTTTGTTATTGTACTTCAGCCACTAAAACCTCAACTCAGAGGAGGGGGTTGGGGTTGTTTGAGGACACAGCTTTGGTAGGAGAGAGAGAGAGAAAGAGTGAGAGGGGCCCCATCTCTTAGTCCTTTCATCACTAGCTTATCAAAGGAGGTGGGGGGTGGGTAGGAAGTAAACGCTATCATTTTTCATCCATGCAAAAGCTTACCTGGCCTCACTGATACATGCAGATACTGAAATTATACTGAAACATTACAGAGACATTTACTAATACTGAAATCATGCTGTAAGTAGCTGTTAGGATAAAGAGGCAGAGAGTCTATTCTATTGGGTTGTCCAGTAAATGGCAATAATATCCAAGCGGAGGCTCTTAACCATAATTACAGGTTTGATTGGCAACTGGCAAGGTGGAAGGCTCTTGCTTTAAGTGCTACTGTGATCGCTGTAGTATTCAACCTCAGTGAAGAGCACCCTGGAGAATTGTGGGTGTTGGGGCTCTGCTACAAATGCACACTTGCCTGACTGAAAAAATCTGGTGTATGATTGACTCTGACATTGACTTGACTCTGGCCTGAAAGCTAGAAGAGGTGGTGATGGCTTCCAGACGACGGTGAGCTTCACAACTCCCTCAGCTCTCCATTAAAAGCTTGGTGTCCACCACTGCAGAGACACAAGTTCAACCCCTGGCAGCAGTGCCTCTGGCTTGGCCGGGTCGCTCCAACGAACACAAAAGGCCCTGTGCATAACTGTAGGCCCGGGTTTCCAGAAGGTGGCATACCCGTTTCCTGTTCCGGTGTTTTTTCCCCATAGCTTTGTTTGATTGGCTCTGCGGCAGATTTGAACTGGAAACACATGTGAAGGTGTCATTATGTATTTCTTGTTCAAATCTGCTGCCGAGCCAATCAAACAAAGCTATGGGAAAATTAAAACATTCTGGAACCACTGGGACCTACAGTTACTATGCACAGTCTATAGACGCTGTATGCGGGTAGCCAGCCGGCAGGGGATTGTGCTCTTTGTCGCTGCACTAGCAACTCCTGCTGGTGGTTTGAGCCAATGGTCAGTAGGGAAGGGAACAGGGAGAGATGGCCTCAGCATCCGTTATGCCCTCTCAGTGAAACTCCTCACTGTCAGCTGAATAGAAGAGGCTGCCAGCTCCATGTGTATCGGAGGAGACATGTGGTTGTCTACACCCTCCCCAGACCAATAGCGGAGGGGTTGGCAGCAACAGGGACTAAAGTACATATGAGGGGAATTGGCAACAACTAAACTGGAGGAAAATTAGAGGATAACAGTAACCAATATGAAGGACTAAAGGGGGTCAGAGCCAGAGACAATATTCCTGTGAACGGTGATCCGTGTGAGAGAGAAATGCTACTGTATCACAACAAGACATTGGACAGAAGAGACCTAAGACATGGGATTTTCAAACAAATCCATTTCAACTCTGATTCCAATTTCATCCTTAAACAAACCTGGGTGAGCATCATGGGCTTGTTAAAGTAAACCTGGAACCTGGACTGGGCAGTCTACTCGACAGCCACTCTCACACACTGCATTAATGTTTGTTTGTTTGTTTGTTTGTGGAAATACAATGCCGTCTGCTGTTCATTATACATATCACGGCTGACAGCGAGAGATGGTGGTGGATTAGCATTTCAATACCTTGGCTAATGAACGCTCCATGCTTTTCATGCGATATGATACGAATGATAAGTCCTTGTTAGCAGCACACAGACGGACGAAGCAGCAGGAGCACACACACAGTAACAGATATACAAAAGGCATCGGAGCATGTGCAGCAGGCGCACATGTAGACAGGGATACATATGGACGCCTACGCAAAGGTAAAAAAAAAACCTCCAAAAACGTGACTCAAGGTTTATGTGAACACACGCGGAAAAAACACGGAATGTGCACACAGAGCTCTCCAACACAAACACACACAAACAGGAAAACAGGACTCAAACAGGAATGAACACATAGTACAGCATTGTGCATACTAAGGCACAGCACTAGTGCGTACACAAACATCGTTTAGAATGTCTTTATTAAAGTTCCTAATTGAATTGCCCTACTGAAAGCCAAAGACTCTGGGAATATTCGGAGGCAACACACTGTGGTTAATCCTTAATCACTCATGCATGTATGCGTGCTTGCACACATGCATGGACACACTGCAGGCACGCACGCACCAACACACACACACACACACACACACACACACACACACACACACACACACACAAAATTCAATTTCAGCATCAAACAAACTGCTCCAGGCTATGTGAAATTTTGCATCAGTGTGTGTGTGTGTGTGTGTGTGTGTATGTGTGTGTGTGTGTGTGTGTGTGTGTGTGTGTGTGTGTGTGTGTGTGTGTGTGTGTGTGTGTGTGTGCGCCACAGGGCACATACAGTGACTCAGAGATCACTAAGGGGAGGGTTCAGGGCATGAGGCAGCGCTTGCAAGGACACGTGCATGGTTGCTTACATCCTGTGACACACATAAACACAGACACAGACACAGACACACACACACACACACACACACACACACACACACACACACACACAGCGACAATCCCCTCGGCGTCTCATATTGATGTGTCCTGAGTTGTCCTCTGCTTTCTGTGGTTCCATCTGCCCCCCTGCTCCTAATCCATGTCCCTTCACTCCACTAATCCACACACACACACACACACACACACACACACACACACACACACACACACTCGCCACAGACAACATACGCATACACACGCACGCACACACACACACACACACACACACACACACACACACACACACACACACACACACACACACACACACACACACACACACACACACACACACACACACACACACACACACACACTGTATATACTCTATACTGTACACATTGAGTATGCACAAACTGCAAGACAGCACAGTACACATTTTCATTCATGTGCACACACTCTACTGCATATTCTCATGTCTTCTTGAAGGTAGGAACACACACATACGCATGCATATACTGCACAATACACACACACACACACACACACACACACACACACACACACACACACACACACACACACACACACACACACACACACACACACACACACACACACACACACACACACACACACACACAGTACAAGCAAATCCTGCACAATCTATGAACATCACACAATACATCACAAAGACGACATGCTCAACCCTAAAACCTATATATTCTTCTCTGTTCTTGGTCCCCTCTTTTTTTCTACACCAATTCCCTTTTTCAAAAATAACAGACCTAAAAGCAGTGGAGCTTGTACATGTAGATCAGATATTTTTGCTGAATGTTCTCTTATTATGACATTACCAGAATTGGGACACTAAAGGTTTAAGTGGTTAATACCTAAATACATCACATAGCCTGAATACTGCATGGATAAATACCCAAACAAAGAAATGTTTGCAATTGACACACACATGCACGCACACACACACGCACGCACACGAACACACACACACACACCAAAAGTAATCTCGTTAGCGTAGACCAAAATTCTCGCTTTCATGAATTCAGGCCAAGTTTGAAGAGAGCTACAGTGAAATCCCACTCGGAGCTATGGCTCGCCAATTAAAAACAATAAACACAAAAACTGACAGACAATAACACAGTCCTCTCTCACACATCTCTGTCTCGTGTTTATGCTCCAAAGATTTCTGTCAGCGTACTCATGTGTCTCTGTGTCCCTGTCTTCATCTTGTCTGTCTCTGTCTATGTCTCACTCACTCTCTCTCTCTTCCAACCCACTCCTTTGTCAGTCTGTCCCTCTGTCTGTCTCTTGTCTTGTCTTTCTTTGCGAGCACGAGGCTGGCATCAATATTTAACAACTTGAACCCTAGCGTCCACATTCTGGGCATGTCTTAATAGGTGGACATTCTGTGAAAATAGTCGATCTTCCACGGATTTGAGCTGCTGCCTTTCTGGTCAACAACTCTCTTCACCAACCAACCTGGAAACAGAACGGGTCACAGGTTCGATCCACAGAACACAAAATGTGTCCAGTCAATGTATTATTGAGCAATTTCAAGATGACTGTTCAGGTTCAGTTAAACCTATGGTGAATGTTACCATTATTTTAGTACCTTACTTTCTTTAGGGTAAAGACATTTTTGATTCGACAGATCGATTATGAAAACAATCTGCATGTAGTAAGTATGTAATTGCATGTATGGCCCACATACAGTATGTCTTAATTACTAAATAAAGTTATGGAGGTATATACAGTACTGTAATTACTACCTAAAGTTATGGAGGTATATACAGTACTGATCTTCATAAAAGCTTGTTCCATCAATCAGTTGGTACTGTAGGAAGTACAGATGTTATAAGATCAGACTTTGTAATTAAGGTGAGTGCAAGGTGGACTCACTCAACATGACCACAGCCAGAGGAGAGCTGACGTTGCTACAGTATAAGCTATAGTCAAATGAAATGGATGTGCATTTGGATATAAAACAGCCCCCCCCCCCCCTCCCCTCGCCTCCGAACACACACACTCTTTTTTTCCTCCCTATTATCTAGGGCTGTGAACATTGGCCTGCCTTGCAGTGTGAGTGTGTGTGGGTGTGTGCGTGTGAGTGCGCGTTGTGTGTGAGTGCATGCGTGCGTGCGCGCGGCACTGCCGTGGGTCTGGACTTTGCAGATTTAATGAAAATGAAAAAGGGGTGTGTGTGCACGTGAGCGCACGTGCCAGAGTAATGGGAGCGAGAACACACAGATGGCAGCGTGACAGAATGCACCGCCTCAGCTTTCACTTCCACACACACTGCAACCCAAAATAACTACACTGCTCTTAACATCCTGGATAGACATACTCTACTATTCATTATCATTTTAGCCATCCATCATCCATTCAAACAAGCAAACAAATGAACAAACATTGATTCCTCCATTTCGTTCCTCTCTCTATGAAGCAACATAACTATTCCATTGGCGGGTTCATCCATCCATCCATGCAGTCATTCTTTGATCTGTCATTGCTGTCAAATTGTCTGTTGATCCTGGATTTCCTTTCATGTTTACATCAAAGATGGCCACGCACGCACGTACGCACGCACGCACGCACGCACGCACGCACACACACACACACACACACACACACACACACACACACACACACACACACACACACACACACACACACACACAGGTTATAATAGTTTGGGATTTTTCATTATAGTTTAGTTCTAGTTCGTTTTGACACATTTTTTTCTAATTCAGATTTGCTAGTTTTTACTTTTTGTTTTTATTTTTTTGAAACTGCTTAGTTTTAATGAGTTTTTATACGTTTTAGTATTAGTTTTATTCATACTTTATTTATCAGGTGCAGGATTCAAAATGGTCAGAATAAGCATTGTGTAATAAAAGAAAAGAAAAGAAAAGCATCAAGATTTCACATCAACCCAAAATGCTTATACAAATACATTTACAAAAACTAAAAAGAAGGGCATTTTGACTATAATTTCAATTAGTTTTGTAAACGCACAATGCAGTTTCAGTTAGTTATAGTTTGTTTGTTTTAATTATCGTTTTTATTTATTTCAGTTAACAAAAATGTTTTTTAAATTTCAGTTTTCATTATCTATAATAACCTTGACGCACGCGCGCGCGCGCACACACACACACACACACACACACACACACACACACACACACACACACACACACACACACACACACACACACACACACACACACACACACACACACACACACACACACACACACACACACACACACACACACACACACACACACACACACGTCTCATCTCTCTCTCACCGTTTCTCATCTCCCTCTGATGAGTTGGTGTCCTGTTCGTTGGACATTGGCTCCATTGGGCCTCAGTCCCATCCAGTAGCCAATCACAGGACACTGAGGCGGGCCACAACCTCGCCAGCCTGCTCAGCATTCGCTGGCAGCCCCGTCATTCGACGGCCTTCTTGGGATCTGGGCAGGTACAGGCTGGAAGGGACTGAATGGACTGGACATCATGGGAGAGGGATATAGAAAGTAATAGAGACCTGGAGAGAACGAGAGAGAGAGAGAGAGAGGCGGGTCGAGTTAACAATCCTGTAGACAAAAAAAGCCTGCAATGTTACTAGATATAATAATTTACATTATATGATTGTATACATTATATTATTTACAGTATATTATACATTATTTGTATATTAAAGGACAGGGGGAAATGAGAAGACAGAGGGAACAGTCAAAAACAGTCCCAAAAAAAGAGTGGAGTAAAACACTAAAATAAGACAATGAGATATAGAATATAGAATGAGATATAGATATTTTTAAATTCATTCTACAAGCTTTACTAGATACTGGATACTATTCTCTGTGTCCCCAAGAGCCACTAAGAGAAGAAACAGGACAATGTTCTCTGAGTGTCCTCGTATTTTCCCCTCCAAACATGTGTTTGACTGAGGCGAGACAGCCTCTGACTCGCTCCCCTGCCCTCTATTATTCATACCAGGTTTCTCAAGATGTCCACCTTAGCGCTAACGGACCCTGAAAACAGCCACATCAAATCCGTTGTACTGGTGAAATATATATTATGAACAGCAGTGCAGTTCAGAGGTCAGAGTTTTCGCTGTGAGTTTTCTCATCCCTTGACAACGAGGCAGGTGGGCTGACAGTGAGGCCTTGGGGCCAGTGAGGCACGTCAGAGTGGGCCGGTAGGCTAATCAGGGACGTGCACAGATATAGACTCTAGGTGGTTCTAGAGCCCCTGCCCTTTGCCCTCTTGACCAGAAGTGCCCTTTTTTTCCAGTTTACAGCAGGGGTCTTCAACAGGGGTCCGGGACCCCTAGGGGGTCCTCAGAGTTACTACAGGGGGTCCGCCAAATCTTTATGTGATATGATTTTTCTTTTTACCATAACCACTCGAAACCTAGCATCCCTTTTCTGAGGAGAACTTTAGCCAAAAATAGCAGATCTACAAGCCCACAACGCCTCGCGCTGCGAGGCGTTGTGGGCTACACAACACAACAGACAGCTACGAACAGGCTCACAACAAGATGTCCACCTTACGGCCTATTTAGGCTTTGAACGAAAAGAGTTGACTGACTCTTACGTGTACCTGTACGTGGGCCATACAGGCCATACATTAACTGGCACGGCTCTCCCTACAAAATATGGCGGCCGAGATGACGCATCGCCAATGAAGTATCTAGGTTTCTATATCTATACAAAACGCATTCCTGTGCTTTTCAGAGCACTGATTTTGTCTGCACACCACTTCCTGGGTTCAAATCCAGGGTCATATCCTCTACCCATGACCCCATCCTTCCTGTCTCTCACCACCACCATGCTGAATGAAGCCAAGTAGAGAGATACTTTCAATTTAACTCTGAGAGTGTGCAACTGGAACCAAATGAACCCTTATTGGTCTGTAACTAACTCCCAGGGTGTACAAATGGAGCCAAATGTATCCTTACGGGTCTGTAACTCCAAGAATGTACATATGGAACCAAATGGCCCTTGAGGGATCCATATGGTTTGTACATTCTCAGAAATAAAACACTTTTGATTTTTCAATGTACTCTAAACAAACACACACACACACACACACACACACACGCACATGCAAACACACACACACACACACACACACACACACACACACACACACACACACACACACACACACACACACACACACACACACACACACACACACACACACACACACACACACACACACACACACACACACAAACACACACACACACACACAAACCCTCTGCTGGTGCACACGTACAGTATGGGTGAATGTACAGTAGCACATACACAGGGCTGTGACCTGTGAGGGACAGAGTGAGCCAGAGGAGGGCACCAGATTCACCACAACACCAGTGGTGTGGCTATAAATGTGACCTGAGCTGACCTTCCAGTTCCAGGTACATATGGGGCTGGGGTGGACGTCACATGTACAATATAGTATCCCCACCTCTAACGTGGGAAGACTATAACATTGCTAAAACCGATATAAAGGGTCTTAAAAAAAGTATTTAGGTGTAGTTTCTGGCCCCCTACTGTCCAAGTTGCGTAGCGATTTATGTTCTGTGAATTTTTTAATTTGTTTGCTGTTTAACCAATTAAGTTGCGTATACAGTACACCTGGACGTTTAGCTTAATTACAAGATATTACACGTGTGCAATAATTCTATTGGGCATTTTGAGGTAGCAGTTTCACCATTTGTGAGATAATTTAATTCCTGAGAGACAGTGTGTATTCTTTAAACCACTGGTTCTCAACGTGGGGTCCCGGGACCCCCAGGGGTCCTTCCAGGGGGTTCCCAGCTAAATGAGGAACCAATTGGACCCTTACAGGTCTGTAGCTTTGAGAGTGCACAAACGGAACCAATGGGTTAAATTAACGTTAAGGATTTCCCTGTGTAGACTGGGGTCACAGATATAAACATTGTTATCAGATGGTGGCCAGTGGCTTATTGCATATCAAACTGGCGGGTCCTTGAAATTAAAATGGTTGAGAATCACTGATTTTAACAGCTCTCTGTTCCCAATGATCCCAACGGACCACTAGCCTACATTGAGAGACTAAACTAAACAGAAGAGAACTGAGGCGTGTTCAACGAGGACTTGTGCTTGCAAAGGTTTGCAAATGGTGAGGAGAAGCTGTGTTTGACAACTGCAAATACCATCATCAACTCACAGAAATTGAACCTTTGGTTAAAAAAAAAAAAAGTTCAAGAAGCGACATTCAACAGTACACACTGTTGAATGCAAACGCTCACGGCAAACAATATTCTTGAGCGCACCTCTGGACCGATCTGAATGAGCTGAATGTCATTGAGCTGAATTGTACTCCTGGCTGTGGTGAATTGGCCAGCATGCTGGAATGGCATATTGTACAGTCGGTAGAGACACAAAGACGAAAAATCGTTTTTTGGCCAAGGAATTACACGTGTGAATATCTGCTCAGTGGCCATAGAACACTGAATCTCAGTGTCGTGTCTAGGGACCACCAAGAGTCCAAATGGACCCTACTCCATTAGAGTATAACATTTTACCCTTTTGGGTTCATTTGGTTCCATTTGTATACTCTCAAAGTTAAATGAACACTGATTACATTGTCAGTATACATCGGGGTTCCAGAGATATCAAAAGAGGGTCTTGTCCAATTGCAAATCAAACTGGGGGTTGTTGAAATTCAAAATGTTGAGAATCACAAGACGACATGGGAATATTTGTCCCTGTGTATACTGTACTGTACCAGGTCACTGAAGAAAGAGACTGCATGGTATTGATTTGGGAGAATGTAACAGATGTCACAGCTGTGCAGCAGACGGAAGGAAGCTGTGGCATCTCATCAAAACAAAATAATAAGTGGTGGAAAATATTTTGTTCCCTGCAGGTCTTCTAGTATTCTAGCTGCCTCACCGGGGCTAATTTATAGGCGAATGAGTGTGAATGAGTTAAATTAACATTCAGGATTATACAGTGTGGTGGAATGGGAAAGTAGCAGTAATCTGTCCCCTCTGACATAAATTTGTACCTTAGTTTAAACCCTATTAATCCAAGAAAGATTGCAAAAGCAGACTTGTTGAATACATATCAGGGTTAGTGGAAATGTTTTCAAAATGCTCTAGCAGTGTGATATACTTTGTCCTTTTGGGAAGCCTCTCTCAACCTGGCCCTACGATGACCTTCAAATGTACTGTGGGGTAAGCCCTGTACCTCTGGTACACTGCACAGAAACAAACAAATGCAAATAATTATTTGCATCAACTCTATGACCCAAGTCAGCCATGTTTCTATAGCGTGTGGAGGGCCTTAGAAACTGGGATACATAACTTCTGCCTCGAGAACCCAGACTGCTAGTTATACAGTGCAGTACTGCATGTAATTGATTAGTTCATTAAATCTAGAGCATATTTAGAGTTAATAGCTTCCCCCCTGGGGATGCAGATGGGGCCTTGACGTTGTTGGTGGAGGGGTGGAGATGGAGCGGGGTTCTGAATTGACAACACACGGTAGCATCGGCTAGGCAGGAGAGATAAGATAAGCTGATTTTACATATGCTTTGTTGACCGGGGTCCCACAGGGGTCTATACTTAGCCCCCCCTCCTTTTTTCCCTCTACACCAAATCTCTTTATCGAAAAGAGCCTATTTACAAGCTCACATCGCGACACGTTGTGAAGATCTGCTATTTTTGCCGAATGTTCACCTATCATGACATGCCCAGAATAGAGATGATGGGGTTCATGTGGTTAAAGGAAGGAAAACAGAGAAGTAGGTCTTTCTGACTGAACTTGTGCTTAGAGCTTCATTAGTAGGTTTACCAAGACCGGAGCAGAACAACATTCTGAAGAAAGATTCCAGCTTGTTCCTGCATCACTTCCCCACCTCAGACAGTAGATGGCGTGAGAGCATGGGAGATTTCGGAACGGCCCACAAGCTCTGTTATAGCATGTATATATAATATACATATAGATAGGTGTTATTACACCATCAAATAGTTTTTATTCTCAACAACTACATTTGTTGTAAGTATATCATCAAAGCTACAAAAGGCATTTTTAAACTTAAACACATGCACACACGCGCGCACGCATGCACACACACGCACCCTTTCTTATCACTTGTTATGGTACTTATGTTAGGTGGGGCAAAGAGACAGGCCCGCGTTAAGATCACATGTACAGACTACATACAGTACATGCCTATGTCTGGAAAAACACACACAGCAATTAACAGATTACATTCTGCCATTACGAAACAAGCTATATACTTTTAGACTCCTAAATGTCTCACTTCACCTTTTTTTCACCACAGACCCTCAAACACTTAACACGTACATATACATTCATGCAGTACACCCCCCCCCCCCCACACACACACACACACAGTGACATTGTGCGAAACCACAACCTTTCCTCATATGCTGTCTCAGACATTATGATAAAAGAACACAAATTCAAGCACAGGCACATACTCAGACACACAGACACACACACACACACACACACACACACACACACACACACACACACACACACACACACACACACACACACACACACACACACACACACGTGCTGGAACAGTCACGTGTACGGACAAAAATATGCACCCAAGCAAAAATGCACAGTGACTCTTCTTATACTCCAAATGTACCAAATGTATTCACCAGAAATGTGTTCACTGTTCATCCTAATGTGCTTGGTAATGATGTGTTCACCAATAACGTTTTTACTATTAACATGTACACGAATAATGTCTTTACTATTAACATGCTCAACAGTAGGAGTAGGAGGAAGAGATGTCTAAGAGAGGGTCTGTCTGTATGTCTGTTTTACTGTAAGTATTGTAATGTATGTCCGGGGCTAATCTCACAAACTGCTGGAATGATCAGCGCCAAATGTTTGGGGCCAAACATAATATGTTTTTTTTTAAATATGCAATTAAACATTTTTTTTAAAGGAAGTGAATGCCGGTCATAGTGAGTCATAGTGATGTGGCCGGCCATATATGCCTATATATGGGCGTATCGGGTTTGGTAAGTAACTGATTGATCGCGATGAACATGTCGATCTTCAATGCCGTCACAATCGTCAAAAAAATGTTTGTGTATTGGAAGGGAAGGCGACGGACACACAAGCCCACGCCCGTTAATTTCAATTAAACTTGCCGACACCATGGATGGCTGGCAGCATTCTTGAAACTGTGAGCCAATCAGATATCATGTGGATTAGTCCAAAGACGGAGGGGCCACTCGTATACTATGGATATACCCCCTCAAAGTATTGAAAGTGGATTGACCCTGGCACATAGCCTTTGAGCCACGCAAGCAATACACAACGCATTGTGCATTGAAGATTAGATATCTGTAACAGCAACTCATTTATTTCATATCCCTATGCATTTTGTTTATTCGTATTAAGACTATAGCCTTTGTGTGGATGCATGCAAATAGAGTGAGCCTGTCATAAATTGCTAAAGTAAATATGATGTCTTACTCATGGTGGTTTTTTGGAACATAATTTGTTGTGGTAGATCTCGGCTTACACATTTGAATAAAAAGTGCTCAAGGGCTTGAAAAGGTTGGTTACCACTGGTTTATGGTTACTAGGACGGCGCCCTTAGGCCGGCGCAGCCTAGCAAGCTCACACCCCAAATCTGGGACCATTTGGTCTATCACTACCCGAGTTATTCCCCAGACAGAGATTCGCAGACAGACATTTTTTTAGCGGACAGACATTAGTTTTGCGAACAGAGATTTGGTGGCTTATAGTGTGATGATGATGATGTCATTGTGACATGCATGCCTATATATGGGCGTATCGGGTTTGTTTATGGCTATGTCTGAGTCATAATGACGTGGCCGGCCCTCCCAGTAGCCAATAATATAGTATAGTATGTCATAGATACGTCATAGATGACTGACGTCATAGACTGGCCATTTGAAGTCAGAGATCCGCACGACTAGACAACACCTTGTTACTATTATAATAACGTATTAATCAGCAAAGTTTTTACTAATAATGTGTTAATCATGATGATGCACACGATGGTTTCTCTGCTCATTCAATAGACTAATTAGCTCGGAACTAACAACAGTTCATTACAGTAAGGACACTATCGGACATGTTGTATATTTTGTTCATTTACTGATGGTGATTCTTTTGAGTGTCTTTTATCCTGCTGTACCTAGAGTACTTTTCTTGCCCTGTAACTGTATCTTAAGCTGCTGTCCTGCCTTTGGCGACTGAATTTCCCTCACGGGATCAATAATAAAGGTCTCATCTCAACTTATTTTATCTTGACGAGTAACATTTGAACTGTTATCATATTCACTAGTAACGTGTTTACTAAGAACGTTTTTACAAGTAACGTCTTCGTCAGTTATGTGTTCATCTGTAACATTTATAACTAGTAATTAACAAGCAATGTGTTTCACCTGTAACACGTTCACCTGTAGCTCTGAGTTACACATACTGTATATGTGTATCCAATTAATTACACTACATACAGTACGCTACACACACATGTACAGTACACACACACACATACGTCTCACACACACACACACACACACACACACACACACACACACACACACACACACACACACACACACACACACACACACACACACACACACACACACACACACACACACACACACACACACACACACACACACACACTCACTCACTCACACACCGGCCCATCGCTGATGGGAAAGACCTTGGATGATGTCCAAGCTGATTAAATGGACAGAAGCAACACAGCTTGATTACAGACCAAATCTCTCTCTCTCCTTCAGGCTGTACTTTATCTCTCTTCCTGGCCTCTTTCTTTCTCTGTATTACCCTCCATCACTTTTCTCTCTCTATCTTTTGCACCCTCTCTATTATTTTCCTCCATCGTTTTCCTTAGCTTCTTGCTCGTCTTTATTTCTCCTTCCCTTGTTCTATGTAGCTCTCTCTCTCTCTCTCTCCTGACAGGTCAGCCAACAAAAAAAATGGTATGTAATGTCGGGCCAAAACACCAGATTTAAAGGGTGGGGAAACATTAAATGAACATTTTTCTAATTTCACACAGTTTGCACATTGCTCTGTGACTATTTCCCTCAGGCGGTTGGCATTAATAGAAACGTGTTTACAGCCAGACTGCATCCTACTATAAAATGAAGAAAACTCTCTCTGTCTGTCCCTCTGACCTTCTGTCTGTCCTCAGCCATTTTTCTCCTCAGTGGGTTGACCAATCAATCTGAACTTGCACGTGTATTGACAATATGCAGGGAGCGAGGACGCCGATTCTTCACTTTCCCAAAACTCATACAAAACGAGTGGTCAATAATATGACCAGAAACACATAGACCTAGACCCAAATGTACACTAGTGGACTCCTAATGTGCCATAGTGTGTATGCCAACGTGCTACACATTTATTTATTTATTTCTGCCTTAATTAAATCAGTGTCCTTCCTATTCCCAAGAAAAATTGGAGACTGGCAAGTCTCCAGGTTGGCAAGTATCTGACTGGCAAGTCTCCGAGGCTATACAGGCATCAATGCAGCATGGTCAAAGTATATTCCGTGTTTGGGATTTCAATAATTGGGTCTTATCGGTACAGTCAGTGCTTTCATCACACATTACATGAACAAAATAAGAACATTTTAATGAAAAAAAAAATAGATTTATATTATTTATACAGTATATATTTTTGCACATGTTTTTTTCTTTTTAATCAAACATCAGCCAAACATTGATGGGGAGCAGTGCCAAGGTAAACCACTTAAAGGGATATTTCACTTTCAAACATGTTTGAGAGTGAAATATCCCTTTAAACCCTTTTTATATACTTCATTGACCGGGTCCCCCAAGGGTCTGTCCTTGGCCCACTCCTTTTTTCCTTCGACACCACATTTGTTTGCTGAAAATAGCCGATCTACCAGCTGACATCACAACGCAACACATTGTGAGATCTGCTATTTTTGCCGAATGTTAATTCGCCCCAGAATAGGCTCTTTGTACTGTAGTCCCAGGTATAATCTGATTGGCTCGGCAGCACTTTGAAGTGGAAGCAGAGTTGTCATATGTGTTTCCAGTTCAAACCTGCTGCCAAGCCAATCAAACAAAGCTGTGGGAAAATGAACCAGGAAACGGGTATGCCACTCAAATCCTTGGACTACACCCTTGCTTATCTTACAAAAATGAAATGTCTTTCCATGACCAGAAATCAGCTAAATACTCTTGGCAAATATTTTTAATTTTGTTATTGACTTAATATGAAAGTTATTTGAACACATTATTAGCTTTTTTATTACTCATATCTGTGCACTAGATTCCTTTCAATGCAATTTGCCATAAGACATATAAAAGAGACACACATCTGAATTTAAACATACATTTTCTCTTTCACGTTCTATACTTATTTATAATAATTAGGCAATTAATTATATTCAATAATTTTGTGGTTGTGTTATATTTTACATACTGTACACTATGGGAACAACTCCACAACGCTGACTTCCTTGTACGTGCAAATGTACTCGAGGGTTGATTCTAGTTTTGATTGTGACTTGGAGCAGGACGTGGTCCTTGAGACAATACACGGAATAACTGCTGATATGTTGGCTATTGTAGGGCTGAGTTTGATTAACATGTGATCCAGTATCATGTAACTCTAATATGGGTCATTTAGAGCATGGGTTTTCTATCACTTATTTTTGCCCTACTTAGCTTTCTGCAGGGTTGGAGTTAATTCTATATGGTGAGTGGTGACCGTTCCATACTTGTTTATTGTTGGACTTCACTTGACTGTAACTGATCATAATATTCTGATCTATAGATTACAGCAATGGGTTGGCATATTTGGGACTGCTTTGCAGTGGTTTACATCATATTTGAGAAATCCGTTTTTCTTTTGTTTCAATTAGTGACCATGTTTCCCCTTCATTTCCTAGAACCTCTAGGGGTGCCTCAAGGATATATTTTAGTTTTTTCCTCCTTATATACAGGTATGCTTGTCCTTGGTGACATTATAAATATACGTACTGTATAGTGTATGATATCTCTTTCCACTGTTATGCAAAGGATATGCAATTATATCTTCCGATGAAGCCCAACAAGCCTAAAAACTTGTCCCATTAGTTAAATGTCTAACAAATGTTAAAGACTCTGGATGTCAAGTAATTACTTTCAATAAAACTGAAATTCTCAAAATTGGCCAAGATCACTTACTTACATTCTCAGATTCAGTCTATTCTCACTTGGTCCTTTATCAAAGATCTGTTGCCAAACAAACACCTTGATGCTTTATTTGATCCCAGCCTAAACTCGAGAGACATGTCAACAAACTTGTTCAGACACGTTTTTTATAATCAGGAACATAACATGAGATAAGATAAATCTTTATTGATCCAATGGAGGAAATTCAGGTGTCACGGTAGCAACAGCACACAAGACATTTGCACTGGGTCTCTGAATGACCGGGTTAACATTATGTAAGAAGTCTACCAATAATATGTCTAGAATCAGATCAATTTTGAGTTTTAAAGACATCAAAATCATCATATATGGTGTTTTAATGCCATGCCTTAAGCAAAAGAAAACACTAAATAGGCTCCAAATTGTACACAACGCCACTGCTAGACTTTTAACTAAATCCAGGAGACGAGAACTTATTACTCATATTTTAATTTCCCCACACTGTTTGCCGGTCTGTTTTTTTTTTTTACTGATTACTTCTTAAGGCACTTCATGGCCTTGCCCCTTATTATATTTTTGAGCTATTAACCCGTTACGAGCCTGTGAGTAGAATGGGATGCTTGGGCAGGAACCTGCTGGTTATTCCTGAGTCAAGGCTGAAGACAAAGGGTGCTGTTAGGTCTCCTCGATTCTAGAACGACTGGCCTTAAATCACTTCTTAAAACAGACTTTTATCGAAAGGCCAATAAACATTATATTAAATATATATATATATATATATATATATATATATATATATATATATATATATATTCAGTCTTTTTGATTTTATTTAATTTCTTCAGCTTTCTGTAAATGACTTTTTAAGTGTTCTATTCAATAAGAGTTATTGTTATCATTATCATTATTATTATTATTATATAGGTCAGTGGGTTCACCCGACAGGAAGATACATTGACTGCCTGGTTAAAGCACTAACGGACATCCGACTGTGTGGAATGCAGAAGCACAATAAACATAACATAATTTCAATGCGTTTGTGAGTTCCCTTTTTAGGAGGTAATATTTTGTCCAACTTGCCCTGTTGCCGTAGGGCTGTGATTCATCACACAGCGTAACACACATTCATCACACAACTAGAATGGGGTGCTCAGTGGAGCACATATCTCCGCCAGGCTGGGTGAACTACCCAGGGCTATGCAAGAGGCAGAATGTGACATTAGCACGGATGATGTGTGGCACTGCTTCAAACCAAAAAGCATGATGTTGTTGGATGCATGCACTTGCATATAGTAAATATAGATTACAACCAGTACGACTGTACTGTAGGTGTAGGTATATGCGTATGTGTTGATAATGTGAATTTAAATTAGGCATTGCTAGCAGCTTTGTTTGAGTAATGGACCTCAAAGAGTCAGTGTGGCAGATTAAAATGCTACTGTTTGTAATGTAGTTGTCGTTGACTGTTTGGAAAAATATTTGGGTGTCGAGTTCCTTGGCGTACGCAGACTCAAACATACATACTGTACACGCGCACGCACGCAAGCGCGCACACACCACGTCCCGATCCAGATTCCAGACTGGCAGAGATAATGAATTCAGACCATACTTTATACACTTGACTGTCAACGATACTTTACAAACGGCTGAAGGCTCATGTTTGAAGACATTTAGTTATGATGTTAATTTAAACGGGTATGAAAAATGCAAAAGAAAGAAAAGCTGTTTCATATTAATTTTGTCGCACAGGATTTGAAAACTTCACAAGTTCATCAGAAGTTTGCCTCCGCGTTTTGCGAAAACAAAACTGCACTGGGGAATGCCAAGGCAAACTTCTAAATTCCGAGATGAAGGCTATCGTTCCTCTCCTCTCCTCCTCTTCTCTCTCAATCGCCTCCTTCTCCGCCTGCTCTGCCGCACTTCCCTCACTCCAATTTGATTCTTTTTTACTTACGGCAATCTTCTAATCTTCCGCTCTTTTCATTTCTCTGTGTTCATTCTTTTCCCCCGTTCTCATTGACTATGTATGGCTGTCATCTGCTCTGCCAGAAACAGTAATTACTCTGCTCTGTGTTTGTGTGTGTGTGCGCGCGTGCATGCGTGTGTGTATTATACAGCAGGCGGGCGTACAGTATGTTTGTGGCAGCAGATTTCTAAGCATGTGGCTGTGTTTTGTGTGTGTGTGTGTGTGTGTGTGTGTGTGTGTGTGTGTGTGTGTGTGTGTGTGTGTGTGTGTGTGTGTGTGTGTGTGTAGGTGTCTGCTCTGCGTGTGTGCATTAATGTCTGCTTTACGTCCGTGTCCTCACAAGTGCAGCTTTATGAGCATGTGGCAGTGTGTGTATGTGGGCATAAGTGTGCGTGCGTGCGTGCGTGCGTGCGTGCATGCATGCATTAGCGAGTGTGCATGTCTGCATGCATGTTTGTGTGTACAGCTTTCTGAGTGTGCGTTTGTGTATTTGCATGTGTCTGCATAGTTGTAGAGTAGGTGGCATTAGAACGTGCGTATGTGTGTGTGTGTGTGTGTGTGTGTGTGTGTGTGTGTGTGTGTGTGTGTGTGTGTGTGTGTGTGTGTGTGTGTGTGTGTGTGTGGGAGTCCTGTTTTTTTGCATGTCTGTTTGTGTCTGTATGTAAGTCTATGTAGGTGTTTGCATTAAGATTTCCCTGTGCTTGTGCTTGTGTGTGTGTGTGTGTGTGTGTGTGTGTGTGTGTGTGTGTGTGTGTGTGTGTGTGTGTGTGTGTGTGTGTGTGTGTGTGTGTGTGTGTGTGCCTGTGTGTGTGTGTGTGCCTGTGTGTGCGTGTGTGTGCGTGTGTGTGCGTGCGTGCGTGCGTGTGTGTGTGTGCCTGTGTGTCCTGCATTTATCAGCAAGCATGTTTGTGTGTCTATTAGAGAGAGAGCAACTAACAGAGCGTGAATGTGTGTGTATATAATCTGTGAATGTACATTACCGTATGTGTTTGTGTGTGCAATCTGCGCATGTGTGTGTAATGTATGTCAGTGTGTGTGTGTGTGTGTGTGTGTGTGTGTGTGTGTGTGTGTGTGTGTGTGTGTGTGTGTGTGTGTGTGTGTGTGTGTGTGTGTGTGTGTGTGTGTGTGTGTGTGTGTGCGCGTGCGTGCGTGCGTGCGCGCGTGCATGTACTGTGCCCGGGGAGCTCTCCAGTATGGTTGAGTTTGCTGACAGTTGTCTCGCTGCTTATCTCTGCAGGGTGATTAATTTGTTCTTTTCTTTCCCCTGCATTCTCTTTATGACTCATGCCCCCCCCTCTCTCTGCAAATACTTTTTTGTTGGTTTCATCCTATAGTACATATGTGCCAGATGGGTGGAGCTTGGCACATAGGACAAAACAACACGCTCTACAAAGTACAGAGAGTAACAGGAAAGCAGTTCAGGGGCAGTATAGCACGTTTTTCCATGACTGATTATTGTCTTGCCCAACTAACCCATCTGCTACTCTGTGCATTATGGAACACACAAGCATAATTTGTGAGTGACATAGGTGTGATTTCTGTCTTTAAGTTCAGCATGTTCCCAGTAGCACACTGGAAAGTACGACCTTCCAAGATCATGATGGAAACAACCAGATAACACAGTGTGTGTGTGTGTGTGTGTGTGTGTGTGTGTGTGTGTGTGTGTGTGTGTGTGTGTGTGTGTGTGTGTGTGTGTGTGTGTGTGTCTGATCCACTGCAGGAACAGAAAAGGAATGGACAATATGTAACATACTGTATATACTGCAAGCGTTGCGTTTGCTGTGAAAGTGTAATGATGAAGTGAGAGGCCAACAGGTTCACACAGTGTTTGAATAGAGGAAAACGCCCTGCTGTAACGTACACATTTAATACCTTGTAAAACACCTCATTCACACCTCATCACAGAGAGGTGGACTGAGGGAAGAACAGACACGCCAACCGACAGAGACACAGCTGGGTGGACAGACGGACAGACAGAAAGACAGATGGACACACACACACACACACACACACACACACACACACACACACAGGCGGACTAAGCACAAGCCAATACACACATTTCTGCATGCACACATACAGAAGGTGTACCCATGGACACACAAGCATGCACAAACACCACAAAAACCAGCGTTCACAAACGACTTCCTTCTTTCATGCACTCGTTGACCTCTTCCGTCCTTTTTATTCTCTCTCTGTCAAACGAGCACACTTAAGCTGACAGGACAGCGTGTTCTTGTATGCTCATCTGTGTGCATGCACGCACACGCACACGTGCACACACGCACACACACACACAAACTCTTTATCTCCCTCACGTATGCACTTAACCTTCTGTAAATGGACAAAATGGACACGTGACTACAATGCACAAAACCTATCCATACTGTCGCTGCATGCGCACAGTAAAATCCTGACTGGAACCGAAATGTTGCACTTGGGACTCTCACCGTCTCTATCCCCTGTTCTCTCTCTTTTCCCCTGCCTCTCCCCTCCCGCCTCTGTGGGATCAAGACACATCTCCTTTTCTCTCCTTCTCCCTGGTTTCCATCGTCTCTTTTTCCCCTACCTTTCGTCCTCATCCACTCTTTACCTTCATTTCTCTCTCCATTTTTCCATATCCGCTCTCCTTGTCAGTCTCTGTCTCGATGCCTGACGCCCCCTCTCCCTTTCCACTTTGTCTCTCTCTCCATTTCCACTTTTCTCTTTATTCTCACTCGCCAGTTTCTTGCCCTCTACCCGTTTTTCTCTCCCTCATTCTCCTACACTTTCCCCTCCACATCAGTACCTCCACCCCCCCTTCTTTATCACCCCATCTCTCTCTCTCTCTCTCTCTCTCTCTCTCTCTCTCTCTCTCTCTCTCTCTCTCTCTCTCTCTCTCTCTCTCTCTCTCTCTCTCTCTCTCTCTCTCTCTCTCTCTCTCTCTCTCTCTCTCTCTCTCTCTCTCTCTCTCTCTCTCTCTCTCTCTCTCTCTCTCTCTCTCTCTCGAGGTATTAAGAGATAATGTGTAATGTATTAGATTACATCTTTGGGTGTATCCTCAGAGCATACGCCTCAGACTTGAACCGTTTGATGGAAAAGTGTTTTTTCTGGAGTGTTCTCACAAGTCCATCAGAAATCAAAATAGAGGTCAGCTGCACTCCAGTGTTCACAGACTGTCGGCAGACGTTCACAGCCGTGGAATAGAAAACTCATGTTTAGCTGGCATGCATGATCAATCCTGAGGTGAAAATCTCAGACCATAAATGTCTGAACGTGGGAAAACAAAAGGAAAGAACTATTCGATCCCCCCAAAAAATCATTATGTAAACAAACCTGTGGTAGGGGGTGACAGTATTTCAATAGGGGGCGCCACACTGCAAATTACAGATGTTCTTTGTGTAATTAACAGCCACTATGAAACTCTACTGGAAGCGATTACAGAGCTCAGAGCAAACTGGAGTCTGACTACTAAATTGTCACCCTGACATTAATTATCATAAATGATTATAACATTTAGTGCTAATATCAATAGTGATTCATATTCATTAGCATAACTAAGCCCATATGTCTACCCTGCTTAAGTCTCCTTCAGGAAGCCCTGAATTCCAGAGCCCAATATGTGTTACTTCTACATGCAGCATGCTCCCTATAGTCTGATTTATACTTCATCATACAACGGTATCGCTCACCAAAAATAGCTATATTTTCGGTTGTCGACACTAGAATCAGAGTCAGCTTTATTGTCACATCACAGGTTTGCAGAAGTAAAAAAGTGGGTGAAATTCGTTTTCGTGCTCTATCGTATTGTTATTTCCATAGAAAAAAAGAAAGGGAAGAAGAAGAAGGGGGGGAGGCAAGGGGGAAAAGAGATCAATCAAAGGAAACCAACAAATTATCTACATATTTACACACCTGAGATAAGATCTAAAGGTGCGTGAGCATAGCAGCAGATGTATACTGTGCATGATATACTATGGACGTTAGTTAAGGTGCTAGAAAACACACAAAAAAAGACAAAAGTCACTATTGCAAGAGTCACGACGGAGTATGAATTAAGCATATTATCTCTGCCAGTCTCTATCTCTCTTTCCATCTTCTAGTCCTGTCCCCTATACATGAGACTACTGAGCTCAATCTCTCTGCTTTAATCTCTCTCTCTCTCCCTCTCTGTCTCTCTCTCCGTCTCTCTTTCTCTCTGCCACAGATGGCTAACTTTGATTCGTGATATTATGGAGATAATAGAAACCTTGCAACAGGAAGTGAGGAATCGGAATTGGAACTGAAACCAAGTTGTAATACATCACACAACTTTAACAGGCTGTACCGCACACACACACACACACACACACACACACACACACACACACACACACACACACACACACACACACACACACACACACACACACACACACACACACACACACACACACACACACACACACACACACACACACACACACACACACAGCGTTAGGACCCATACTGTATATATTAGGGTTGTCCTCGACTAAAACAATTCTTAATCAACTAATAGGCTCTATGCATAAGTGTAGTGCCCGTTTCTCAAATGTGACAAAGCCATTTCCGGTTCCGCCACAGTTTCCCACAGCTTTTCTTAATTGGCGCGACAGCAGATTTAAACCACAAACACACATGGCTGTTTTCGAGACAATCAAGCAAAGCTATATGAGAAACTGAACTGGAACTGGTACCAAATTGTGTTTGCCTCATACTATGATGCCGAAACTAACCTTTTCAGGTTGATCATTTAGCAAGAAATAATGAATTCAGCATGGATAAAAGCATAAAAAACAACTTATCGACTAAAAAGCTTGGTTGACTAAGACCGCCCGACAGATCAATGCATTTTTTGACTATGAGGGGACAGCCTTAATATGTCATCTCTGTTGGGCAGAAACCTTGTATGTCCAACAGTTCTTTTCAGGATATGAAAAAATATCATACTTTTCATTGGTTAAATATTTATAAAATCCAGTCAGACCACTTTCAATGTCATTTAAACAATCCAGCAGATTTACAAGTTCAAAATGTGTTTTGATGAGCTTATAGATCCGTACTTTTGGATACGTGTTCTCTGCTTGACAGTGACGATATGCCACATACGTGTGCAAAGACAAACACATCCACACACATAGCTGAGGAATCCTATCATTTGTCATTTCATGCGTTTCATTTTGTTGTTGTCCTACTCCTCTCTGTTGTTCTCTCTCTCTCTCTCTCTCTCTCTCTCTCTCTCTGTCTGCGTTTCCCTCTAATCCTCTCCCTGTATATGTCACACAGCCTCCATCCTTTAATCTCCTATCCCCCTCTCTCTCTCTCCTCTCTCCCTGTTTCTCCACGCTTCTTTTTATAGCTCTCCGTCTGTGTCTCCCTCCATCACGCCGTTCCTCCCATTTTCTCACTCTTCCTTTGCCATCTCATCTCTCCGTTTCCCCCTCCACCCCAATCTGTGCCCCCAAAACCCCCTCCCTCACTCTCTGACTCACAGTCTAACTCTCAGACTCCCAAATGTAATTTAATATTATTATTATCATCATCAGGTGAAACGGCAACAGAGGCTGAAAACAGCTCACAAAGTGTCATGACACGTTGTGAGGTAGTACAGTAGATCTGCTATTTTCGCCAGAGGGACGCTCATGTGGTTGACTCTGAAAATGTAAAAAACTTCAAAATGGAAACTGCTTTACAATCTCTGAGTTAAATTTACATAGAGTAGGCGCTCACAAAGAGACATGGGCTTCAGAATCTGAATTACATAACTGTATTTTGTATATCATTCATTATATACATTATGATGTATATAGCATGATGCATTCATCAGTTTTATTTATGGTACCTTTATTGAACCATGTACTTTTTTTTTTTACTAATTTTTATCCCACGATTTTGTAACCCACATTTTTTCACCCAGTGCCAATTGCCTATGTAATCCTGGGCACTACCTACCCTCTGCCAGCCTAGGGAGAGCCCAAGCTGAAGCTCATGCCTCCTTCAATGCATGAGGAGCAAGCAGGCCGCTTCTTATCACCCGACAGGGGGGAGTTTCCCTGGTTGGACATAGCGTGTGGAAGGAACACGTTATTCCAACCAGTTCCCTTCTCCTCCATCAGGCGCCCCGGCTGACCAGGGGGAGGCAGTATAGTGACCAGGATTACTACATGTTTTTGTGAGGGTATTAACTACCCTAGGAGACACGGGGAGAACATGCAAACTCCACACTCCATATGCTGAACACTTTGACCTTATCGGTATCACCAATATGGTGTTCTATAAGGTAAAATCTGGTCTATTTTCATCGTACACAGTACACACACATATACTTGAATATACAGAAAGATTTCACTAGTCTGATACTCAAATAACTCTATCTGTCTCTGTCTGTCTGTCTGTCTGTCTGTCTGTCTCTCTCTCTCTATTGCATTGCGTTTACATTTTAGCTGGTGCTCCTGTCCAGGCCAAAGAGGATAAAGCTTCAGTTCAAAAAGGAACCAGTAGTAGTAAAGAATGCAAGGGTCACGGTCACAGACAATGTTCCTGTGATCCTGGATCAAAGAGAGAAGAGAAGAGAAGAGAAGAGAAGAGAAGAGAAGAGAAGAGAAGAGAAGAAAAGAAAAGAAAAGAAAAGAGAAGAGAAGAGAAGAGAAGAGAAGAGAGAGCTAGGGACTGGGATGCTAAACGCAGAGTAGAAGAAGAAGAGAAGAGAGAAGAGAAGAGAAGAGAAGAGAGAAGAGAGAGCTAGGGACTGGGATGCTAAACGCAGAGTAGAAGAAGAAGAAGAAGAAAGACAAGCAGGAAATAGGAGGAGAAGAAGGGAAGACCAAATGAGGAAGATGATAAGAGGAAGGGGCAAGGAACTGAAGAGAGAGAAGAGACAGAATTCTAAATGAAAGACTGAACGTAAAGGAGGAGGGGAAGGGTGGAGTATAAAACAGGAAAAAGATGAAAGTACGGGAGGAGGACTGCAAGATGGAGGTTGGGGGGCTTGCTACTGTTAAAGCCACTTCCTCACCCTCCAGCCGACAGGCATGCTGTAAGGGCACACACACACAGTCTTGCACGCGCGCACGCACGCACGCACGCACGCACGCACGCACGCACGCACGCACGCACACACACACACACACACACACACACACACACACACACACACACACACACACACACACACACACACACACACACACACACACACACACACACACACACACACACACACACACTGACACACACACACACACTGACACACACACACACACACACACACACACACACAGGGCTACAGCTCCACTGTCATACCTCATCAACACTTTATAAAAAGAGAGAGACACTCCCACTGTTCTCTCTCTCTCTTTCATCCCTGGTTCCAGGGCCGTGCCATGTTACGTGTTATGTGTCCCATGAGTCTACATAGTACATAACAGATGTGGGGGAGGGGATGGTTAGCATTATGGGCCGACGATCCCAGAGGTCCATATTGTCCCTGTACCATACCGGGAGTCATAATATGGCTTTCCGTACCAAAGCCACAGCCATAAATGCCTGTGTGTTTATCGAACTTAGTGAAAATGTGCGGCTCTCCGCATCAAAGCCGCCAAATCAAATCCGTCCCCCAAATGTCCACCATAAAGAGACGCTACAAGGCCACTGCAACACTTCATCTGCAGTGTTGTTGAGGCTAATTTGTAGTTCACCAAACGGCTGCATCGTATTACAAAACGAAATGACATATTTTCAACCGTCAAAAGAAGTGTTGACATGTTAACCACATGAATCCTAGTGTCGCTATTCTGGGCATGTCATAATAGGCGAGATGTACGAGATGTAAGAGATGTACAAGCTCACAATACGTGGCAACGTATCGCATTGTGCTACAGCTACAGTAGTAGATCGGCTCTTTCTGGCTAAGAGATTTGGTGTCGAGGAAAAAATGGAGGGAATCAAGTATAGAGCCCTGGAGGACCCCGGTCAACGAAGCTTAAGACCGAAATAAGATCATTCATTCATTAAAGTTTAAGTGGTTAATGTCATGTTAATTCAATCTTATGTTGGCAGAAAGCAGTAGATTCAATTAGGGGTGCAACAGTCAGATCCAACCAATCGATTTAATCGGTTATAAAAATGATTTATAATTGATCATTTAATTCAATAATCAATTAATAATCGATCCCTATTTTGGGCATGTTATTATAAAACAAAACAAAAAAACTAATCAAGAAAAGTGAAAAATAGCTCTACAAGCTAAAAAAAAGTCAAGAATCACTGCAGCAGAGGTGAATAGCGATCCCAGGCTGCAGAGAACACATAATGCATGTGAGACAGGGACCCCGTTATCCCTTTTTTTTTATGACTATAACCCCTTACAGTGTCTCTGAGGCAGGGCTTCAAAGGCAGGACAGTCTGTGGTCTTTTATGGGGGCTCTTTCCTTAATGGAACACCTTGGTGCACACCACCATGAGAGGACGTCTGGCACAGGCTACTGATTAAAGGTCTGACGCGGGATCAGCCAAGCGATTTGGCGTGTTGGGGGGGGGGGGGGGGGGGGCGGAACCAACGGTCCAGAACGGAGCTGTCCTCATGGACGATGACCTTGAACATCCTCGGTGCACGACCACGAGACTGGAAATGACAGCATTGGCTGGCACATCACCTGGCACGAGACTGTGACTGAGGGCATTTTTGTTTACACCACCTAAAGGACTTTGGCACGGAGGGGAACAGATCCAAACGCAGATGAAGGGAAAAAAAGATGATACCGGACCTCGGCTATGTGGGTTGGCGTTAAACAGGGGGTTACGGAAACAAAGGAGGTCATTGGTTCTAATCCCCGGAGCAGCTGGGGAAAATCTAAGTGAGTTGGATTGATGAGAACACCCCCCAACTCCTACTATCTCAGTGCATTAGCCACATGACCCACTGTTCAGAGCTGTACGACACTGTGTTTGTCCTGGCCATCTCCCAGGTGTGAGGAAATTGGAAAACTTAAGCCTATAGGTTCCATTTTCACAGACTGTTCTTCAAGACTTCAAGATCGTATCATTAATGAATTAGAAAAAGGGTCGCATGCAGTAAATCCATCATCTTTTACATCCATACTTCAGCATCAGATTCACTCAGGCTAATTGCCTGCGTGAGATTTGGGTATCTGACGCTGTGGAAACTCAACAAAAACACTCGACAACTGACACAAGTCCACAGACAAGGCAATGTGCCTTGTCTAGACAGTATGTATATATTAAGGGCAGTAGGGCCCTTAATATACGTGCAGTATCGATTATCTTCTTCACGATTATTATATTGATTATGTTTTTGATTAATCAAATAATCAAGTTTTTTTATGTAAAAGAAAATGTTTATATGTCAATGAGTCAAAAAATACATTTGAACAGTGTCGCACAAAAATAGCAAGCTTGTAGATTTGCAATTTTCTGCATTTTTCAAAATATATATTTTGTAATCAATTAAATCAATGACTTCAATGAACTCTTACACCCCTAGCAGGCAGGATGTATTCTGACCGCAGACTATACACTGACGAAGCTTATCGCATGATACTGACACAGCAGATGACATTGCAAAATGTATGCAAATTGAAATGTGTAGGAGATACAGCAAGAGCTTCAATGTGTCGGGAGAAGTCTTGATGAATTATAAATGCTATGCAGTGTAACAGGCTTGGGTATGCTGAGCACGCACTTCGCCAAGATAGGGCATCACAAGATATTGCATAGATAGAGCAATGAGGTCTATAGGCATGGCAACTACTAAGCAGAGGTTTAATTCAAAATACCTCTCTGTGATTTCCTTTCTGGTACTCAGTGTACCGTCCCAAGTGGCAAAATCCACCTGGTCTTCCAAGTAGGTTAAAAGATAAACTAAGAATTATTTAGTAAAACAACTTGACCCCATTCTGTTAAGCTACGATCATACTTAATCCACGATGCATTTATAGTACAGTAGTGCAGTATATTGTCCCAAGAACTCCACAAGAATCCTGCGGCATAAACATCATCAAGCAGGGTTATTGCTTATAATATAAAGCATACATTTTCTTTGCAAGTTGGATTCACTTAATCTTTTCTAATCTTTAAAACGTCACACAGAGCTATGAAAAACAGTAAAGGTTTGCCTTGTGGAAGCAAGCGTTACGTCTCAATGCAGTGTTTCTGTAGTGTGACAATGCAATTTTGTATCTGCATTTGTTTGCACCTTTCATCATGTTTAGTCTAGTTATGTAGTAGGAAGAATAAAGTCCGCACACTGGGTCATGCTCCAAAGCTTAACATTTATTTTGGTTCCTTTTTACGCCATTGGATGTGACGTTTCGAGCCTACTGGCTCTTCATCAGACTAGTTATGTGCCTTCAGGTACTTTGGGCCCCAGCATGTGGGTTATGAATCCTTCCGTCTACACAATTACCATTTTAACCACTTATTCCCTATTCAAAATGTTTCTGAAGATTTGAAAAAATTGCACAAGCTTACAACGCATCGTGTCGTGTGAATGGAAATTCCACCTTACAGTAACGTCCAAAATTGGAATGCGAGGGTTAAAGTGGTTAGCTCCGAATGTTACGGGAATATAGGTCCAAATTTACCCCCTCACTCTTAGTTATATAAACACTCTGGATGTACACACGCAGAACAAAGCAGTTGCCTACCTCATGGTCAGTCTAATGGCCTGAATGTATCCTGATGCATCGTATTGCATCATATTGTATGCGAGTCTTTGCCAGTTCATAGTTAACCATTTCATGTGCTCCCTCCGACAAACGGTCAACTGTACTGAAGTTCTGAACATTTTTGAATTAATTGTCTGCAATGGAAAGCACGGCATTAGCTGGATAAGGTGTGATCCAGCCAGGGCTATGATAAATGAGGTACAGAGGCTATATTCTCCCGGTTTGCCCTTTGGATGTTGTAACCGATCTCCACATGTCATATATGAAGTATGTACTATACTGAAGGTAAGCTGTAGGTGAAATTAAACTCTAAGTTCTCTGCCCTTTGGAGAACGGGAATGAGTATGACATGAAACCATGATGACATCGGGAATTGGTGGTTGTGGTCTTGTGTGCTCGCTCATGCTTGTATGTGTGTGTGTGTGTGTGTGTGTGTGTGTGTGTGTGTGTGTGTGTGTGTGTGTGTGTGTGTGTGTGTGTGTGTGTGTGTGTGTGTGTGTTGCTGTGTCTGGGAGCAAGTACAGGAATAAAGTACCGTGTATGTACTTACACAAATGTGTGTGCATACATGCATGAATTTATGCATGTGTCTGCCCGTGTACATGCATTTCGATCTGCATGTAACTGTGCCTGCGTGTGTGTGTGTGTGTGTGTGTGTGTGTGTGTGTGTGTGTGTGTGTGTGTGTGTGTGTGTGTGAATGTAGGTATGCATGTATTTACGTATGCTTTCATGGAACTATTATGTGGTTTGATTGAGGGCAACAGGTTAGGTGTTGGCACATGCAACATGCATAAGGGCACTGGCAGAGCAGATGAGACATGTGTTGCATAATATGGTATTATACCAAACCCAAGAAGACACTTTCCACATACTGTAGCTCCAATACTCCACCTACATAACTATACACAGTAAGAACACACGAACGACCTTATACCGCCATTGAAAGGCAGTTGGACAAATATATATATATATATACACTGTATGCTATATATATATATACACATATACATATACTGTGTGCGCGCGCGTGCGCACACACACACACACACACACACACACACACACACACACAATTACAGTGCAATTATGCACAATGTCTATATAAGACAAAAATTGTCATCGGTAGAATGGTAGACTGCCAATCAACCAGCCTGGGTGAGGGATGATGAAAATTATCGTGAGAGGACAACACATAAGTGTAATATCACGTATGCCTAAACGCATCTTAACAATAATTGGTCTATAATCAGGGTCTTCGAACCCTGAAAATCTAGGCAATAGTTAGATTTTTTTATACAATAAGTTTATTTATCCTAAGGAAATAATGGACGGTCTGGCAGAGATACTAGACATTTAATTGCGTTATTTGACTGTTGGGTCCTGTTGTGTTAAGCTATGAGCTCTTGTCATTTGGGAGTCCATGAGTCAAATGGTTTGAGGACCATAATCATTGCTTTCAATCTTCAGGAAGTTTATTTTTCTACAAAACGCTGCACAATTAATGATGCAAATAAATACATTAAAAATCAAGAACTTTGCTTAATAAAAAAAGGGAGAAAACAAAGCAGAGATTTGTCTTAATCATCTACTCAGAGAGTGAAATTTTGGCCTCAGCATTTTCCCCTCTGCTCTTTTTAATTGAAAAAAAGAAAAAGAAACATTCACAATTAAAAAATCCATTTACATACAGACATTCACATCGCATTCTCAGCAGTATTCAGCCAACATAAAAAATAAATAAATCACAATATCATTTATTGCATCCATATCACGACACCCGGTTCTGTTAGGCCTTGCAGACAAAGTCTTTCATTTATGCCAACCCAGTTCATTTGCCATTCCATACATCTAACACTCATTAGAGGGGGAGAGAGAGATAGCTAGAGAGAGAGAGAGAGAGAGAGAGAGGAGGCAGTCTCAAAGATGACGACAAAGAAACCCGTTGAACCCTCTCTCTCTCTTCTCTGTAGTTATGGAGCTCGGCCACAGAAAACAACAGAGCACAGGCAGGAAGAAGTGAGGAGAATCCAGGCCTGGTTTGGTGGAGTGCAGCTGTCTGATATGGACTGATGTATTTATATCAGAGTCCTTCTATAGGATATGTTGCAGTATGGTCCCGATATCATGTTGACACAGTCACAGAGAGAAAGCCCTGCCAGGGGACTGAGTGTCCTTCCAATAGAAGCTTCACTCCATGTGCCAACCGACAGGTTGAGAGGAGAAGAGAAGACAGAGAAGATGAGAGGCAATGAGAGGAGAGGAGAGGACAGGATTGCAAGAGTGAGACAAAAGAGAGAATGAGAAACGAGTCTGAGAGACAGAGCCAAAGGAGGGAGGGAGAGAGAAAGAGAATGACAGCGTGCGAGAGCAGGAGAGACGGAGGGTTTGATGGAGAGAGAAGGTTGAGGAGTGTGAGAGAAAGACAGGGTTTGACCGAGAAAGATGGAGGGGGGGGGGGGGGGGGGGATTGAGGGAGAGGGAAGTGAGTGTGGAAAGACAAACAGAGAGATTACGCAGAGACGTAGACGATGAGACAGGAGATAAGAACGGAGTGAAGGACAGCAAGGGGGAGAGAAAATGGGGGATCAAGACGGAGAGAGGAGAGGGAATAGAAACGCACATGAAAGGGGAGGGAGAGTGAGATGGTGAGGAGCAGGAGAGAGCTTTGGTACTATGTGCATGTGCGTGTGTGTGTGACTGTGTGTGTGTGTGTGTGTGTGTGTGTGTGTGTGTGTGTGTGTGTGTGTGTGTGTGTGTGTGTGTGTGTGTGTGTGTGTGTGTGTGTGTGTGTACAAGACTAAGTGTGTGATTGCTGTTGTATAGTAAGGGTCGAGCATGTGTTTGTGTGTGACGTGTTTATGTTGGGAAATTATACATCTGCCCACCTGCGTGTGTGTCCATGTGTGTCCGTTCGACCGTGTGTGTGTGTGTGTGTGTGTGTGTGTGTGTGTGTGTGTGTGTGTGTGTGTGTGTGTGTGTGTGTGTGTGTGTGAGTGGGGGGGGGGGGGGTGCGTGTGTGCCTGTGTGCATGCGCTCACTTACGTGAATTTTCAACCTGGGTGAGCATGCTTTTTTTCGTTTAATGTCCATCCCCACATTAATGTTTAACTTGTGTGTCTGTGGGTCTGTGCCCACATGTGTGCACATCACTGTTTTAACCTGTAGAATAATGCATTTAATGGGGTTTGTGTGAGTTATTGCCTGTTACGTTTAAACTGCATTGCTTCCTTCTGAGAATGAGGTCTCCGTTGACAGTTTCAAGAGAGAGGGATGGGTGGTAGAAGGCAACAGAGAAGGTCAACAACAAATTCCTTGGCCTCAGATGCTCCCCTGTGTATTGCACCAGCATCTAATTCCACTTCACATTCAAGTTCTCTGATGTGAATTATATAGACTGCATGTGTATACCTACGGAACATAACACTGCTTCATTTTCCATCCCGACTGAGGAGTCTGGAGTCTGATACCAGAAAAAGGTCAACAATCACTCCCTCTGTCGAAACTCTCCCTGCCAAGTTCGTGTTTGCGCAAAACTCCGATGTCTCTTAAGGAGTCCAGGAAGTGAAAAATGAGTTGTTTGGGTTGCTAGGGCGACATACCTAAGTGTAAGTTGGTCCCAACATGTGCTAAAAGCTAAAGGATTTTGAAAAAGTAATGTCTCTGAGAACATTTTGCTTATATTCTAAATGTACGTGCCAAATTCAAGTTTGTGAAAAACACCAGCATCTCTTAAGACCCTAGGATGTGAAAAATGAGTTGTTTGAGTTCATAGATGACATTCTTAGCTATAAGTTAGGGAAGAGATAACACATGCACAAAAGTTATGCCTGTGAGAAACCCATCCTGAGATTGCCTGCCAATTTTACAGTTTAAAACGTACTACTGTCATTAAGGACTGCAGGAAATAAAAAAAGTACTTGTTTCAGTTGCTAACTGCTGTAACAGACTAGATGTTACTCCAAGGGAAGAAAAGAAAATCACAAACATTATGTGGTCTAGAAGTTCACATTAAGTCCTCCTAAACTTTTAAGCCGACAGCACATGATGAGTAGAGTGAGCTGCACTTGCCGCTTGGTTGGTTGCAGAGAGCTCAGCTCAACACAGATACTTCATCACAGCAATGTGTGGCAGCAAATGCAAACGTCAAGACAATAATGAAATAATGTATCCGTTATATATGTTAGGGTAAATGTCGGAAAACGGAAAAAGTGGGAGATTTCCTGGTCTGCTGTGGGGAATAAAATCTACATTCAGCTATCCCACTGTAGTACTCACGATTAATGGTAACTGTGTTTTCACTTTTGCCCACAAGAACATTATCTAACTTCTCGTTAAACAGGTGTTTCTTGTTCTGAATCATGTATTGTTTATTTTATTATTTTCTTCCCGAAAATCTGTGTGGTTTGTGAAACCCAAGGTAGTGATTGCGCTGGGTCGGTGGAATTGCTCTCTTGACAGGAAAACAATGGCTCAGCTGTGCACATCGGCAATGCACATCGGCTATTTTTGATATGTGACACCATCATACAACGGAGTATAAATTAAGCATAAAGAATAACATCCTAACCATTCCTACCACTTTAAAAACATTTCAAGCCTCTATTTGACAGCTCTGTGGCCTGCTCATACAGCCATCAGTCACCAGTTTGACCTATACCAGATGTATTGATCCACACTAATGAGTCAAGCTGTAGTCAATTAATGTGGTGGTTTTATGGATGAATTGATCAGTATGAGACCTTGCAGAGTCCAGAGGGACTGGATTATTCTCATTATGAACTACAATGGATGGCACTGCTCCGTGGAAATGTGGCCACATTGGTAGCTCAGATTGGGTAAATATTGGACCCTTTCCATATGCTGTAAACTGTACATTCTTTCTGATTGAACAATTCCATTCCAAAGTAGCGTTAATCCTTAATTTGTTATATAAAAAGAGGCATGCCTGGACAATGATTGCTTGTTCAGTACTTGCTCAATATAGGAACATGTTGCCATTTTATTCTTTAACTTCAGACCCACTTTGAGATCTTGACCCAATAGTGTACACAGTGCAGAACATTCGGTTTAATAAAGATATTAATCTCATCATAGCAGGCTAGCGTTCTAGCATTTCTAGATTTATCGTGCCCCCAACATGACAAAGACCTATTGATGAAGTTGCAGTCAACAGAGAATTTCGCTAAACCCATACGACACACACTGAACTTCATCAGTTGTCATTTCCTCGGCTGCCATTACTGACCCTGAGAGCAGTCTGGGTGTAGTAAGCAGAGAGATGCTGAGGAGGTTGTCATGGAAACATAAAATATGATTCTCTGGGGTGAAGCTGACCTTGAGCAATGACCGTTGAGAGTCTTTCTGCTTCACGATTACGAACGCTGCACTCATACTAGACCTGCTATGAGCGCACACCAGTATCAGCACTTGCTTTTCCAGTCCAGTTCCAACATACAGAGCTGTGGTTCTCCAACATTTTCATGTCAAGGACCCCCTTGATATGTATTAAGGCCACGAACACCCATCTGAGATGTTATACCAGAGATCGCCTGATGAAAGGTCAACATTTTTCCAAAATACATTTTTCAAATATTTTCAAGTTCATCTACAAGCTGAGCATAATAGTATTTTTTTAATAGCCAAAGTATAAAATAGGATTAAAGTGCTTAACCTGATTGTGATGCTATATTCAATAATTTAGCTGGGGGCCCCCTTCAAGGACCCCGGACCCCCCTTTGAGAACCACTGACAACCACTGGCGGTCCCGTTTGTGTGGTGAAGGAAGCTAATTACAGTACAGCGCCCCCTGCTAACACTTACTGAACACCAAATACAAGAGGAAAACATACCAAAGTGTGTTAGTGTGGGTGCAGCATAGCATACTAATACACAGGGGAAAACAAGCCACTGTGTAAAAAGTGTAAAAGCGTAAAAACTACAATTGCATTGCCATTCATTCAATAACAAGCTGAATCAGTTGGCGATATGTGGACAAAATCAAATATCACAATATTTTAGACCAAATACGGATATTGAAATGATAAAGTCTTATTGTGATCACAAGCTCACAATGCGTTGCATGTAAGTATAAAATAGAGCTCAAGTGATTAAGACTACTGTAGGAAAACACTTATGCCATATCATATTATGATATCTCAAATCCCAGACGATATCTAGTCTCACGTGACACACGTCACAATATCAATATAATGTTGATATATTGCTAAGCCCTGCAGTAATTGTGATACTGATATAACACAACAAAACACAGTCAAATGTGTTTTACTGTGAATGGTACAGGTCAAAGCAAAATCCCCTGCTGAAATGCAAAAATGCAATGTGGTATTCCTATGGTAAGGGACATGTTTACGTCTATAATTATCTATAATCTACTGTATATCCATATGAACCGCTGTCTTCCGACGCCAGAAAACAGAGAAGCCCAACATTTGATTTCATAAAGAGGGATTTTCTTGGGTTTCTGTGCCGACTTCCCACAAATGACTACATTTTGGCCTAGAGTCACTGATCCCAATGGGAACCAAACTAACAACCAGGCTACAGTGCACAAGACCACACAAGTTTTTATTTTGGGCTTTTACACTTGTTTGCTATAGAAAATGCATTGTGTAATATTGCGACACAATACAGTTTTACCACATAACCAACCTATTTGCCCTGTCTCAGGGGGTGTTAAAATGACTGAGAGGGTCCTTTTATAAGCTTGTACCGATTGATCAGCTGCCATATCTCCACTATGGATCATTTGGCATCTGACCAATCAGCGCAAGCTAAAGCTGTATGTTCCCTAGCGATGATACAGCAGCTGAACCAATCGGTGCAAGCTTATGCCTGATGTATACTTAGTTGGGTGCCAGTGGTGTGCACAGAAAATAGCAGATCTACAAGTATGTATGGTAGATCTGCTATTTTCGGTGTGTGACCAATTATAACTCAAGCTGAAGTGCCTTTACACACTGAACTGCCATCACAAGCTGCTAAGGAACTCAGCATGTCAAACTTGGATGAAAATCGGCCACCAGGGGGCGCTCATACCAGGTAACTAACCTGGTAAAAGTGCATACCACATAGACGGGTTTCCGAGCGACGTCATCACAGAGCAGAATGCGCAATCTGCGCATGCCTGGGGGTGGAAGGCGCGTTCGAAAATACAGCCCTGAGCGGCAGTGAGCGCACTGGCCAATACAAACTAATAGGCGAGTGTGCTCCGGTGCGTAATTTCCAAACGCACCCATAGGCTTCCCCCCGCAGCTGCGCGGTCATATTCCTCTCAATGTTTACTAACAGGAAACCTGTCTATACATAAGGCTATAGTCCTTCCTGCAGCTGACCCAGGTTTGAGTCTCACCCGAGGCTCTTTGCTGTATGCCATTCCCTCTCTCTCTCTCCTGCCTTTCTATTCCTGTCTCTCTCTAACTGTCACTATCTATCAGAAAGAAAGAAAAGAAACTCACTCACCAAACAGGGTTACTGTGGATGGTTCCCCCAATCAGGATCATACATTGTGTTTGCCGGGGAAGTTCCTCGCTGTCAATAATATAAATCTATTTATTCAATTCAAGTGCTGATCATATGCTATTTTCTCATTGTCTCTGTGAATAAATAAAGCTATTAGCATATATAGGTATGTGATGGACAAGATGAGTTTCAGGATCAACCATATTGTTTGATTGGGCCTTCTTTGCTAAAGGTTAAGTAAGTAAATAACTGTGAAAGTAAACTAAAGTAGACCAGCTACAGTACCTTATGTAACTTGATCTGGCCAAACATCACCTAACCTAGCCAGGCACTAAACGAAGGGTAAACTAACATTATATACATGACCAAACCCTGAGATTCCCAACTAGCTTGTGTGTCATGAGACAAGTCCAGATGTGCCTTGGGATGTTGTGACAACCGCTCTATTGCAATATATAAACTATACAAAAGGTCAGCAGTTTGTGTGCACTCATTTCCCAAAACAGAGGCAAATCTGTACCCTAAAAAAGGATGTTTTAACCTACTTTCAAATTAAGCATCCTTATTTTGGGCATGACATTATAGATGAAATTTGAATTAATTTATAATAATAATAATAATAATAATAATAATAATAATGATAACACACAAAACATTTCAAAACTAGCTAAAACAGCCGATCTACAAGCTCACAGTGTGTCGGAATGCAGCGTGTTGAGAGCTTGCAGATAGGCTATTTTTTTTTTTAAAAATAGTTTGAGTATGAAATAGAGCTTAAGCGGTTAAAAAAGAAAAAGTGTACAGAGTATGAGAGTAATAAGAGTGATAACATGGATATGAATACAGGTGTGCCTTGAGATTTTGACTTGCCCTTTGGTGTGCCTTGGCTTGGGCACAAAATGTTTGAAAACTACTGAGCTAACCTCTCATCATTCATTACCTAACCTAAACATAACAATTCTTCAATCTAAACCACACTGAACATGTACCAACCCTAGCCTAGTATTATGTAACTGAACTCAACTTAAACACTGCACTAAAAAGAGGTCAACAGTTTTCTGCAGACACGCATGCTTCCTTAAAAAAAAAAGAGAAAAAAAGAAAAAATATGTTAAAAAAATCATCCATTTCAGCCTGTCCAATGACCACTGCTTCCTCAGGGGTTTTTGGTATAAACAAGATTGTCGTTGTATACAATGAAACAATATGGAGAGCTAGAGGCTAGAGGCTGGCTTCTGGCTTACATCACACTGCACATATCCTCACCCAACCTAGCATGGACTCAGTGACATCGAACTGTGCCTACACACACACACACACACACACACACGCACACACACACAGAAACCTATACGCACAAGTATCTTACGTCATGACTGCTGCAGGAACCTATAAGGACAGCCCACGGATGAGTCATCCTGCGTTTTAAACTCCATGTACCTAAACACACACGTGCACACGCACACATGCACACGCAGGGCCAGATAATGAGTGCTCATCAGGCGAGGCGTCGACCTGGCATGCCCCTCAATGCAGCGGCACAATGACTAAGCCACTTAGGCCTGAACACACACACACAGACACACACACGCACACGTACACGCACGCACACACACACACACACACACACACACACACACACACACACACACAGACACACACAGACACACACACACACACACACACACACACACACACACACACACACACAGTGCACCTTGCACACTGATTGCTCGATCACTGTTCTGTTGGTTTCAAAAATGATGGATGATCTATACGCAGCCCCCCCACACACACACACACACACACGCGCACGTGCCCACACATATACACACACGGATACCCATCCCATCCATCCCAGCCCAGGCCTCTGATTGGCTGAGCCCGTCTCTGTGTTCTATACATCACCGGCCGGCTGAGCCACAGGTGGCGGTGGAAGGCTTTGCGCTGCCATGGCAACAGGAAAGCGGAGGGCGGGGTGAGAAAGCGTTATGTCGCCATGATGTGAGCCGACTATCAATTGGTGGTCGATAACATGAGCGCCTCGCCCAGGAGACCCGACTGACAGAATGATGAAGGGATGAGGGGGGGGGGGGGGGGGGGGGGGGGGTCTTGGGGTGAATACAAGGAAAGGGATGAGTTAGAACAACAAGGGAGGGGTCTAGGGAAGGAAACTATAGGGCTTCTGAGGTGAGGCATGGGCACTTTTTTTCCTCCATCTCTTTTGCGTCCCACCTTTCCGTCTGCCACCCCCCCCCCCCCCCGGCCCCCCCCTGTCCCCCGTCCCTCTGATCCCTCTGTTTTTCCTTTCTGTTCCTTTCCATTCCTTTCCTGGTCTCTTTCCCCTGTCTCTCTCCCTTCCTTTCCTTGCATCATTCCTCCTCTCTCTAATCCCTTTCTGTTCTCTCATTTTCTCTCCCTCCGTTCGCTTCCCTTTCTTCCTCTCCCTCCAAATCTTCTCTCCCATACCTCTCTCTGTAATCACACCCTCCGTCCCTCCCACTTTGTCAAACAGGGAACAGTGTGTGACCACCAAATCAATGCATATTAATACAGACATGCATAATATCAAATGCATATCAATGAGCTATCAGAGCCCACTGTGGAACGGAGCCGCACTGGGCTCGCGCCATGGGTTTCCAAAAAGCTCATTAACCAATAAGAAGCTCTATTTCCCTCGCCATTTATAAAGCCAATGAACAGAGATCTTATTGCCAATATGCTTTTTGGAAAGCAAAAATTGAAAATAAAAGTAGGCCATGTGGTAAATTTGTTGCAGACAACTTTTGCCTAACTAGTTTTCTTTTCTTCAGCCTCTTTCTTCACCCAAGATGGTGATGGGTATACGATTACCGGACAGTGGTTGTGAACTCTGGTGCCTGGTACCAAGGATGCTGCTGGTTTTCCTTTTACCAGATGCGTAATAGTTAACTGGTTCTCAACTCCAATCCTGGAGACCCAGACAACTGGTACTTTTTCTATTTTATCTTTCTTTCAACTCTGATTTGAGGGACCCAGACTACTGCTAGTTCTCTATACCATTACATAATGTCTGCTTGATTTTACCTCTTTATTTGCATTGGTGTTCTATTTGTATTGCAATTGAATTGTTTTTTTTATTATGATAAAAACCTTGTTAAGAAAGGGGCTACTGTAAATAAATAATGACGTATTATTGTTGTTATTATTATGAAGTTGATATCTCAAGCCTAAACAAGTCCCTGATGTATCAAAAAAGTACTCTGGGTTCCCAGGATAGGAATTTAAAAAATCATTGAGGTCGCTCATCGCGTTCCCACTGGTCTAAGGTTCCAAGATGGTGACTGGGTGGTTCTGCTGACTGAATTATATCATGAGTGTCCTTGGTGTACTGATCTTCTCATGAATATTCAAGGCAAGGGATGGACCCATGGTCAAGGTTGGCTGTGCTAGATCTGTCTGTCATCAAAACAATACATGTTCATTGTAAAATATGCAACAGAGGGGTGAAGAAGGGGTGAAGTCATCCATATTCATGGCTGAGTTTACACATCATGGACCCTGACACAGGATCTTGGGATGAAGCGTGTGTGCCCAGAAGAACCCATGTCCTCATTTTTATCTCAAGTGGTTCCGTGCAGGGAAAACTGATTATGAAGTACTGTATATTAAAGCTGTTAATTTCCCCTGATAACAACACATTTTTGAAAAGCTGTTGTCTCATAACTGGTTGAGAAACATTGGTATGTCCCTTTAAGTGTCTATTTATTAACTTTCATAACTGGCTCTTAAATACTGGTATAACCTTCAACAATACAGTACGCCTTAATACTGGTGTAAACTATACCCTTTAATACTGGTATACAGACCATTTAATAGCTGTATACCCTATACCCTTTAAAACTGGTCAAACTGGTATACCTCTTAACACTGTTATGCTCCTCAGCCTATTTAGCCAGGTTGAACAAAAAGGAGGAGCACAGATAGAGAGAGAGACAAAGTGAGAAAGACAAAGAGAGAGAGAGAGAGAGAGAGAGAGAAAAAGAAAGAGAGAGAGAAAGAAGGCTACTCACCACTGTATTCTCCTCTTCTTCCCTTTGTTTTTCTTCTTTCCTTAGCACTTTGTAGTGATGCACAACCTGGTCGCTCTCCTCAGTGTTCAGGAGATCTGTATCTGTCCTTGTTGTTTTTCAAAGTGTACGTTACACCTGCCAGGGAGCTCTCTGGCTGCTCCCCAACATAAGCAAGACTTGGATCAGAGAGGCCAAAGAACTTATATGCTCCCCTAGATGTCTTTATTTCTACTTGCCCTGTTAGGACAAAATGGAAGGCCTGAGGCCGGCGGACGGTGTTTCTTGCCAGGCAGAGTCGCTCCCCCTCTCTCTCGCTCTCTCTGGACGCCTCTCAGATGATTCCTGATTTACGCTACTGCCTCGAAGGCAAATGGAAGTGCCAGCGTGTGATGTCGAAGACCTCAGGCTACTTCTGAGTGATGTCGCCTGCCAGGCAGTAATTGTGAGTGTCTTCCTGTATCTCTGGATGCCTCCCAGATAAAATACTGATATATATATTGCTGATATTTGAGGTGAGTGGAAGTGCCAGGACAGTGAACACTATTGCTTGATAGGCGGACTGATTAAACAGTGTGGCAGGTTAAACAGCCGAGAGGGCTATAGTGGATAAAGATGCTCGTCAGGTAGTTGTACGTCTTGTATGCACTGGAAGATCTGTGTACTGAGGTATATTGCTGCCTCTCAGGCATATTACACAAGAGCCAGGCTAGTGAATGTTTCCTGCCCGCCGGGCATGTAAGCACCTCACAGAATCCCAATAATAACCGTCCCGCTGACCGCAGGTTTTATTTTTATAATTTGTTTGTTTATGTATTTCTTCTGGATCTGCACAGGAGAGGCAGCGTGGGAGTCCGGCCTGGCAGTAGACGGAGAGGTTAAAGGTCGTTGCTGGTTGTCACAGTTGCAGTGAGGAGAGGTTTGAGAGGTGTTATACAGGTTGTTGTGGTAACAGTGGTTTGGCAGCTCGGGCCACGTCGCAGGAGGATGAGAAGAAGAAGAAGGAGGAGGTAGGCAGTGGGAAGATATCCCTGAGGTCAGCCAAGAAATGAACTGAAAAATGAAAAAATAAAACAAAATAAAACTGAGAGAGATAAGAGGCAGATGACAGATGACTGCTGTTTTATCTAGATTTCGCTCTGGTTCTGTGGAGGTAGAGAGCCGGTAAAACAATTTAAAAATGAAATCAGATCCAAATAAAACCTCTCCTGAGGTCAACGGAGTCCAGCAGTGTTTTCTTTTGTCGTTTTTAAAAAGGAGTCCAAAGGCTTTTAAACAAACAAATGAAGAGGAAGATGTGTGTGTGTATGATGGAAGAACAGAAGACCTGTATGCTTCTATATTCCTCTTGCCTCTTTCGTCCCTCTGGTTGTGTCCCACGGTTTGCGTCCAGAATGTGTGGCAACGCCAGGCCTCGGCTCTCTCTCTCTCTCTGTCTCTGTCTCTCTCTCTCCCTCTCTCCGTGTGTCTTGTCTGTCTCACCTTGAAGTAGTGGGGCTCTTCCTGGGTTCAGGCTCTGAAAGACAAGGAAGCGTTTGGTTAGCACAATGATGAACATTGAACAAGACCACTGCAGTACAATTTGCTGTGATTAACAATTGACCATTTTCACATGGTGCCCATTTTGCAATAACAACATTTCAACCAGGAAGGACTTCATCAGGATATAGCGGTGGTTCAGAACCCCCTTTCCCTGATTTCGGAATCCAAGTACCCCCTTTACCCAACAACATTTTGCTTCGGAGAAGAAAAAAAAAGAGTGGAAGAGTTGCAATTACTGTAGTAGTGTCTCTTGAGCAGATGTATTTTAAACTGTGGCCATAACATTTTCGTACAGTAAGTGTAGTTTTTATGTAATAATGTGCAAATCTGTTCAATAACAGTTGTGCAACTAAGCAGGATCATGCAATGTTTGCCAATGTTTTATCATTAAACATAATAGTACTTCAACACTTTCTCTCACATACATACCCCTGTAGTTCCTCCGCGTGCCCCTAGTGGTACACAAACCCCCATTTGAGGAAGAAGTGGTAACGGGATTTGATGATCTATGACACCCTTATATAGGCCAATCAATCAGTTAATATGCCAGAATGGCTATTGATCCCATCTTGTCCGAAGGCTAACATTTGAGTCTTTTTCTTTTTTTTAAGTTCAATCCTGAACAATATACAATAATATATAAAAGAACAACAACAGATTTTCGTACTGTGCCATCACTAAATCACAGTGTCACTTTTACAAACCAAAAGCATTATTATGTGTTATTTTTGTTGTGGTTATTTAAATAACAACAGCATACACAATACAATGAGGCTCCTCATTTCATGGAGTTTCTTGCAAGTCACTCGGTTGCCGGTGTTGTCAGATCAGTGCAGACAGAGCAGGCTTTTAAAAGGGAGGTGTCTCTGCTATATTCATCAATACTGTATCTGCTTTGATTGCATCCACACACTCTGCTTCAAACTACTTTACTTAAACACATTCACACCCCGCCGGCTAGCGGCACGGCACAGCCCTCTGCCGTCGGCTCTTAGCTATACACAGCAGCAGTGGAGGGGAGTTAACGCTGTGCTGAAAAGGGCACCTCAATGACAGTGGTTGAGCGAATGGACATGCGTTACTCGAGCCTTTACTCATCCCATCCCATCACGAGCGAGCGCTCTCTAACCTCTGGGCCAATCCTGTCTTTTAGACATGAACACCTGTAGTCGTATGTATTATGCAAATGCTCCCGATTATTGTCGTGCCCCCCGAGAGCACGCATGCACAACAGTGTTTAATTTACAGGGTTTTTCCCCCCCCCTCGACTGATGCAAACCCGGTCGATCATAATAGGAGCAAGAAATCATCATCATAAAGTGTGTAAGCACTAAGCAGGGGGGGGAAAAACACATACTTGTTTAGTATGCATGGCACGCTCCTAGATGGGAAATCAATTGTTGGAAACGTGCATTTGAATGTGCACTAATGGGTGTGCATACTGTACACAGACACACACAGACACACACACACACACACACACACACACACACACACACACACACACACACACACACACACACACACACACACACACACACACACACACACACACACACACACACACACACTCTTGTCTCTTTGTGTCTATTTGACACAGACAAACTTGCAAACACACAACATTCTGTCCCTCCCTCTCTCTCAGACAGACCCCCCCCCCCCCCCTCCCTCCCTCCCTCCCTCCATGTCTCTCTCCATCTAATATTCAACGTTTCTCTGACATTCAGACATGCAAGCATGCACAGCGCGCGCGCGCACACACACACACACACACACACACACACACACACACACACTCACACACACTCACACTCTCTCTCTCACTCTCTCTCTCACTCTCTCTCTCTCTGGTGTGTTAAAAGGCTGTCACCTGCAGACTGGAGACATGCCTCTCAAAGTACAGCCGAGGGCAATGCAATCACCGCGCGGAAGCGCGTCCTGGATGTGGAAAAGGACCCGCGGAGGAGTGATTTGTGTGTATGCAGAGCTCTACACTATCATTGTAGCTGAACACCAGTGCTCTCCAAATCTGCCTCCCATTAGCTTCAAGCACCCTCACAGCTGTGAACAGCACTCATCATCAACCTGGACAGGAACACGGCCCAACACATGCAAGCACAGCCAGAAGAAGCCAACGTGCACACACACAAACACACATAAGAGTTAACACATATGCAACATCTTGTGTGTGATCGCACACGTGCACACAAACGCACGCATGCACACGCACACACAGCATGCATGGCATACATATGCTCAGCTAAACATGGCTAGCTGTGTACTGTACACACAATCAATCTCATACATAACAAATCTGGGTGCACGCACGGCACACACACAACCACAGAGTGCATTGCACAGGTGTCCAATGTGCACACACACACACCAACCCAGCGACCCATATACACAAACACAGACATCTTAACTAACTACACAGGTGCCCAATGTATTCACCCCCCCGCCCCAACATACACACACACACACACACACACACACACAATCAATCACAAGACAGCTGCAACAAATCACCCACACGCCCACACAATTAAAGAAAAACACACACACGGTAACGAGGGGCTGGTAAAAAAAAGAAAAAAATCTCCATACATCATGGACAGAAAAGATGGTATTTTTCCTGTATGTTACCTTGGAAACTGTCTTTTGGTAACTACAGGTTCACACGCACGCACACGCACACACACACACACACACACACACACACACACACACACACACACACACACACACACACACACACTCCCCTGTCACTTTATACATCCTCTGACAGACAGATATTTATGTCGCAGGCAGACAAACTAGACCTCTGGAGGACAGCTAATTAAACAGTGGTGGTAAAATACAAATGACAGAGGCATCAATGTCTCAACTGACTGAGAAAGACAGACAGACAGACAGACAGACAGACAGAGAGGGGGGGGGTGAAGGAAGGACAGGAGGGAGTGAGAGGAAAGGGACAGAGAGTTTGACGTTAGAAGAAAGAAACTGCGAGACAGAGAAAGAGAGAGGAGGATGGCAAGTAGAGAAAAAAAGGGAGAGAGAAAGAGCCAGGCAGAAAAAAGTGTTGAGCTAAAGAAAGAAACAGCAAAAAAGAGGGAGAGATGGATAAAAAGAGAGCGATGACAGATTTGAGAGAGAGAGAGAGAGAGAGAGAGAGAGAGAGAGAGAGAGAAAGCAGTGGATTGGTTCTAATATGTATGCTGCTGTCATAAGTAGCTAACAGTACAGAACATCAAACCGAGGCGAGAGAGACAAGGCGACAGAGGATGAAAGAGAGTGAGAGAGAGAGAGAGAGAGATAGAGAGAGAGAGGCGAGGCGAGGAAGAAGTAATAATGAATGTGTTAAAGAGAGGACGGCAAAGTAAGAGAGCGAATATTAAAAAGATGACGGAGAATGACAGCTTTAAAGAGATAGAGAAACGAGTAAATGAGAGAAAAACAGAGCACGGCTGAGGGGAGTTTGTTATTGAGTATATTTCAATTTTCTTTTTTACCTGCCATCTAACAGCAGGATCGCCGCCGCTATCGTCACATGTTTGTTTATGTCACGAGTCATGACTTAATCAAGGGACACCAACGCTCATTAGAGAGTCCAGAACTTAAGTGGAGTTGTGTTTTTATAGGTTAGAGCCATGCTGACACATTAGTGATGGGTTGGCACACTGACCGAGAATAGGTCTCAGAGAGTGTGTGTGTGTGTGTGTGTGTGTGTGTGTGTGTGTGTGTGTGTGTGTGTGTGTGTGTGTGTGTGTGTGTGTGTGTGCGTGTGCGTGTGCGTGTGTGAGGGGGGGGGTCACAATTTGGGCAAAGAGAAGGAAGAATTATGAGGGAATTTTGCTGGCCATCTATTTCCAAGTACTATCTCAGGTTAAGAGTTAGGGGTTAAGTACAGGGGTTAAGGTTAGACATGTAATGGTTAAGGTCAGAAGTTAAAGTCAGGGTTAGAATTCAGGTTAGTCTAAGGGTTCAAGTTTGAGCTGCGGCCTGTGGAAACCAATGGACATACCTCACAAGTAGTGGGAGGGAGGTTTGCCTTGTGTCTGTTTGTGTGTGACAGCAAGTGTGTATGACATTCACGTGTGTACACACGTGAATGTCACAGTGTGTGTGTGTGTGTGTGTGTGTGTGTCTGTGTGTGTGTGTGTGTGTGTGTGTGTGTGTGTGTGTGTGTGTGTGTGTGTGTGTGTGTGTGTGTGTGTGTGTGTGTATGTGCAAGTGTTCATCTACTTGCCTATGTGTGTGTGCCTGCGTGTGCGTTTGTAGTGTATGTGTTTTGTGTACGTGTGCACCTTTTCATCTCATCCAATCGCCACACAAACACACATACCCACACACTCTCTCTCGGAAACGACTGCGGGTACTCAGCCAAAGTGTGTGTGTGTGTGTGTGTGTGTGATCGTCTATCCTTTCTCTTTCTTGGCAGACTGAGTGAATACTGAGAGTGCAGAGGAACATTGTGCCAACCACTGTAGACCGGACACACACACACACACACACACACACACACACACACACACACACACACACACACACACACACACACACACACACACACACACACACACACACACACACACACACACACACACACACACACACCAAGGCTAAGGCGTAAGTGAGGAAAGTTGATCTTCTGTGTGAACAGCTCTCCAGACAGAGGACCGGGCTGATCAGTGCATCATGTGCTCCGATATAAAAAGTAACTAAAACAAGACTAGCTCAAAACATAGTTTCAGTGTTAATTTCATCAACTAAAGCTATGATGAAAAATGTTCTCCGACTATCTTTTTTCACTGACGAAAACTAAATCAAAATTGAATGTCAAAATGAACACTGCATAGTTTGTGGACCGTGTATGAAACACAGAGGGCTTTTAGTTTGAAACAACTTATGGAGGAAGTGGGCGGCAACCTTGTTTGGGAAGTTGAGATATTTCCCTTTGAATTTCATGCAATACCTCTTGTCAACCAGTAGTGGTCCTACCTGACCACAGGATATACATTTCTCAATAGAAGAGCAGAGAGATCATGTCCGACCACTGCAGGTGTGTTAGTTATACTGCATTAATATCCTCTACAACGGATTGGTTACCCCTTTTTATTCACAAAAAAAGTATGGATTGCTACTTTAAATCAGACTTCATTTATTTTGAAGGGAGTATGCTAGCAAAGACTGAGAGAAGAGAAGAGAAGAGAAGAGAAGAGAAGAGAAGAGAAGAGAAGAGAAGAGAAGAGAAGAGAAGAGAAGAGAAGAGAAGAGAAGAGAAGAGAAGACAGGGCTGGCCAGTATGGGCTCACTATAATTAGGTATGGGAAGCCATGCAGGCTGTATAGCAGCATGTTGAGAGAGGAACAGAGAGCCGCCTGGTGGCCTGGAGCGTCATCCTGGGGTAGACAGACAGTACTGTACATGGACGTCTCTAAGGATGCATTGGCGTGAGAGGGAGCCCGGCGGGCGAGACTGACAAACTCTGACAAAAACTCTAGGCATAGGCATCACAGTGCATAGTTTAGGTACTCTGGGCAAGGGACAGACAATACTGGAACCCCTTCAAAGGCTTGAGTGGGTTCCAAACTAACAAACAGTACCATGACAAAACAAAAAAGAAATTTGTATAGTATGTCATACCAAACATTGCAGTTAATATTAATGTTTCCTTTATGTCTTTTGATGTGAATTCTATGCAATAGATATACAGTAAATTATAATTTGTGTTTTTAGATTTTGGAAAATAAGCTTTTTTTCCCCACTAGCCACAGTGGCTCCCAACCCTGACCACAGCCAATTAGCTTACAGGTAGAATACAGTCCAAAACTAGCATTAGTCTGGGACTCAAGACCCACTGCTGTTGTTGATGGTTGGTTAGCAGCCAGCTATAAAAGGTGGACACTTTCTTTCAGCCATCAGCCAAATCAGCAGATGGATTCCAAATATGCCAGCCAAATTCACTATTCAACCAGCCAAATGTGAAATTCAAAAATGGGAAGAACCTCTACAAGCTGGCTGGCTACCTGCCAAAGTGGCTAGTAGTAAAAAAGAAAAAAAGAAAAAGAAATGGATCCAAGCGAAGCCAAAATGTATCTCCATCTGGCTGGTGGCAGGTGGTAATTTCCCTCCCTTATCATACGGAGACGTCACATGTTGGTTTGTTTATAATAATATAAATAATATATATAATATATAATAATATAAGGAAAATGGAAATGAAAGGCTTCGCTCCAAAATGCTATAGGTTATTATCTTTGGGAAGACTTTTCCAGACCAAAATTCAGTGGTCAAATGAAATGACAGAAAGGAAAACAAATTCTGACATGTTTTAAGTAATAAGCTCTTAAACTGTGAGCCGTGTGACTTTTTTTTTTATTCACACCGGCAAATCACCTTCTAAATGAAAGCTATCTCCATTAGCAAGCAAACTCGATAGATAAAAACAAAAAGGATGAACAAGAAAGAAATCTCTGATAAACAGTGAAGTGAGACTGCAGAGTTCTCAGTGACATTTTAGCCTCTCATTTATTTAGCGAGTCAGAGGTTTCATTACAACGCCATGATTGACTCAAGGTTATTATACTGCGGAACATCACAAAGTCCCTGTGCTCAATGGGCCCGATTCATGAACCGTACTTACGAACAAATTTGTTCTTAAACCCACTTAAGAGTGGGAGAGATTTTGGCATTCACAAATGTTTTCTTAGCTGTGATTTGTTCTTAAGTTAAGAAGAAATCTACGCATACTAGAGAGCACTCTTAGGGTGGCCTTTGAGTTCTTAAGTGTGATATGTTTGTGCAAAAATAATTAATTCTCGAAGTTTCTTCAATTCTACTGTTGTATAATATAGGATTTAAATTACAATAATATTTTTATCATATCTTTAGAGCAAAAAAGGTTCTCAAAGGTGTGGTCTGGGGACCCCCAGGGGTCCTTGAAGCTGTTCCAGGGGGTCCACAGCAAACGAGGAACAGTTTAATCACTTTAACCCTATTTTATACTTTGTTTGAAAATAGCTGATCTACAAGCTCACAACGCGTCCCATTACTGGCAATTTTGAACTTGTAGATCGGCTATTTTCGAAACATTTTGATAAATCTTGAAAACATTTCCCTAGCAGAAAATATTTTCAGGTGGGGGTCTGCAGCCAAATGCATCTAACCCAAACAGACCCGGTTGAGTTGAAGCCCAAGCCCCATACCCACCCCATACCCCCCCACCCAACCCACCCTCATCGCCCCCCCATACCCCCACCCCCATATCCCGACATTCGCCACACCCCCATTTTCAAGTCCCCTTCCTACCTGAAAGCCCCCCTATACCCACCCGTCACACCCATCCCCATACCCCACACGGCCCCCTACACCCCTCCTTGCACCACCATATCACCCACCACACCCCTATTTCCACCCCATTACATACCAAGCAGCTGCTACCTTAAAGACCCTCTATATCCACCCACCAGCTTTCAGTACTAAAATGTTTTATATCCACTACTAACGCTACTCCTGAACATGAAATATGGATAACATTTTTAACAGCTAATTTCAGCAAATTTACATTGATATCGAGTGGTGATATGTTGATTAATGTGAGAGAAATAATAAAATACATTCATTAATTAAATAAAATAATTTGCTGTTCACTTCAGAAGTACCTCCACAGAAATATTTATTTATTTTTATGTTTGGAGTCTGGTGTTCCACCATCTAGGCTTTAGTTTAGGTATTCTTTACTTCATTCTCTCAACTTTATTTCTCTGTGTGATTTCCTGTGATTTCTGTGTGCAGCAATCACACACAGGTGTGACTGCAGGCAGAGCCTAAGAACATTTCATGAATCTGACTCGACTTCTCTTAGGAATTCACTTAGGAAGAAATTTAAGAAGACAACTTACGAATTTATTGCTGAATGAGGCCCAATGAGAGGGAATAAATTCAAGAGGAGAGAATCTAATTTCTTTAGTTGACAAATACAAGGGAGAGAGAACCAGGACAGAAGGGGAGCGCATAGAGGGAGCGAGAGAGAGAGAGAGAGAGAGAGAGAGAGAGAGAGAGAGAGAGAGAGATGTTCAGAGGGGAAATCTAGAGCTGCAACATGCATACGGTACCAGATGTGTCTTTGACTACGGACATAAGGGAGAAATAGATTAAAAATAAAGAGAGGAAAGGAAGGCAAGACCAAAAGAAAAGGAGCCTGCATGTGAGAAGTGAGAGTCAGCAGGAAAAATGAAAAATGAAAGATGACAGAGAAAGAATGCTGCAGTTGTCGGGAACAGGTGGAGAGACAGAGGGGGACAGACATTCAGACAGACAGACAGACAGACAGACAGACAGACAGACAGACAGACAGACAGACAGACAGACAGACAGACAGTAAAGTGTGGCAGACAGAGAGACCGAGAGACTGAAGCCTGATTTACACTTGGTTGCACGTTGGTCTTGCATGCTGTAAATAGCAGATCTACAAGCTCACCCACGCGTCACGTTCGTGACGCGTGGGTGAGCTTGCAGATCTGCTATTTACCCAGCACGACACCGGCACACAAACAAAAGTATAACTGAGGCTTCATAAGGAGGAGAGAAAGCCATGACGCTACAGTATAGACACATGCGGCGGGGACAGACGGAGGAACGGAGACAGACACACAGGCAAAGAGACTGACCTGTGAGAACCCTCTCGTCCTCTGTCCCAGTTCTCTGCTGTGCGTTCAGTTTACCTCCAGGCGGGCCAGATGATATATAGTCTGCTCAGCAGCCTGCGTGAGCCACTCTAGCAGCTAAACGCTACGCACAATATGATATGTGAGCGGGGTACGCTGGGAGCCTCGCACAGCGGCTAAACTGTGCAGTTAGACGTACAGCTGCAGCCCCCCCATCCTGCATCCTAGCCTCTTTTGGCACTGGAGTGGGCATGGCAATCTCTGCCGTGCACATCTTACAGACACGTGCATGAAGGCATGCGCGTGCATGCACATCGTGCAGAGTTTTTGATGTGTTTTTTCCTTTCCCCGTGTTTCGCAATGAAACTACACGTGTTCCTTTGGCTGTGAACTGTGAAGTACTTTAAGACAAATCTGACAAATGAAGAAGTTGAAGATAAAAATGCGTTTCATTTAATTCACAAATAATTGCACAGAGGGAAATCATTAAGAGGAACGTTGGGGTCAACTCAAAAACAACAACTGGTTGACAGCTATAAAAAGAATGTGAACTTTTCTAAAGTGGGGTGCATTGCAATGGTAGTGCAGCGAAACGATTCACTCATAATGACTCTACACTCCCCCCCCGTATATTGGCTTCAACACAATAACAACAACAATCTGTTGCACTTAACAAATGTCACAAATGCTGTAAAATAAAAGTGACACCACATCACAACAATCAGCCATATCAGAAAGCAGATTTTGCACCGCTTGGGTCCATTTAAAAAGACCCCTCCTGGCTCACTACGGCTCTCTCAGCCTAATTCAGAAACCATATGAGACTCACAAGATACGTGCAAGTAAGCATGTGCAATCCGACACACACACACACACACACACACACGCACACACGCACACACGCACACACGCACACACACACACACACACACACACACACGACTAATGGCGATAGAGGCTATGACAAGAAGTGAACTCCAGTTCAGGCCAAAGGGTACATACATGTACCACATGACGTGAACAAGCTGAGTAAGGCTAAAGGGAACGCAAGGGAAAGGTGATATATGGTGTGTACAGTATGTACTGGAGACAAGGGCAGGGCCTCTGTATATGGGTTAACTCAGGATATAGGAACAGGGAGGGACTCAGAGCTATGGGGCACAGCAAGGCCATAATTGCATGGCATTTTATGTTATATGTTTTTCCATTTTAGGCTTTTTAGCTGATGGTCAGTGATTTACAGCGGGCGCCACAGTGGAATAAGCTTTTCATTGCGAGCAAGTAAAAGTAAGGAAGGCAATTTGCATTTATATTTCAGGCATTTAGCTGACACGGTAATCATGTGCGACTCGCAACAAGTGCAAGAGCCGATCGACTGCCTGGCGAAAAGCCAATATTAAGAAATTGCAGGCATTAGAATTCATTCTTTATTACACTTTTCCCTTCACCGTCAGCATAGGAAAAATGCAATGCAAAATCCATTTGATGCGAATAGGCCAACAGTGGAGGAGTTAAGCGTAGAGGTAGCAGTATTTCTATCAAGCTAGGGGTTTCAGGTGAGAGTGAGTTGAGTAGAGATGTACACAATACACATCTCAACATTCAGCCAGGAGATAACCTGACTGCAATGCTTGCATGTCCTAATGGGCTCAAACTTGGACACGCCAAGGACCCTCAAATAAGCCTCTGCTGTGAAATGGCAAATTGGCTTTAAAAAACTTCCCCAAAATAGGTTAGGTTAGGTTTCAATAGGTTGAAGTGGTTAAACTGCCACAATAACGAATGAATGAATTAATGAATGAAAGAAGAGGGCAACGGGTTCAGATATACTGTGACAGCCCCTCCCACTCTGTCTGCCAGTACTTGTCCTGTTTGTTCACAGGGTGGGTGGAGTTAGGAGGGTCATCAGACCTCAAAGGGACACACCTTGGCTCGGTGTGTCCCATGTAGAACTGTTTAACCCATTAAGGCAGTTTTCTGAAAAACCTATGTAACTTTATCAGTGGTTCTCACACTTTTCCATGTCAAGGACCCCCACAATTATAATTTGGCCACGGACCAAAAATATTTTGTTCCAGGGACCCCCAGAAGCAAAATTTGAGTTAAAAATGTTTTAAATTCTTTAAAAACTATGTATATTCAAAGATTTGCAAAAAAAAACACGATAAAAAAATGAATAGCCAAAGCATAAAATAATGGTTTAAGTGGTTACACAGATGCGTTCCCGGTTTTAATGGGTTAACCTATATGTCTTTATTCTTTGGACTTCTCTCCACATTATATCTTGGTTTGCTGCTGCTTTGTTTGACCTTATACAACAATCCCACACCACGCCTTCCACACACCACACCAGAGCTTATTGAGAGGTTACGACACTCCCGTTAGACTTCTGGTGTAAGCGAAGAATATTCATTGAAATATACAATATTCAATCATTTATTGCCAAACCAACTTTGGCAACAAATACAAAATAAAACCAATAGTTGATTTGCAATTTGTTTCGGGTGCTCAGAGATAAAAACAGAAACAAGTCAAGCGTGGTAGCGGCGCTTAACATCGGGCAACCAATAGTTCCAAACACTAACGCATAGTTCCTCATAAATAATGGATGTTGACGAAGCACAACACAACACATGAACCACATAATCGCGTTGCAGCGAGATCAAAGTTTAAAAACTCTCTCTTTCAGCGGGCCTAACCGTTATTCTACTGACAGTCACACACATACGGTTGTTGTTCATTTCTAGTTTGTAAAGACATTCCTTGCTTTGGTGTGTGTTTCCAAGTTTTTGTCACATCCTTGAGAGCTGGTTTGTGGCGTCACAAATAATTAAATAACCACTTTATCAATTTATATGTTGGCTATTCAAAAATAGCAGATCTACAAGCTCACAGCGCGTCACTTCGTTCCGCACTGCAAGCTTGCACATCTGCTATTTTTGAAAATATTTGAAAAATATTGAAAATGTTTGATAATTGTTTTTTATTCTGAGGATAATGCATTTTATTTTTGCTGAACTAAACAACAATTGGCATTGACTGACCGCTGCACATTAACCCTACAGTTTCAAGGCCCCTTTTTGGAACAGTGACAGAAGTAGCAAACATTTTCAAGGTCAATTTAAGCTCTTATTTTGTAAATCTTTGTTGGCTAACATTAACCACACTGCCACTTCCTGCTTTGCTCAACAACAACAAGGGGGCGGACAGGAAATTTGGCCCTGATCTGTCCAACGGTTTGCAAGATTAGCTCCAAACAGACAGACAGACAGACAGACAGACAGACAGACAGACAGACAGACAGACAGACAGACAGACAGACCCTCGACGCCAGCATATTTAGCTTTGTTTCGACTATTTAACTGAGAGAACGTTGACTGAAGCTTCTCCCAATGATGATTATTTGAATCTAGGGGTGCAAGAGTTAAATAAACTAATTGATTTAATCAATTATATATATATATATTAAAATAATAATGATTTGGGGGGGATTTTGAATTTTTCTTTAAAAAAAAATGGAAATAGCGGAAATAGCTGATCTACAAGAAGTATAAACTAGGGCATAAGTGGTTACTCAGACTAATCTATTTACGAAAAAATCTATTTATAAAAAAGAAAATCGGAAGTATATTATTATATTATTATTTGATTAATCAAAAAAGTAATTGACAGATTAATAGCTAAGAAATGAATTGGCAGTTGCAGTCAACTTTTAGGGCACAGCCCAGGTGGTGTACGTAGAGAATGAGTCAAGTCCCTGTTAATCCCATTAACCCCCATGGCATCCTTTTTCGGATACATTTTCAAAAGTATTTTGGAAATATTTTTTATTTCTTTCACCAAAATAGTGGGGAAAAAAGCATATCTACAAACACACAAGTTCTTGTATGGTGATATATTATGAGTTTGTAGATCAGCTATTTTCACAATTCATCATATTATGACAAAGTATATAGTGGTTTTATACTATGTGGAATTGTGAATGTACTAAACCTACAGTATATCTGCAACCTCTTTTGGTTTGTGTTTCAGAAATGTTTATGAGAAGTTATTTTGTTCAAGTCAAATCCTATGGCACGCACGCACGCACGTACGCGCTCACACAGAGAGAGAGAGAGGGGGGCGGTGGGGGGCCAGGTCAACGTAATCATGTGGTATGTGCGATGGTAGATATGAGCTATTTAAAACACAAAGCAAACAAAAAAATGGAAAAAGCACTCAAAAACTTCCACAGTGAATTTGTTACCACTGCGGTGTGGTGGTAAAGTGGTAGGCCGATCGTCAAACACCCCTAGGTGTTGGCAACAGCTCATAAGTATATACAGTAGGGATACAATCTGGCTGGCTGAGAGTGCACAGCGGCAGCACATATTTTCTACAACACTCTGTACCGTATGTGAGTAGGAAGGGGAGCAGCTTGTACTATGTGAGCAACGTTGAGCAATATAACTGAGGTGGCATGGGGTCATATTGCATGGAAACTGACTGAAGTTATATTGCAGAGCAGCAAAGTGCAGCTATAGTGGTTGGGATCCATGTTCAATAAAGGCAGAAGAATGCTGCAGATATTATCTGATATATGGAAGAATGTAATTTCATAAAAGAGAGAGAGGGGGAGATGGAGAGAGAACGATTGACGCAATATGAAAATGACTGGTAGAGGTTAGAGGGGGAGAGAAGAAGGAGAGAGAGTGAGAGAGAGAGACAAACGGTCAGAAAGACAGAGGAAAGAGGAAAGAGAGATGGAATTACTGAGACAGCTTTACAGCATTGGTTCTCAAAGTGGGGTCCGGGACCCCCAGGGGTGAAGTTAACATAGCATCACAATCATTTTAACCACTTTATCCATTCATATGTTGGCCATTAAAAAAATAGCAGATCTACAAGCTCACAGTGCAGAACTTAACATCTGCTATTTTTGAAAATATTCGAAAACATTTGAATCATTTTGATTTTTTTAAAACATAAATTCTCTTCTGGGGGTGCCTGGCACAAAACATTTTCAGATGGGGGTCCGCGGCCAAATACATATCAATTTGGGGGTCCTTGACATGAAAACGTTTTGAGAACCACTGCTTCGAGGGTCAGATCTACGTACAATAAAGCACAAATTGCGCTTAAAGCGCAGTGGAATTTGGCTCTGTGCCTTAAGTGGTTTGGCAGGAAAGAAAGTGGCTTGCAAGGTGTGTGGAACTAACGTCTGGTATACTAAGTCAGCAACTATTACGCAATCAGTGAATGGGACACATTTTGTATCCGAAGCCGAGCTTATTACTGTAGGTGCAGTGGACTGGTGGAATTTGGAGCGAGCTCAAGAAACCAGCTAAAAGAAAATCAGTGAGGCTGAAAGGTATTGATTAAGTAACAGAACACCAAAACATTTTGGAAGGATGCATTGCAACTCCCCATCTGAGATAAAGAAAGGATGCATTAGGAGTCACACAACAAACTCCTGGACAAAAAAATTTGATTCCTTGAATTACAGATGACTTCCGTTTGCCTCATGTTTGGTGTACTGTACTGGATGTCTTCATTGGACGTGAGGAAATGTGAGGAAACGTTTTTTTTTTCAGGCCAAGGACCCCCTAGCTGAAAGAGAGATGAAGCAGGGACCCCCTCTACATTGTATAAAATTGTGTTTAAGATTAAACTATTTTCGGCTAATGTTCCCCTCAGAATAGGGATGCTAGGGTTCAAGTGGTAAATGTAAAAAAAAAAGACACACAAAGATTTGGCGGACCCCCTGTAGTAACTCTGAGGACCCCCTAGGGGTCCCGGACCCCCTGTTGAAGACCCCTGCGTTAGTGCATCTTACAGTAGCCTAATGCATTCACCTGCAACAACAATGTGGGCTGTGATATCCCAGGTACAGTGCTACTACTGTAGATCCTATCAATCCAGATGCCACACATACTGTACTAGTGTGGGCTGGGTGTCAACGGAGCTTGAATATTGCCTGGATGGCATGGAAACATTGTGTGGGAGGTTCAAGGTTGTCCCTCATTTCTTAGAGTAATTGTTTTGCATGACTGTTTAATCTGCAGGGTGTGTTTGGCACGTCTTCCAAACCTAACGGCAGTCTGTGTCTCCCTGCGGTATGTTTTACTGCCATAAGCTTCGTTTAACATAACCTGCCCGCGCTAATTTGCACCTGCTGCTTAGAGGTGGGAGAAATTCCACGTAAATGACCCTGGCGTTGGCGTTTAGTGAATACCAAGAGTGCATAATCAAAATGCACTTAATTGTGTATCCTCTCGTCGTTTTGCTTGATACGCCCTTAATCCATTAAGACCCGGGAACGCATCTGTGTCATTTTAGGACTTCTTTGGCTATTCAAAAATAGCAGATATACAAGATCATAGCGCGGCATGAGCTTGTAGATCTGCTATTTTTTGAAAAATCTTGGAAAATGTGTGAAAATCTTTGAATATATATATATATATATGTTTTAAAGCGAACATTTATCACTACGATCTCTACTTCTGGGTGTCCCTGGAACAACATATTTTGAGATGGGGGTCCGAGCCCAAATACATATCATTTTGGGTGGTCCTTGACATGGAAAAAGTTTGGAGCACCACTGATACAGCAACATACTGCTAGGATTTAGAAAACATTTTTAGATATGGATTTGGCCGCGGACCCCCAGCTCAAAATGTTTTGTTCCAGGGACCCCCCCCCCAGAAGCAAAGATTTGAGTTATAAATGTTCGCCTTAAAAATATATATTCAAAGATTTGCACACATTTTCCAAGATGTGGAAAATGTGTGCGGCGAGTGCCGAGCTTGTAGATCTGCTATTTTTGAATAGCCAAAGAAATCTAAAATTACACAGATGCGTTCCCGGATTGAATGGGTTAAAGAGAGGTCTGGCGGGAGAAAAGGCAGAAGAGAGGAGGCGAGGGGAGTATAGGGACTTAGAAAAGGGGAAGAGCACAAGAAATATGGTTGAAAATGTGCAAATGTTACAGAGGTTTTATAATTAACAGAAAGAGAAAGAGAGAACAGAGGGAGAGAGAGATAATGTAGGATAGCAAGAGAGGGACATATTCTGTAGCACAGAGAGAGAGAGAAGAGAGAGAGGAAGAGAGAGAGACCAGCATTCTAATATGCAGATTAATTTGGACAGATGTGATATAACGAGAGTAACTGAATTATGGAAGGAGAGAGAGAAGGAGCCAGAGAGAGGAGGGAGGGAGAGAGGAGGGAGGGAGAGAAGGAGCCAGAAAGAGGAGGGAGGGAGAGAAGGAGCCAGAAAGAGGAGGGAGGGAGAGAAGGAGCCAGAAAGAGGAGGGAGGGAGAGAAGGAGCCAGAAAGAGGAGGGAGGGAGAGAAGGAGCCAGGGAGAGGAGGGAGGGAGAGAAGGAGCCAGAGAGAGGAGGGGGGGAGAGAAGGAGGGAGAGAGAGAAGGAGCAAGAGAGAGGAGGGAGGGAGAGAAGGAGCAAGCGAGAGGAGGGGGAGAGAAAGAGGGAGAGAAGGAGGGAGGCAGAGAGGTAGGAAAAATAGGGAGGGAGAGA